>NC_092707.1:6420858-6724458 GCF_047496885.1 Scyliorhinus torazame | reverse complement strand
GTACTGAGGGAGCGCCGCACTGTCAGAGGGTCAGTACTGAGGGAGTGCCGCACTGTCAGAGGGTAGTACTGAGGAGCGCCGCACTGTCAGAGGGTCAGTACTGAGGGAGGGCTGCACTGTCAGAGGGTCAGTACTGAGGGAGTGCCGCACTGTCAGAGGGTAGTGCTGAGGGAGCGCCGCACTGTCAGAGGGGTCAGTACTGAGGGAGTGCCGCACTGTCAGAGGGTCAGTACTGTGGAGGTGCCGCACTGTCAGAGGGTCAGTACTGAGGGAGTGCTGCACTGTCAGAGGGTCAGTACTGAGGGAGTGCTGCACTGTCAGAGGGTCAGTACTGAGGGAGTGCTGCACTGTCAGAGGGTCAGTACTGAGGGAGTGCCACACTGTCAGAGGGTCAGTACTGAAGGAGTGCCGAACTGTCAGAGGGTCAGTACTGAGGGAGCGCCGCACTGTCAGAGGGTCAGTACTGAGGGAGTGCCGCACTGTCAGAGGGTAGTACTGAGGGAGCGCCGAACTGTCAGAGGGTCAGTACTGAGGGAGTGCCGCACTGTCAGAGGGTCAGTACTGAGGGAGTGCCGCACTGTCAGAGAGTCAGTACTGAGGGAGTGGTGCACTGTCAGAGGGTCAGTACTGAGGGAGTGCTGCACTGTCAGAGGGTCAGTACTGAGGGAGTGCCGCACTGTCAGAGGGTCAGTACTGAGGGAGCGCTGCACTGTCAGAGGGTCAGTACTGAGGGAGTGCTGCACTGTCAGAGGGTCAGTACTGAGGGAGTGCTGCACTGTCAGAGGGTCAGTACTGAGGGAGTGCCGCTTTGTCAGAGGGTCAGTGCTGAGGGAGTGCCGCACTGTCCAGAGGGTGAGAACTGAGGGACTGATGCACTGTCAGAGGGTCAGTACTGAGGGAGTGCCGCACTGTCAGAGGGTCAGTACTGAGGGAGTGCCGCAATGTCAGAGGGTCAGTACTGAGGGAGTGCCGCACTGTTAGAGGGTCAGTACTGAGGGAGTGCTGCACTGTCAGGGTCAGTACTGAGGGAGTGCCGCACTGTCAGAGGGTCAGTACTGAGGGAGAGCTGCACTGTCAGAGGGTCAGTACTGAGGGAGTGCCGCACTGTCAGAGGGTCAGTACTGAGGGAGTGCTGCACTGTCAGAGGGTCAGTACTGAGGGAGTGCCGCACTGTCAGAGGGTCAGTACTGAGGGAGTGCCGCACTGTCAGAGGGTCCGTACTGAGGGAGTGCCGCACTGTCAGAGGGTCAGTACTGAGGGAAGTGCCGCACTGTCAGAGGGTCAGTACTGAGGGAGTGCTGCACTGTCAGAGGGGTCAGTACTGAGGGAGCGCCGCACTGTCAGAGGGTCAGTGCTGAGGGAGTGCAGCACTGTCAGAGGGTCAGTACTGAGGGAGTGCTGCACTGTCAGAGGGTCAGTACTGAGGGAGTGCTGCGCTGTCAGAGGGTCAATACTGAGGGAGTGCTGCACTGTCAGAGGGTCAATACTGAGGGAGTGCCGCACTGTCAGAGGGTCAGTACTGAGGGAGCGCCGCACTGTCAGAGGGTCAGTGCTGAGGGAGTGCAGCACTGTCAGAGGGTCAGTACTGAGGGAGTGCTGGCACTGTCAGAGGGTCAGTACTGGGGGAGTGCCGCACTGTCAGAAGGTCAGTACTGAGGGAGTGCTGCACTGTCAGAGGGTCAGTATTGAGGGAGTGCCGCACTGTCAGAGGGTCAGTACTGAGGGAGTGCCGCACTGTCAGAGGGTCAGTACTGAGGGAATGCCGCACTGTCAGAGGGTCAGTACTGAGGGAGTGCCGCACTGTCAGAGGGTCAGTACTGAGGGAGTGCCGCACTGTCAGAGGGTCAGTACTGAGGGAGTGCTGCACTGTCAGAGGGTCAGTACTGAGGGAGTGCTGCACTGTCAGAGGGTCAGTACTGAGGGAGTGCTGCACTGTCAGAGGGTCAGTACTGACGCGAACGCCGCACTGTCAGAGGGGTCAGTACTGAGGGAGTGCTGCACTGTCAGAGGGTCAGTACTTTGGGAGTGCTGCACTGTCAGAGGGTCAGTACTGAGGGAGTGCTGCACTGTCAGAGGGTCTGTACTGAGGGAGCGCCGCACTGTCAGAGGGTCAGTACTGAGTGGAGCGCCGCACTGTCAGAGGGTCAGTACTGAGGGAGTGCCGCACTGTCAGAGGGTCAGTACTGAGGGAGTGCCGCACTGTCAGAGGGTCAGTACTGAGGGAGTGCCGCACTGTCAGAGGGTCAGTACTGAGGGAGTGCCGCACTGTCAGAGGGTCAGTACTGAGGGAGTGCTGCACTGTCAGAGGGTCAGTACTGAGGGAGTTGCTGCACTGTCAGAGGGTCAGTACTGAGGGGAGTGCTGCACTGTCAGAGGGTCAGTACTGAGGGAACGCCGCACTGTCAGAGGGTCAGTACTGAGGGAGTGCTGCACTGTCAGAGGGTCAGTACTGAGGGAGTGCTGCATTGTCAGAGGGGTCAGTACTGAGGGAGTGCCGCACTGTCAGAGGGTCAGTACTGAGGGAGTGCCGCACTGTCAGAGGGTCAGTACTGAGGGAGTGCCGCACTGTCAGAGGGTCAGTACTGAGGGAGTGCTGCACTGTCAGAGGGTCAGTACTGAGGGGAGTACTGCACTGTCAGAGGGTCAGTACTGAGGGAGTGCCGCACTGTTAGAGGGTCAGTACTGAGGGAGTGCCGCACTGTCAGGGTCAGTACTGAGGGAGAGCTGCACTGTCAGAGGGTCAGTACTGAGGGAGTGCCGCACTGTCAGAGGGTCAGTACTGAGGGAGTGCCGCACTGTCAGAGGGTCAGTACTGAGGGAGTGCCGCACTGTCATAGGGGTCAGTACTGAGGGAGTGCCGCACTGTCAGAGGGTCAGTACTGAGGGAGTGCCGCACTGTCAGAGGGTCAGTACTGAGGGAGGCGCCCGCACTGTCAGAGGGTCAGTGCTGAGGGAGTGCAGCACTGTCAGAGGGTCAGTACTGAGGGGAGTGCTGCACTGTCAGAGGGTCAGTACTGAGGGAGTGCTGCGCTGTCAGAGGGTCAATACTGAGGGAGTGCTGCACTGTCAGAGGGTCAATACTGAGGGAGTGCCGCACTGTCAGAGGGGTCAGTACTGAGGGAGCGCCGCACTGTCAGAGGGTCAGTGCTGAGGGAGTGCAGCACTGTCAGAGGGTCAGTACTGAGGGAGTGCTGCACTGTCAGAGGGTCAGTACTGGGGGAGTGCCGCACTGTCAGAAGGTCAGTACTGAGGGAGTGCCTGCACTGTCAGAGGGTCAGTATTGAGGGAGTTGCCGCACTGTCAGAGGGTCAGTACTGAGGGAGTGCCGCACTGTCAGAGGGTCAGTACTGAGGGAATGCCGCACTGTCAGAGGGTCAGTACTGAGGGAGTGCCGCACTGTCAGAGGGTCAGTACTGAGGGAGTGCCGCACTGTCAGGAGGGTCAGTACTGAGGGAGTGCTGCACTGTCAGAGGGTCAGTACTGAGGGAGTGCTGCACTGTCAGAGGGTCAGTACTGAGGGAGTGCTGCACTGTCAGAGGGTCAGTACTGAGGGAACGCCGCACTGTCAGAGGGTCAGTACTGAGGGAGTGCTGCACTGTCAGAGGGTCAAGTACTGAGGGAGTGCTGCATTGTCAGAGGGTCAGTACTGAGGGAGTGCCGCACTGTCAGAGGGTCAGTACTGAGGGAGTGCCGCACTGTCAGAGGGTCAGTACTGAGGGGAGCGCCGCACTGTCAGAGGGTCAGTACTGAGGGAGTGCTGCACTGTCAGAGGGTCAGTACTGAGGGAGTGCTGCACTGTCAGAGGGTCAGTACTGAGGGAGTGCCGCACTGTTAGAGGGGTCAGTACTGAGGGAGTGCCGCACTGTCAGGGTCAGTACTGAGGGAGAGCTGCACTGTCAGAGGGTCAATACTGAGGGAGTGCTGCACTGTCAGGGTCAGTACTGAGGGAGAGCTGCACTGTCAGGAGGGGTCAGTACTGAGGGAGTGCCGCACTGTCAGAGGGTCAGTACTGAGGGAGTGCCGCACTGTCAGAGGGTCAGTACTGAGGGAACGCCGCACTGTCAGAGGGTCAGTACTGAGGGAGTGCTGCACTGTCAGAGGGTCAGTACTGAGAGAGTGCTGCACTGTCAGAGGGTCAGTACTGAGGGAGTGCTGCACTGTCAGAGGGTCTGTACTGAGGGAGCGCCGCACTGTCAGAGGGTCAGTACTGAGGGAGCGCCGCACTGTCAGAGGGTCAGTACTGAGGGAGTGCTGCATTGTCAGAGGGTCAGTACTGAGGGAGTGCCGCACTGTCAGAGGGTCAGTACTGAGGGAGTGCCGCACTGTCAGAGGGTCAGTACTGAGGGAGTGCCGCACTGTCAGAGGGTCAGTACTGAGGGAGTGCCGCACTGTCAGAGGGTCAGTACTGAGGGAGTGCCGCACTGTCAGAGGGTCAGTACTGAGGGAGTGCTGCACTGTCAGAGGGTCAGTACTGAGGGAGTGCTGCACTGTCAGAGGGTCAGTACTGAGGGAGTGCTGCACTGTCAGAGGGTCAGTACTGAGGGAACGCCGCACTGTCAGAGGGTCAGTACTGAGGGAGTGCTGCACTGTCAGAGGGTCAGTACTGAGGGAGTGCTGCATTGTCAGAGGGTCAGTACTGAGGGAGTGCCGCACTGTCAGAGGGTCAGTACTGAGGGAGTGCCGCACTGTCAGAGGGTCAGTACTGAGGGAGCGCCGCACTGTCAGAGGGTCAGTACTGAGGGAGTGCTGCACTGTCAGAGGGTCAGTACTGAGGGAGTGCTGCACTGTCAGAGGGTCAGTACTGAGGGAGTGCCGCACTGTTAGAGGGTCAGTACTGAGGGAGTGCCGCACTGTCAGGGTCAGTACTGAGGGAGAGCTGCACTGTCAGAGGGTCAATACTGAGGGAGTGCTGCACTGTCAGGGTCAGTACTGAGGGAGAGCTGCACTGTCAGAGGGTCAGTACTGAGGGAGTGCCGCACTGTCAGAGGGTCAGTACTGAGGGAGTGCCGCACTGTCAGAGGGTCAGTACTGAGGGAACGCCGCACTGTCAGAGGGTCAGTACTGAGGGAGTGCTGCACTGTCAGAGGGTCAGTACTGAGAGAGTGCTGCACTGTCAGAGGGTCAGTACTGAGGGAGTGCTGCACTGTCAGAGGGTCTGTACTGAGGGAGCGCCGCACTGTCAGAGGGTCAGTACTGAGGGAGCGCCGCACTGTCAGAGGGTCAGTACTGAGGGAGTGCTGCATTGTCAGAGGGTCAGTACTGAGGGAGTGCCGCACTGTCAGAGGGTCAGTACTGAGGGAGTGCCGCACTGTCAGAGGGTCAGTACTGAGGGAGTGCCGCACTGTCAGAGGGTCAGTACTGAGGGAGTGCTGCACTGTCAGAGGGTCAGTACTGAGGGAGTGCTGCACTGTCAGAGGGTCAGTACTGAGGGAGTGCCGCACTGTCAGGGTCAGTACTGAGGGAGAGCTGCACTGTCAGAGGGTCAATACTGAGGGAGTGCTGCACTGTCAGGGTCAGTACTGAGGGAGAGCTGCACTGTCAGAGGGTCAGTACTGAGGGAGTGCCGCACTGTCAGAGGGTCAGTACTGAGGGAGTGCCGCACTGTCAGAGGGTCAGTACTGAGGGAGTGCCGCACTGTCATAGGGTCAGTACTGAGGGAGGGCCGCACTGTCAGAGGGTCAGTACTGAGGGAGTGCCGCACTGTCAGAGGGTCAGTACTGAGGGAGGGCCGCACTGTCAGAGGGTCAGTACTGAGGGAGTGCTGCACGGTCAGAGGGTCAGTACTGAGGGAGTGCTGCACTGTCAGAGGGTCAGTACTGAGGGAGTGCTGCACTGTCAGAGGGTCAGTACTGAGGGAGTGCTGCACTGTCAGAGGATCAGTACTGAGGGAGTGCTGCACTGTCAGAGGGTCAGTACTGAGGGAGTGCTGCACTGTCAGAGGGTCAGTACTGAGGGAGCGCCGCACTGTCAGAGGGTCAGTGCTGAGGGAGTGCAGCACTGTCAGAGGGTCAGTACTGAGGGAGTGCTGCACTGTCAGAGGGTCAGTACTGAGGGAGTGCTGCGCTGTCAGAGGGTCAATACTGAGGGAGTGCTGCACTGTCAGAGGGTCAATACTGAGGGAGTGCCGCACTGTCAGAGGGTCAGTACTGAGGGAGCGCCGCACTGTCAGAGGGTCAGTGCTGAGGGAGTGCAGCACTGTCAGAGGGTCAGTACTGAAGGAGTGCTGCACTGTCAGAGGGTCAGTACTGGGGGAGTGCCGCACTGTCAGAAGGTCAGTACTGAGGGAGTGCTGCACTGTCAGAGGGTCAGTATTGAGGGAGTGCCGCACTGTCAGAGGGTCAGTACTGAGGGAGTGCCGCACTGTCAGAGGGTCAGTACTGAGGGAATGCCGCACTGTCAGAGGGTCAGTACTGAGGGAGCGCCGCACTGTCAGAGGGTCAGTGCTGAGGGAGTGCCGCACTGTCAGAGGGTCAGTACTGAGGGAGTGCCGCACTGTCAGAGGGTCAGTACTGAGGGAGTGCTGCACTGTCAGAGGGTCAGTACTGAGGGAGTGCTGCACTGTCAGAGGGTCAGTACTGAGGGAACGCCGCACTGTCAGAGGGTCAGTACTGAGGGAGTGCTGCACTGTCAGAGGGTCAGTACTGAGGGAGTGCTGCATTGTCAGAGGGTCAGTACTGAGGGAGTGCCGCACTGTCAGAGGGTCAGTACTGAGGGAGTGCTACACTGTCAGAGGGTCAGTATTGAGGGAGTGCCGCACTGTCAGAGGGTCAGTACTGAGGGAGTGCCGCACTGTCAGAGGGTCAGTACTGAGGGAATGCCGCACTGTCAGAGGGTCAGTACTGAGGGAGTGCCGCACTGTCAGAGGGTCAGTACTGAGGGAGTGCCGCACTGTCAGAGGGTCAGTACTGAGGGAGTGCTGCACTGTCAGAGGGTCAGTACTGAGGGAGTGCTGCACTGTCAGAGGGTCAGTACTGAGGGAGTGCTGCACTGTCAGAGGGTCAGTACTGAGGGAACGCCGCACTGTCAGAGGGTCAGTACTGAGGGAGTGCTGCACTGTCAGAGGGTCAGTACTGAGGGAGTGCTGCATTGTCAGAGGGTCAGTACTGAGGGAGTGCCGCACTGTCAGAGGGTCAGTACTGAGGGAGTGCCGCACTGTCAGAGGGTCAGTACTGAGGGAGTGCCGCACTGTCAGAGGGTCAGTACTGAGGGAGTGCTGCACTGTCAGAGGGTCAGTACTGAGGGAGTGCTGCACTGTCAGAGGGTCAGTACTGAGGGAGTGCCGCACTGTTAGAGGGTCAGTACTGAGGGAGTGCCGCACTGTCAGGGTCAGTACTGAGGGAGAGCTGCACTGTCAGAGGGTCAATACTGAGGGAGTGCTGCACTGTCAGGGTCAGTACTGAGGGAGAGCTGCACTGTCAGAGGGTCAGTACTGAGGGAGTGCCGCACTGTCAGAGGGTCAGTACTGAGGGAGTGCCGCACTGTCAGAGGGTCAGTACTGAGGGAGTGCCGCACTGTCATAGGGTCAGTACTGAGGGAGTGCCGCACTGTCAGAGGGTCAGTACTGAGGGAGTGCCGCACTGTCAGAGGGTCAGTACTGAGGGAGGGCCGCACTGTCAGAGGGTCAGTACTGAGGGAGTGCTGCACGGCCAGAGGGTCAGTACTGAGGGAGTGCTGCACTGTCAGAGGGTCAGTACTGAGGGAGTGCTGCACTGTCAGAGGGTCAGTACTGAGGGAGCGCTGCACTGTCAGAGGGTCAGTACTGAGGGAGTGTCGCACTGTCAGAGGGTCAGTACTGAGGGAGTGCTGCATTGTCAGAGGGTCAGTACTGAGGGAGTGCTGCACTGTCAGAGGGTCAGTACTGAGGGAGTGCTGCACTGTCAGAGGGTCAGTACTGAGGGAGTGCCGCACTGTCAGAGGGTCAGTACTGAGGGAGTGCTGCACTGTCAGAGGGTCAGTACTGAGGGAGTGCCGCACTGTCAGAGGGTCAGTACTGAGGGAGTGCTGCACTGTCAGAGGGTCAGTACTGAGGGAGTGCCGCACTGTCAGAGGGTCAGTACTGAGGGAGTGCCGCACTGTCAGAGGGTCCGTACTGAGGGAGTGCCGCACTGTCAGAGGGTCAGTACTGAGGGAGTGCCGCACTGTCAGAGGGTCAGTACTGAGGGAGTGCTGCACTGTCAGAGGGTCAGTACTGAGGGAGCGCCGCACTGTCAGAGGGTCAGTGCTGAGGGAGTGCAGCACTGTCAGAGGGTCAGTACTGAGGGAGTGCTGCACTGTCAGAGGGTCAGTACTGAGGGAGTGCTGCGCTGTCAGAGGGTCAATACTGAGGGAGTGCTGCACTGTCAGAGGGTCAATACTGAGGGAGTGCCGCACTGTCAGAGGGTCAGTACTGAGGGAGCGCCGCACTGTCAGAGGGTCAGTGCTGAGGGAGTGCAGCACTGTCAGAGGGTCAGTACTGAGGGAGTGCTGCACTGTCAGAGGGTCAGTACTGGGGGAGTGCCGCACTGTCAGAAGGTCAGTACTGAGGGAGTGCTGCACTGTCAGAGGGTCAGTATTGAGGGAGTGCCGCACTGTCAGAGGGTCAGTACTGAGGGAGTGCCGCACTGTCAGAGGGTCAGTACTGAGGGAATGCCGCACTGTCAGAGGGTCAGTACTGAGGGAGTGCCGCACTGTCAGAGGGTCAGTACTGAGGGAGTGCCGCACTGTCAGAGGGTCAGTACTGAGGGAGTGCTGCACTGTCAGAGGGTCAGTACTGAGGGAGTGCTGCACTGTCAGAGGGTCAGTACTGAGGGAGTGCTGCACTGTCAGAGGGTCAGTACTGAGCGAACGCCGCACTGTCAGAGGGTCAGTACTGAGGGAGTGCTGCACTGTCAGAGGGTCAGTACTGAGGGAGTGCTGCACTGTCAGAGGGTCAGTACTGAGGGAGTGCTGCACTGTCAGAGGGTCTGTACTGAGGGAGCGCCGCACTGTCAGAGGGTCAGTACTGAGGGAGCGCCGCACTGTCAGAGGGTCAGTACTGAGGGAGTGCTGCATTGTCAGAGGGTCAGTACTGAGGGAGTGCCGCACTGTCAGAGGGTCAGTACTGAGGGAGTCCCGCACTGTCAGAGGGTCAGTACTGAGGGAGTGCCGCACTGTCAGAGGGTCAGTACTGAGGGAGTGCCGCACTGTCAGAGGGTCAGTACTGAGGGAGTGCTGCACTGTCAGAGGGTCAGTACTGAGGGAGTGCTGCACTGTCAGAGGGTCAGTACTGAGGGAGTGCTGCACTGTCAGAGGGTCAGTACTGAGGGAGTGCTGCACTGTCAGAGGGTCAGTACTGAGGGAACGCCGCACTGTCAGAGGGTCAGTACTGAGGGAGTGCTGCACTGTCAGAGGGTCAGTACTGAGGGAGTGCTGCATTGTCAGAGGGTCAGTACTGAGGGAGTGCCGCACTGTCAGAGGGTCAGTACTGAGGGAGTGCCGCACTGTCAGAGGGTCAGTACTGAGGGAGTGCCGCACTGTCAGAGGGTCAGTACTGAGGGAGTGCTGCACTGTCAGAGGGTCAGTACTGAGGGAGGACTGCACTGTCAGAGGGTCAGTACTGAGGGAGTGCCGCACTGTTAGAGGGTCAGTACTGAGGGAGTGCCGCACTGTCAGGGTCAGTACTGAGGGAGAGCTGCACTGTCAGAGGGTCAATACTGAGGGAGTGCTGCACTGTCAGGGTCAGTACTGAGGGAGAGCTGCACTGTCAGAGGGTCAGTACTGAGGGAGTGCCGCACTGTCAGAGGGTCAGTACTGAGGGAGTGCCGCACTGTCAGAGGGTCAGTACTGAGGGAGTGCCGCACTGTCATAGGGTCAGTACTGAGGGAGTGCCGCACTGTCAGAGGGTCAGTACTGAGGGAGTGCCGCACTGTCAGAGGGTCAGTACTGAGGGAGCGCCGCACTGTCAGAGGGTCAGTGCTGAGGGAGTGCAGCACTGTCAGAGGGTCAGTACTGAGGGAGTGCTGCACTGTCAGAGGGTCAGTACTGAGGGAGTGCTGCGCTGTCAGAGGGTCAATACTGAGGGAGTGCTGCACTGTCAGAGGGTCAATACTGAGGGAGTGCCGCACTGTCAGAGGGTCAGTACTGAGGGAGCGCCGCACTGTCAGAGGGTCAGTGCTGAGGGAGTGCAGCACTGTCAGAGGGTCAGTACTGAGGGAGTGCTGCACTGTCAGAGGGTCAGTACTGGGGGAGTGCCGCACTGTCAGAAGGTCAGTACTGAGGGAGTGCTGCACTGTCAGAGGGTCAGTATTGAGGGAGTGCCGCACTGTCAGAGGGTCAGTACTGAGGGAGTGCCGCACTGTCAGAGGGTCAGTACTGAGGGAATGCCGCACTGTCAGAGGGTCAGTACTGAGGGAGTGCCGCACTGTCAGAGGGTCAGTACTGAGGGAGTGCCGCACTGTCAGAGGGTCAGTACTGAGGGAGTGCTGCACTGTCAGAGGGTCAGTACTGAGGGAGTGCTGCACTGTCAGAGGGTCAGTACTGAGGGAGTGCTGCACTGTCAGAGGGTCAGTACTGAGGGAACGCCGCACTGTCAGAGGGTCAGTACTGAGGGAGTGCTGCACTGTCAGAGGGTCAGTACTGAGGGAGTGCTGCATTGTCAGAGGGTCAGTACTGAGGGAGTGCCGCACTGTCAGAGGGTCAGTACTGAGGGAGTGCCGCACTGTCAGAGGGTCAGTACTGAGGGAGTGCCGCACTGTCAGAGGGTCAGTACTGAGGGAGTGCTGCACTGTCAGAGGGTCAGTACTGAGGGA
The DNA here is from genome assembly GCF_047496885.1 of Scyliorhinus torazame. Taxonomy (NCBI): domain Eukaryota; kingdom Metazoa; phylum Chordata; class Chondrichthyes; order Carcharhiniformes; family Scyliorhinidae; genus Scyliorhinus; species Scyliorhinus torazame. The sequence continues at coordinate 6,713,692 of NC_092707.1, read as the reverse complement.
GTGCTGCACTGTCAGAGGGTCAGTACTGAGGGAGTGCCGCACTGTTAGAGGGTCAGTACTGAGGGAGTGCCGCACTGTCAGGGTCAGTACTGAGGGAGAGCTGCACTGTCAGAGGGTCAATACTGAGGGAGTGCTGCACTGTCAGGGTCAGTACTGAGGGAGAGCTGCACTGTCAGAGGGTCAGTACTGAGGGAGTGCCGCACTGTCAGAGGGTCAGTACTGAGGGAGTGCCACACTGTCAGAGGGTCAGTACTGAGGGAACGCCGCACTGTCAGAGGGTCAGTACTGAGGGAGTGCTGCACTGTCAGAGGGTCAGTACTGAGGGAGTGCTGCACTGTCAGAGGGTCAGTACTGAGGGAGTGCTGCACTGTCAGAGGGTCTGTACTGAGGGAGCGCCGCACTGTCAGAGGGTCAGTACTGAGGGGGCGCCGCACTGTCAGAGGGTCAGTACTGAGGGAGTGCTGCATTGTCAGAGGGTCAGTACTGAGGGAGTGCCGCACTGTCAGACGGTCAGTACTGAGGGAGTGCCGCACTGTCAGAGGGTCAGTACTGAGGGAGTGCCGCACTGTCAGAGGGTCAGTACTGAGGGAGTGCTGCACTGTCAGAGGGTCAGTACTGAGGGAGTGCTGCACTGTCAGAGGGTCAGTACTGAGGGAGTGCCGCACTGTCAGGGTCAGTACTGAGGGAGAGCTGCACTGTCAGAGGGTCAATACTGAGGGAGTGCTGCACTGTCAGGGTCAGTACTGAGGGAGAGCTGCACTGTCAGAGGGTCAGTACTGAGGGAGTGCCGCACTGTCAGAGGGTCAGTACTGAGGGAGTGCCGCACTGTCAGAGGGTCAGTACTGAGGGAGTGCCGCACTGTCATAGGGTCAGTACTGAGGGAGGGCCGCACTGTCAGAGGGTCAGTACTGAGGGAGGGCCGCACTGTCAGAGGGTCAGTACTGAGGGAGTGCTGCACGGTCAGAGGGTCAGTACTGAGGGAGTGCTGCACTGTCAGAGGGTCAGTACTGAGGGAGTGCTGCACTGTCAGAGGGTCAGTACTGAGGGAGTGCTGCACTGTCAGAGGGTCAGTACTGAGGGAGTGCTGCACTGTCAGAGGGTCAGTACTGAGGGAGTGCTGCACTGTCAGAGGGTCAGTACTGAGGGAGCGCCGCACTGTCAGAGGGTCAGTGCTGAGGGAGTGCAGCACTGTCAGAGGGTCAGTACTGAGGGAGTGCTGCACTGTCAGAGGGTCAGTACTGAGGGAGTGCTGCGCTGTCAGAGGGTCAATACTGAGGGAGTGCTGCACTGTCAGAGGGTCAATACTGAGGGAGTGCCGCACTGTCAGAGGGTCAGTACTGAGGGAGCGCCGCACTGTCAGAGGGTCAGTGCTGAGGGAGTGCAGCACTGTCAGAGGGTCAGTACTGAAGGAGTGCTGCACTGTCAGAGGGTCAGTACTGGGGGAGTGCCGCACTGTCAGAAGGTCAGTACTGAGGGAGTGCTGCACTGTCAGAGGGTCAGTACTGAGGGAGAGCTGCACTGTCAGAGGGTCAATACTGAGGGAGTGCTGCACTGTCAGGGTCAGTACTGAGGGAGAGCTGCACTGTCAGAGGGTCAGTACTGAGGGAGTGCCGCACTGTCAGAGGGTCAGTACTGAGGGAGTGCCGCACTGTCAGAGGGTCAGTACTGAGGGAGTGCCGCACTGTCATAGGGTCAGTACTGAGGGAGTGCCGCACTGTCAGAGGGTCAGTACTGAGGGAGTGCCGCACTGTCAGAGGGTCAGTACTGAGGGAGGGCCGCACTGTCAGAGGGTCAGTACTGAGGGAGTGCTGCACGGCCAGAGGGTCAGTACTGAGGGAGTGCTGCACTGTCAGAGGGTCAGTACTGAGGGAGTGCTGCACTGTCAGAGGGTCAGTACTGAGGGAGCGCTGCACTGTCAGAGGGTCAGTACTGAGGGAGTGTCGCACTGTCAGAGGGTCAGTACTGAGGGAGTGCTGCATTGTCAGAGGGTCAGTACTGAGGGAGTGCTGCACTGTCAGAGGGTCAGTACTGAGGGAGTGCTGCACTGTCAGAGGGTCAGTACTGAGGGAGTGCCGCACTGTCAGAGGGTCAGTACTGAGGGAGTGCTGCACTGTCAGAGGGTCAGTACTGAGGGAGTGCTGCACTGTCAGAGGGTCAGTACTGAGGGAGTGCTGCACTGTCAGAGGGTCAGTACTGAGGGAGTGCCGCTTTGTCAGAGGGTCAGTACTGAGGGAGTGCCGCACTGTCAGAGGGTCAGAACTGAGGTACTGCTGCACTGTCAGAGGGTCAGTACTGAGGGAGTGCCACACTGTCAGAGGGTCAGTACTGAGGGAGTGCCGCACTGTCAGAGGGTCAGTACTGAGGGAGTGCCGCACTGTTAGAGGGTCAGTACTGAGGGAGTGCCGCACTGTCAGGGTCAGTACTGAGGGAGAGCTGCACTGTCAGAGGGTCAGTACTGAGGGATGCCGCACTGTCAGAGGGTCAGTGCTGAGGGAGTACCGCTCTGTCAGAGGGTCAGTACTGAGGGAGTGCTGCACTGTCAGAGGGTCAGTACTGAGGGAGTGCCGCACTGTTAGAGGGTCAGTACTGAGGGAGTGCCGCACTGTCAGGGTCAGTACTGAGGGAGAGATGCACTGTCAGAGGGTCAATACTGAGGGAGTGCTGCACTGTCAGGGTCAGTACTGAGGGAGAGCTGCACTGTCAGAGGGTCAGTACTGAGGGAGTGCCGCACTGTCAGAGGGTCAGTACTGAGGGAGTGCTGCACTGTCAGAGGGTCAGTACTGAGGGAGTGACGCACTGTCAGAGGGTCAGTACTGAGGGAGTGCCGCACTGTCAGAGGGTCCGTACTGAGGGAGTGCCGCACTGTCAGAGGGTCAGTACTGAGGGAGTGCCGCACTGTCAGAGGGTCAGTACTGAGGGAGTGCTGCACTGTCAGAGGGTCAGTACTGAGGGAGCGCCGCACTGTCAGAGGGTCAGTGCTGAGGGAGCGCAGCACTGTCAGAGGGTCAGTACTGAGGGAGTGCTGCACTGTCAGAGGGTCAGTACTGAGGGAGTGCTGCGCTGTCAGAGGGACAATACTGAGGGAGTGCTGCACTGTCACAGGGTCAATACTGAGGGAGTGCCACACTGTCAGAGGGTCAGTACTGAGGGAGTGCTGCACTGTCAGAGGGTCAGTACTGAGGGAGCGCCGCACTGTCAGAGGGTCAGTGCTGAGGGAGTGCAGCACTGTCAGAGGGTCAGTACTGAGGGAGTGCTGCACTGTCAGAGGGTCAGTACTGGGGGAGTGCCGCACTGTCAGAGGGTCAGTACTGAGGGAGTGCTGCACTGTCAGAGGGTCAGTATTGAGGGAGTGCCGCACTGTCAGAGGGTCAGTACTGAGGGAGTGCCGCACTGTCAGAGGGTCAGTACTGAGGGAATGCCGCACTGTCAGAGGGTCAGTACTGAGGGAGTGCCGCACTGTCAGAGGGTCAGTACTGAGGGAGTGCCGCACTGTCAGAGGGTCAGTACTGAGGGAGTGCTGCACTGTCAGAGGGTCAGTACTGAGGGAGTGCTGCACTGTCAGAGGGTCAGTACTGAGGGAGTGCTGCACTGTCAGAGGGTCAGTACTGAGGGAACGCCGCACTGTCAGAGGGTCAGTACTGAGGGAGTGCTGCACTGTCAGAGGGTCAGTACTGAGGGAGTGCTGCATTGTCAGAGGGTCAGTACTGAGGGAGTGCCGCACTGTCAGAGAGTCAGTACTGAGGGAGTGCCGCACTGTCAGAGAGTCAGTACTGAGGGAGTGCCGCACTGTCAGAGGGTCAGTACTGAGGGAGTGCCGCACTGTCAGAGAGTCAGTTCTGAGGGAGTGCCGCACTGTCAGAGGGTCAGTACTGAGGGAGTGCCGCACTGTCAGAGGGTCAGTACTGAGGGAGTGCTGCACTGTCAGAGGGTCAGTACTGAGGGAGTGCTGCACTGTCAGAGGGTCAGTACTGAGGGAGTGCTGCACTGTCAGAGGGTCAGTACTGAGGGAGTGCTGCATTGTCAGAGGGTCAGTACTGAGGGAGTGTCGCACTGTCAGAGAGTCAGTACTGAGGGAGTGCCGCACTGTCAGAGAGTCAGTACTGAGGGAGTGCCGCACTGTCAGAGGGTCAGTACTGAGGGAGTGCTGCACTGTCTGAGGGTCAGTACTGAGGGAGTGCTGCATTGTCAGAGGGTCAGTACTGAGGGAGTGCCGCACTGTCAGAGAGTCAGTACTGAGGGAGTGCTGCACTGTCAGAGGGTCAGTACTGAGGGAGCGCTGCACTGTGAGAGGGTCAGTACTGAGGGAGTGCCGCACTGTCAGAGGGTCAGTACTGAGGGAGTGCCGCACTGTCAGAGGGTCAGTACTGAGGGAGTGCTGCACTGTCAGAGGGTCAGTACTGAGGGAGTGCTGCACTGTCAGAGGGTCAGTACTGAGGGAACGCCGCACTGTCAGAGGGTCAGTACTGAGGGAGTGCCGCACTGTCAGAGTGTCAGTACTGGGGGAGTGCCGCACTGTCAGATGGTCAGTACTGAGGGAGTGCCGCACTGTCAGAGGGTCAGTACTGAGGGAGTGCTGCACTGTCAGAGGGTCAGTACTGAGGGAGTGCTGCACTGTCAGAGGGTCAGTACTGAGGGAGTGCCGCACTGTCAGAGGGTCAGTCCTGAGGGAGTGCCGCACTGTCATAGGGTCAGTACTGAGGGAGTGCCGCACTGTCAGAGGGTCAGTACTGAGGGAGTGCCGCACTGTCAGTGGGTCAGTACTGAGGGAGGGCCGCACTGTCAGAGGGTCAGTACTGAGGGAGTGCTGCACTGTCAGAGGGTCAGTACTGAGGGAGTGCTGCACTGTCAGATGGTCAGTACTGAGGGAGTGCCGCACTGTCAGAGGGTCCGTACTGAGGGAGTGCCGCACTGTCAGAGGGTCAGTACTGAGGGAGTGCCGCACTGTCAGAGGGTCAGTACTGAGGGAGTGCTGCACTGTCAGAGGGTCAGTACTGAGGGAGTGCCGCACTGTCAGAGGGTCAGTACTGAGGGAGTGCTGCAGTGTCAGAGGGTCAGTACTGAGGGAGCGCTGCAGTGTCAGAGGGTCAGTCCTGAGGGAGTGCCGCACTGTCAGAGGGTCAGTACTGAGGGAGTGCCGCACTGTCAGAGGGTCAGTACTGAGGGAGTGCCGCACTGTCAGAGGGTCAGTACTGAGGGAGTGCCGCACTGTCAGAGGGTCAGGACTGAGGGAGCGCCGCACTGTCAGAGAGTCAGTACTGAGGGAGTGCCGCACTGTCAGAGGGTCAGTACTGAGGGAGTGCTGCATTGTCAGAGGGTCAGTACTGAGGGAGCGCTGAAGTGTCAGAGGGTCAGTCCTGAGGGAGTGCCGCACTGTCAGAGGGTCAGTACTGAGGGAGTGCCGCACTGTCAGAGGGTCAGTACTGAGGGAGCGCCGCACTGTCAGAGGGTCAGTACTGAGGGAGCGCTGCAGTGTCAGAGGGTCAGTCCTGAGGGAGTGCCGCACTGTCAGAGGGTCAGTACTGAGGGAGCGCCGCACTGTCAGAGGGTCAGTACTGAGGGAGCGCTGCAGTGTCAGAGGGTCAGTCCTGAGGAAGTGCCGCACTGTCAGGGGGTCAGTACTGAGGGAGCGCCGCACTGTCAGAGGGTCAGTACTGAGGGAGCGCTGCAGTGACAGAGGGTCAGTACTGAGGGAGTGCCGCACTGTCTGAGGGTCAGTACTGAGGGAGTGCCGCACTGTCAGAGGGTCAGTACTGAGGGAGTGCCGCTCTGTCAGAGGGTCAGTACTGAGGGAGTGCTGCACTGTCAGAGGGTCAGTACTGAGGGAGTGCCGCACTGTCAGAGGGTCAGTACTGAGGGAGTGCTGCACTGTCAGAGGGTCAGTACTGAGGGAGTGCCGCACTGTCAGAGGGTCAGTACTGAGGGAGCGCCGCACTGTCAGAGGGTCAGTACTGAGGGAGTGCCGCACTGTCAGAGGGTCAGTACTGAGGGAGTGCCGCACTGTCAGAGGGTCCGTACTGAGGGAGTGCCGCACTGTCAGAGGGTCAGTACTGAGGGAGTGCCGCACTGTCAGAGGGTCAGTACTGAGGGAGTGCTGCACTGTCAGAGGGTCAGTACTGAGGGAGCGCCGCACTGTCAGAGGGTCAGTGCTGAGGGAGCGCAGCACTGTCAGAGGGTCAGTACTGAGGGAGTGCTGCACTGTCAGAGGGTCAGTACTGAGGGAGTGCTGCGCTGTCAGAGGGACAATACTGAGGGAGTGCTGCACTGTCACAGGGTCAATACTGAGGGAGTGCCACACTGTCAGAGGGTCAGTACTGAGGGAGTGCTGCACTGTCAGAGGGTCAGTACTGAGGGAGCGCCGCACTGTCAGAGGGTCAGTGCTGAGGGAGTGCAGCACTGTCAGAGGGTCAGTACTGAGGGAGTGCTGCACTGTCAGAGGGTCAGTACTGGGGGAGTGCCGCACTGTCAGAGGGTCAGTACTGAGGGAGTGCTGCACTGTCAGAGGGTCAGTATTGAGGGAGTGCCGCACTGTCAGAGGGTCAGTACTGAGGGAGTGCCGCACTGTCAGAGGGTCAGTACTGAGGGAATGCCGCACTGTCAGAGGGTCAGTACTGAGGGAGTGCCGCACTGTCAGAGGGTCAGTACTGAGGGAGTGCCGCACTGTCAGAGGGTCAGTACTGAGGGAGTGCTGCACTGTCAGAGGGTCAGTACTGAGGGAGTGCTGCACTGTCAGAGGGTCAGTACTGAGGGAGTGCTGCACTGTCAGAGGGTCAGTACTGAGGGAACGCCGCACTGTCAGAGGGTCAGTACTGAGGGAGTGCTGCACTGTCAGAGGGTCAGTACTGAGGGAGTGCTGCATTGTCAGAGGGTCAGTACTGAGGGAGTGCCGCACTGTCAGAGAGTCAGTACTGAGGGAGTGCCGCACTGTCAGAGAGTCAGTACTGAGGGAGTGCCGCACTGTCAGAGGGTCAGTACTGAGGGAGTGCCGCACTGTCAGAGAGTCAGTTCTGAGGGAGTGCCGCACTGTCAGAGGGTCAGTACTGAGGGAGTGCCGCACTGTCAGAGGGTCAGTACTGAGGGAGTGCTGCACTGTCAGAGGGTCAGTACTGAGGGAGTGCTGCACTGTCAGAGGGTCAGTACTGAGGGAGTGCTGCACTGTCAGAGGGTCAGTACTGAGGGAGTGCTGCATTGTCAGAGGGTCAGTACTGAGGGAGTGTCGCACTGTCAGAGAGTCAGTACTGAGGGAGTGCCGCACTGTCAGAGAGTCAGTACTGAGGGAGTGCCGCACTGTCAGAGGGTCAGTACTGAGGGAGTGCTGCACTGTCTGAGGGTCAGTACTGAGGGAGTGCTGCATTGTCAGAGGGTCAGTACTGAGGGAGTGCCGCACTGTCAGAGAGTCAGTACTGAGGGAGTGCTGCACTGTCAGAGGGTCAGTACTGAGGGAGCGCTGCACTGTGAGAGGGTCAGTACTGAGGGAGTGCCGCACTGTCAGAGGGTCAGTACTGAGGGAGTGCCGCACTGTCAGAGGGTCAGTACTGAGGGAGTGCTGCACTGTCAGAGGGTCAGTACTGAGGGAGTGCTGCACTGTCAGAGGGTCAGTACTGAGGGAACGCCGCACTGTCAGAGGGTCAGTACTGAGGGAGTGCCGCACTGTCAGAGTGTCAGTACTGGGGGAGTGCCGCACTGTCAGATGGTCAGTACTGAGGGAGTGCCGCACTGTCAGAGGGTCAGTACTGAGGGAGTGCTGCACTGTCAGAGGGTCAGTACTGAGGGAGTGCTGCACTGTCAGAGGGTCAGTACTGAGGGAGTGCCGCACTGTCAGAGGGTCAGTCCTGAGGGAGTGCCGCACTGTCATAGGGTCAGTACTGAGGGAGTGCCGCACTGTCAGAGGGTCAGTACTGAGGGAGTGCCGCACTGTCAGAGGGTCAGTACTGAGGGAGGGCCGCACTGTCAGAGGGTCAGTACTGAGGGAGTGCTGCACTGTCAGAGGGTCAGTACTGAGGGAGTGCTGCACTGTCAGATGGTCAGTACTGAGGGAGTGCCGCACTGTCAGAGGGTCCGTACTGAGGGAGTGCCGCACTGTCAGAGGGTCAGTACTGAGGGAGTGCCGCACTGTCAGAGGGTCAGTACTGAGGGAGTGCTGCACTGTCAGAGGGTCAGTACTGAGGGAGTGCCGCACTGTCAGAGGGTCAGTACTGAGGGAGTGCTGCATTGTCAGAGGGTCAGTACTGAGGGAGCGCTGCAGTGTCAGAGGGTCAGTCCTGAGGGAGTGCCGCACTGTCAGAGGGTCAGTACTGAGGGAGTGCCGCACTGTCAGAGGGTCAGTACTGAGGGAGTGCCGCACTGTCAGAGGGTCAGTACTGAGGGAGTGCCGCACTGTCAGAGGGTCAGGACTGAGGGAGCGCCGCACTGTCAGAGAGTCAGTACTGAGGGAGTGCCGCACTGTCAGAGGGTCAGTACTGAGGGAGTGCTGCATTGTCAGAGGGTCAGTACTGAGGGAGCGCTGAAGTGTCAGAGGGTCAGTCCTGAGGGAGTGCCGCACTGTCAGAGGGTCAGTACTGAGGGAGTGCCGCACTGTCAGAGGGTCAGTACTGAGGGAGCGCCGCACTGTCAGAGGGTCAGTACTGAGGGAGCGCTGCAGTGTCAGAGGGTCAGTCCTGAGGGAGTGCCGCACTGTCAGAGGGTCAGTACTGAGGGAGCGCCGCACTGTCAGAGGGTCAGTACTGAGGGAGCGCGGCAGTGTCAGAGGGTCAGTCCTGAGGAAGTGCCGCACTGTCAGGGGGTCAGTACTGAGGGAGCGCCGCACTGTCAGAGGGTCAGTACTGAGGGAGCGCTGCAGTGACAGAGGGTCAGTACTGAGGGAGTGCCGCACTGTCTGAGGGTCAGTACTGAGGGAGTGCCGCACTGTCAGAGGGTCAGTACTGAGGGAGTGCCGCTCTGTCAGAGGGTCAGTACTGAGGGAGTGCTGCACTGTCAGAGGGTCAGTACTGAGGGAGTGCCGCACTGTCAGAGGGTCAGTACTGAGGGAGTGCTGCACTGTCAGAGGGTCAGTACTGAGGGAGTGCCGCACTGTCAGAGGGTCAGTACTGAGGGAGCGCCGCACTGTCAGAGGGTCAGTACTGAGGGAGTGCCGCACTGTCAGAGGGTCAGTACTGAGGGAGCGCCGCACTGTCAGAGGGTCAGTGCTGAGGGAGTGCAGCACTGTCAGAGGGTCAGTACTGAGGGAGTGCTGCACTGTCAGAGGGTCAGTACTGAGGGAGTGCTGCATTGTCAGAGGGTCAGTACTGAGGGAGTGCCGCACTGTCAGAGGGTCAGTACTGAGGGAGTGCCGCACTGTCAGAGGGTCAGTACTGAGGGAGTGCCGCACTGTCAGAGAGTCAGTACTGAGGGAGTGCCGCACTGTCAGAGGGTCAGTACTGAGGGAGCGCCGCACTGTCAGAGAGTCAGTACTGAGGGAGTGCCGCACTGTCAGAGGGTCAGTACTGAGGGAGTGCTGCATTGTCAGAGGGTCAGTACTGAGGGAGCGCTGAAGTGTCAGAGGGGCAGTCCTGAGGGAGTGTCGCACTGTCAGAGGGTCAGTACTGAGGGAGTGCCGCACTGTCAGAGGGTCAGTACTGAGGTAGCGCCGCACTGTCAGAGGGTCAGTACTGAGGGAGCGCTGCAGTGTCAGAGGGTCAGTCCTGAGGGAGTGCCGCACTGTCAGAGGGTCAGTACTGAGGGAGCGCCGCACTGTCAGAGGGTCAGTACTGAGGGAGCGCTGCAGTGTCAGAGGGTCAGACCTGAGGGAGTGCCGCACTGTCAGGGGGTCAGTACTGAGGGAGCGCCGCACTGTCAGACGGTCAGTACTGAGGGAGCGCTGCAGTGACAGAGGGTCAGTACTGAGGGAGTGCCGCACTGTCTGAGGGTCAGTACTGAGGGAGTGCCGCACAGTCAGGGGGTCAGTACTGAGGGAGTGCCGCTCTGTCAGAGGGTCAGTACTGAGGGAGTGCTGCACTGTCAGAGGGTCAGTACTGAGGGAGAGCCGCACTGTCATAGGGTCAGTCCTGAGGGAGTGCTGCACTGTCAGAGGGTCAGTACTGAGGGAGTGCCGCACTGTCAGAGGGTCAGTACTGAGGGAGAGCCGCACTGTCAGAGGGTCAGTACTGAGGGAGTGCCGCACTGTCAGAGGGTCAGTACTGAGGGAGCGCCGCACTGTCAGAGGGTCAGTACTGAGGGAGTGCCGCACTGTCAGAGGGTCAGTACTGAGGGAGTACTGCACTGTCAGAGGGTCAGTACTGAGGGAGTGCCGCACTGTCAGAGGGTCAGTACTGAGGGAGTACCGCACTGTCAGAGGGTCAGTACTGAGGGAGTGCTGCACTGTCAGAGGGTCAGTACTGAGGGAGTGCCGCACTGTCAGAGCGTCAGTACTGAGGGAGTGCCGCACTGTCAGAGGGTCAGTACTGAGGGAGTGGTGCACTGTCAGAGGGTCAGTACTGAGGGAGTGCCGCACTGTCAGAGGGTCAGTACTGAGGGAGTGCCACACTGTCAGAGGGTCAGTACTGAGGGAGTGCTGCACTGTCAGAGGGTCAGTACTGAGGGAGTGCCGCACTGTCATAGGGTCAGTACTGAGGGAGCACCGCACTGTCAGAGGGTCAGTACTGAGGGAGTGCCGCACTGTCAGAGGGTCAGTACTGAGGGAGTGCTGCACTGTCAGAGGGTCAGTACTGAGGGAGTGCCGCAATGTCAGAGGGTCAGTACTGAGGGAACGCCGCACTGCCAGAGGGTCAGTACTGAGGGAGTGCCGCACTGTCAGAGGGTCAGTACTGAGAGAGTGCTGCATTGTCAGAGGGTCAGTACTGAGGGAGTGCCGCACTGTCAGAGGGTCAGTACTGAGGGAGTGCCGCACTGTCAGAGGGTCAGTACTGAGGGAGTGCTGCACTGTCAGAGGGTCAGTACTGAGGGAGTGCCGCACTGTCAGAGGGTCAGTACTGAGGGAGTGCCGCACTGTCAGAGGGTCAGTACTGAGGGAGTGCGCACTGTCAGAGGGTCAGTACTCAGGGAGCGCTGCACTGTCAGAGGGTCAGTACTGAGGGAGTGCCGCACTGTCAGGGGGTCAGTACTGAGGGAGTGCTGCACTGTCAGAGGGTCAGTACTGAGGGAGTGCCGCACTGTCAGAGGGTCAGTACTGAGGGAGTGCCGCACTGTCAGAGGGGCAGTACTGAGGGATTGCTGCACTGTCAGAGGGTCAGTACTGAGGGAGTGCTGCACTGTCAGAGGGTCAGTACTGAGGGAGTGCTGCATTGTCAGAGGGTCAGTACTGAGGGAGCGCTGCACTGTCAGAGGGTCAGTACTGAGGGAGTGCCGCACTGTCAGAGGGTCAGTACTGAGGGAGTGCCGCACTGTCAGAGGGTCAGTACTGAGGGAGTGCCGCACTGTCAGAGGGTCAGTACTGAGGGAGCGCCGCACTGTCAGAGGGTCAGTACTGAGGGAGTGCTGCACTGTCAGAGGGTCAGTACTGAGGGAGCGCCGCACTGTCAGAGGGTCAGTACTGAGGGAGTGCCGCACTGTCAGAGAGTCAGTACTGAGGGAGTGCCGCACTGTCAGAGGGTCAGTACTGAGGGAGCGCTGCACTGTCAGAGGGTCAGTACTGAGGGAGTGCCGCACTGTCAGAGGGTCAGTACTGAGGGAGTGCCGCACTGTCAGAGGGTCAGTACTGAGGGAGTGCTGCACTGTCAGTGGGTCAGTACTGAGGGAGTGCTGCACTGTCAGAGGGTCAGTACTGAGGGAGTGCTGCACTGTCAGAGGGTCAGTACTGAGGGAGTGCCGCACTGTCAGAGGGTCAGTACTGAGGGAGTGCCGCACTGTCAGAGGGTCAGTACTGAGGGAGTCCCGCACTGTCAGAGGGTCAGTACTGAGGGAGTGCTGCACTGTCAGAGGGTCAGTACTGAGGGAGTGCTGCACTGTCAGTGGGTCAGTACTGAGGGAGTGCCGCACTGTCAGAGGGTCAGGACTGAGGGAGTGCCGCACTGTCAGAGGGTCAGTAATGAGGGAGCGCTGCACTGTCAGACGGTCAGTACTGAGGGAGTACCGCACTGTCAGAGGGACAGTACTGAGGGAGTGCTGCACTGTCAGAGGGTCAGTACTGAGGGTGTGCCGCACTGTCAGAGGGTCAGTACTGAGGGAGTGCCGCACTGTCAGAGTGTCAGTACTGAGGGAGTGCTGCACTGTCAGAGGGTCAGTACTGAGGTTGTGCCGCACTGTCAGAGGGACAGTACTGAGGGAGCGCCGCACTGTCATAGGGTCAGTACTGAGGGAGCGCTGCACTGTCAGAGGGTCAGTACTGAGGGAGTGCCGCACTGACAGACGGTCAGTACTGAGGGAGTGCCGCACTGTCAGAGGAACAGTACTGAGGGAGTGCCGCACTGTCAGACGGTCAGTACTGAGGGAGTGCCGCACTGTCAGAGGGTCAGTACTGAGGGAGTGCTGCACTGTCAGAGGGTCAGTACTGAGGGAGTGCCGCACTGTCAGAGGGTCAGTAATGAGGGAGTGCTGCACTGTCAGAGGGTCAGTACTGAGGGAATGCCGCACTGTCAGAGGGTCAGTACTGAGGGAGTGCCGCACTGTCAGAGGGACAGTCCTGAGGGAGTGCCGCACTGTCAGAGGGTCAGTAGTGAGGGAGTGCTGCATTGTCAGAGGGTCAGTACTGAGGGAGCGCTGCAGTGTCAGAGGGTCAGTCCTGAGGGAGTGCCGCACTGTCAGAGGGTCAGTACTGAGGGAGCGCCGCACTGTCAGAGGGTCAGTACTGAGGGAGCGCTGCAGTGTGAGAGGGTCAGTCCTGAGGGAGTGCCGCACTGTCAGAGGGTCAGTACTGACGGAGCGCCGCACTGTCAGAGGGTCAGTACTGAGGGAGCGCTGCAGTGTCAGACGGTCAGTACTGAGGGAGTGCCGCACTGTCTGAGGGTCAGTACTGAGGGAGTGCCGCACTGTCAGAGGGTCAGTACTGAGGGAGTGCCGCTCTGTCAGAGGGTCAGTACTGAGGGAGTGCTACACTGTCAGAGGGTCAGTACTGAGGGAGTGCCGCACTGTCAGAGGGTCAGTACTGAGGGAGCGCTGCACTGTCAGAGGGTCAGTACTGAGGGAGTGCCGCACTGTCAGAGGGTCAGGACTGAGGGAGTGCTGCACTGTCAGAGGGTCAGTACTGAGGGAGTGCCGCACTGTCAGAGGGTCAGTACTGAGGGAGTGCCGCACTGTCAGAGGGGCAGTACTGAGGGAGTGCTGCACTGTCAGAGGGTCAGTACTGAGGGAGTGCTGCACTGTCAGAGGGTCAGTACTGAGGGAGTGCTGCATTGTCAGAGGGTCAGTACTGAGGGAGCGCTGCACTGTCAGAGGGTCAGTACTGAGGGAGTGCCGCACTGTCAGAGGGTCAGTACTGAGGGAGCGCCGCACTGTCAGAGGGTCAGTACTGAGGGAGTGCTGCACTGTCAGAGGGTCAGTACTGAGGGAGCGCCGCACTGTCAGAGGGTCAGTACTGAGGGAGTGCCGCACTGTCAGAGAGTCAGTACTGAGGGAGTGCCGCACTGTCAGAGGGTCAGTACTGAGGGAGCGCTGCACTGTCAGAGGGTCAGTACTGAGGGAGTGCCGCACTGTCAGAGGGTCAGTACTGAGGGAGTGCCGCACTGTCAGAGGGTCAGTACTGAGGGAGTGCCGCACTGTCAGAGGGTCAGTACTGAGGGAGTGCTGCACTGTCAGTGGGTCAGTACTGAGGGAGTGCCGCACTGTCAGAGGGTCAGTACTGAGGGAGTGCTGCACTGTCAGAGGGTCAGTACTGAGGGAGTGCTGCACTGTCAGTGGGTCAGTACTGAGGGAGTGCCGCACTGTCAGAGGGTCAGGACTGAGGGAGTGCCGCACTGTCAGAGGGTCAGTAATGAGGGAGCGCTGCACTGTCAGACGGTCAGTACTGAGGGAGTACCGCACTGTCAGAGTGACAGTACTGAGGGAGTGCTGCACTGTCAGAGGGTCAGTACTGAGGGAGTGCCGCACTGTCAGAGGGTCAGTACTGAGGGAGTGCCGCACTGTCAGAGTGTCAGTACTGAGGGAGTGCCGCACTGTCAGGGGGTCAGTACTGAGGTTGTGCCGCACTGTCAGAGGGACAGTACTGAGGGAGCGCCGCACTGTCATAGGGTCAGTACTGAGGGAGCGCTGCACTGTCAGAGGGTCAGTACTGAGGGAGTGCAGCACTGTCAGAGGGTCAGTACTGAGGGAGTGCCGCACTGTCAGAGGGTCAGTACTGAGGGAGTGCTGCACTGTCAGAGCATCAGTACTGAGGTTGTGCCGCACTGTCAGAGGGTCAGTACTGAGGGAGTGCTGCCCTTTCAGAGGGTCAGTACTGAGGGAGTGCCGCACTGACAGAGGGACAGTACTGAGGGAGTGCCGCACTGTCAGAGGATCAGTACTGAGGGAGTGCCGCACTGTCAGAGGGACAGTACTGAGGGAGTGCTGCCCTTTCTGAGGGTCAGTACTGAGGGAGTGCCGCACTGTCAGAGAGTCAGTACTGAGGGAGTGCCGCACTGTCAGAGGGTCAGTACTGAGGGAGTGCCGCACTGTCAGAGGGTCAGTACTGAGGGAGTGCTGCACTGTCAGAGGGTCAGTACTGAGGGAGTGCCGCACTGTCAGAGGGTCAGTACTAAGGGAGTGCCGCACTGTCAGAGGGTCAGTACTGAGGGAGTGCCGCACTGTCAGAGGGTCAGTACTGAGGGAGTGCTGCACTGTCAGAGGGTCAGTACTGAGGGAGTGCTGCACTGTCAGAGGTTCAGTACTGAGGGAGTGCCGCACTGTCAGAGGGTCAGTACTGAGGGGGCGCCGCACTGTCCCAGGGTCAGTACTGAGCGAGTGCTGCATTGTCAGAGGGTCAGTACTGAGGGAGTGCCGCACTGTCAGAGGGTCAGTACTGAGGGAGTGCCGCACTGTCAGAGGGTCAGTACTGAGCGAGTGCTGCATTGTCAGAGGGTCAGTACTGAGGGAGTGCCGCACTGTCAGACGGTCAGTACTGAGGGAGTGCCGCACTGTCAGAGGGTCAGTACTTAGGGAGTGCCGCACTGTCAGAGGGTCAGTACTGAGGGAGTGCCGCACTGTCAGAGGGTCAGTACTGAGGGAGTGCCGCACTGTCAGACGGTCAGTACTGAGGGAGTGCCGTACTGTCAGAGGGTCAGTACTGAGGGAGTGCTGCACTGTCAGAGGGTCAGTACTGAGGGAGTGCTGCACTGTCAGAGGGTCAGTACTGAGGGAGTGCTGCACTGTCAGAGTGTCAGTACTGAGGGAGTGCTGCACTGTCAGAGGGTCTGTACTGAGGGAGTGCTGCACTGTCAGAGGGTCAGTGCTGAGTGAGTGCTGCACTGTCAGAGGGTCAGTATTGAGGGAGTGCCGCACTGTCAGAGGGTCAGTACTGAGGGAGTGCTGCACTGTCAGAGGGTCAGTACTGAGGAAGTGCTGCACTGTCAGAGGGTCAGTACTGAGGGGGTGCCGAACTGTCAGGGGGTCAGTACTGAGGGACTGCTGCACTGTCAGAGGGTTAGTACTGAGGGAGTGCTGCACTGTCAGAGGGTCAGTACTGAGGGAGTGCTGCACTGTCACAGGGTCAGTACTGAGGGAGTGCTGCACTGTCACAGGGTCAGTACTGAGGGAGTGCTGCACTGTAAGAGGGTCAGTACTGAGGGAGTGCTGCACTGTCAGAGGGTCAGTACTGAGGGAGTGCTGCATTGTCAGAGGGTTAGTACTGAGGGAGTGCTGCACTGTCAGAGGGTCAGTAGTGAGGGAGTACCGCACTGTCAGAGGGTCAGTACTGAGGGAGTGCCGCACTGTCAGAGAGTCAGTACTGAGGGAGTGCCGCACTGTCAGAGGGTCAGTACTGAGGGAGTGCCGCACTGTCAGAGGGTCAGTTCTGAGGGAGTGCTGCACTGTCAGAGGGTCAGTACTGAGGGAGTGCTGCACTGTCAGAGGGTCAGTACTGAGGGAGAGCCGCACTGTCAGAGGGTCAGTACTGAGGGAGTGCCGCACTGTCAGAGGGTCAGTACTGAGGGAGTGCCGCACTGTCAGAGGGCCAGTACTGAGGGAGTGCTGCACTGTCAGAGGGTCAGTACTGAGGGAGTGATGCACTGTCAGAGGGTCAGTACTGAGGGAGTGCCGCACTGTCAGAGGGTCAGTACTGAGGTAGTGCTGCACTGTCAGAGGGTCAGTACTGAGGGGGCGCCGCACTGTCCCAGGGTCAGTACTGAGCGAGTGCTGCATTGTCAGAGGGTCAGTACTCAGGGAGTGCCGCACTGTCAGAGGGTCAGTACTGAGGGAGTGCCGCACTGTCAGAGGGTCAGTACTGAGCGAGTGCTGCATTGTCAGAGGGTCAGTACTGAGGGAGTGCCGCACTGTCAGACGGTCAGTACTGAGGGAGTGCCGCACTGTCAGAGGGTCAGTACTGAGTGAGTGCCGCACTGTCAGAGGGTCAGTACTGAGGGAGTGCCGCACTGTCAGAGGGTCAGTACTGTGGGAGTGCTGCACTGTCAGAGGGTCAGTACTGAGGGAGTGCCGCACTGTCAGACGGTCAGTACTGAGGGAGTGCCGCACGGTCAGAGGGTCAGTACTGAGGGAGTGCTGCTCTGTCAGAGGGTCAGTACTGAGGGAGTGCTGCATTGTCAGAGGGTCAGTACTGAGGGAGTGCTGCACTGTCAGAGGGTCAGTCCTGAGGGAGCGCTGCATTGTCAGAGGGTCAGTACTGAGGGTGGTGCACTGTCAGAGGGGCAGTACTGAGGGGGCTGCACTGTCAGAGGATCAGTACTGAGGGAGTGCTGCACTGTCAGAAGGTCAGTACTGAGGGAGTGCCGCACTGTCAGAGGGTCAGTACTGAGGGTGCTGCACTGTCAGAGGGGCAGTACTGAGGGGGCTGCACTGTCAGAGTGTCAGTACTGAGGGAGTGCCACACTGTCAGAGGGTCAGTACTGAGGGAGTGCTGCGCTGTCAGAGGGTCAGTACTGAGGGAGTGCCGCACTGTCAGAGGGTCAGTACTGAGGGAGTGCTGCACTGTCAGAGGGTCAGTACTGAGGGAGTGCTGCACTGCCAGAGAGTCAGTACTGAGGGAGTGCCGCACTGTTAGAGGTTCAGTACTGAGGGAGTGCCGCACTGTCAGAGCGTCTGTACTGAGGGAGTGCTGCACTGTCAGATAGGCAGTACTGAGGGAGTGCCGCACTGTCAGAGGGTCAATACTGAGGGAGTGCTGCACTGTCAGAGGGTCAGTACTGAGGGAGTGCTGCACTGTCAGAGGGTCAGTACTGAGGGAGTGCCGCACTGTCAGAGAGTCAGTACTGGGGGAGTGCCGCACTGTCAGAGGTTCAGTACTGAGGGAGTGCCGCAATATCAGAGGGTCAGTACTGAGGGAGTGCTGCACTGTCAGAGAGTCAGTACTGAGGGAGTGCCGCACTGTCAGAGGGTCAATACTGCGGGAGTGCCGCACTGTCAGAGGTTCAGTATTGAGGGAGTGCCACACTGTCAGAGGGTCAGTACTGAGGGAGTGCTGCACTGCCAGAGAGTCAGTACTGAGGGAGTGCCGCACTGTCAGAGGGTCAATACTGAGGGAGTGCTGCACTGTCAGAGGGTCAGTACTGAGGGAGCGCTGCACTGTCAGAGGGTCAGTACTGAGGGTGGTGCACTGTCAGAGGGGCAGTACTGAGGGAGTACCGCACTGTCAGAGGGTCAGTACTGAGGGAGTGCTGCACTGTCAGAGGGTCAGTACTGAGGGAGTGCCGCACTGTCAGAGGGTCAGTACTGAGGGAGTGCCGCACTGTCAGAGGGTCAGTACTGAGGGAGTGCCGCACTGTCAGAGGGTCAGTACTGAGGGAGTGCTGCACTGTCAGAGGGTCAGTACTGAGGGAGTGCCGCACTGTCAGAGGGTCAGTACTGAGGGAGTGCTGCACTGTTCGAGGGTCAGTACTGAGGGAGTGCCGCACTGTCAGAGGGTCAGTACTGAGGGAGTGCAGCACTGTTAGAGCGTCAGTACTGAGGGAGTGCTGCACTGTCAGAGAGTCAGTACTGAGTGAGTGCCGCACTGTCAGAGGGTCAATACTGAGGGAGTGCTGCACTGTCAGAGGGTCAGTACTGAGGGAGCGCAGCACTGTCAGAGGGTCAGTACTGAGGGAGTGCCGCACAGTCCCAGGGTCAGTACTGAGCGAGTGCTGCATTGTCAGAGGGTCAGTACTGGGGGAGTGCCGCACTGTCAGAGGGTCAGTACTGAGGGAGTGCCGCACTGTCAGAGGGTCAGTACTGAGCGAGTGCTGCATTGTCAGAGGGTCAGTACTGAGGGAGTGCCGCACTGTCAGACGGTCAGTACTGAGGGAGTGCCGCACTGTCAGAGGGTCAGTACTGAGTGAGTGCCGCACTGTCAGAGGGTCAGTACTGAGGGAGTGCCGCACTGTCAGAGGGTCAGTACTGTGGGAGTGCTGCACTGTCAGAGGGTCAGTACTGAGGGAGTGCCGCACTGTCAGACGGTCAGTACTGAGGGAGTGCCGCACGGTCAGAGGGTCAGTACTGAGGGAGTGCTGCTCTGTCAGAGGGTCAGTACTGAGGGAGTGCTGCATTGTCAGAGGGTCAGTACTGAGGGAGTGCTGCACTGTCAGAGGGTCAGTCCTGAGGGAGCGCTGCATTGTCAGAGGGTCAGTACTGAGGGTGGTGCACTGTCAGAGGGGCAGTACTGAGGGAGTACCGCACTGTCAGAGGGTCAGTACTGAGGGAGTGCTGCACTGTCAGAAGGTCAGTACTGAGGGAGTGCCGCACTGTCAGAGGGTCAGTACTGAGGGTGCTGCACTGTCAGAGGGGCAGTACTGAGGGGGCTGCACTGTCAGAGTGTCAGTACTGAGGGAGTGCCACACTGTCAGAGGGTCAGTACTGAGGGAGTGCTGCGCTGTCAGAGGGTCAGTACTGAGGGAGTGCCGCACTGTCAGAGGGTCAGTACTGAGGGAGTGCTGCACTGTCAGATAGGCAGTACTGAGGGAGTGCCGCACTGTCAGAGGGTCAATACTGAGGGAGTGCTGCACTGTTAGAGGGTCAGTACTGAGGGAGTGCCGCACTGTCAGAGCGTCTGTACTGAGGGAGTGCTGCACTGTCAGATAGGCAGTACTGAGGGAGTGCCGCACTGTCAGAGGGTCAATACTGAGGGAGTGCTGCACTGTCAGAGGGTCAGTACTGAGGGAGTGCTGCACTGTCAGAGGGTCAGTACTGAGGGAGTGCCGCACTGTCAGAGAGTCAGTACTGGGGGAGTGCCGCACTGTCAGAGGTTCAGTACTGAGGGAGTGCCGCACTGTCAGAGAGTCAGTACTGAGGGAGTGCCGCACTGTCAGAGGGTCAATACTGAGGGAGTGCCGCACTGCCAGAGGTTCAGTATTGAGGGAGTGCCACACTGTCAGAGGGTCAGTACTGAGGGAGTGCTGCACTGCCAGAGAGTCAGTACTGAGGGAGTGCCGCACTGTCAGAGGGTCAATACTGAGGGAGTGCTGCACTGTCAGAGTGTCAGTACTGAGGGAGCGCTGCACTGTCAGAGGGTCAGTACTGAGGGTGGTGCACTGTCAGAGGGGCAGTACTGAGGGAGTACCGCACTGTCAGAGGGTCAGTACTGAGGGAGTGCTGCACTGTCAGAGGGTCAGTACTGAGGGAGTGCCGCACTGTCAGAGGGTCAGTACTGAGGGAGTGCCGCACTGTCAGAGGGTCAGTACTGAGGGAGTGCCGCACTGTCAGAGGGTCAGTACTGAGGGAGTGCTGCACTGTCAGAGGGTCAGTACTGAGGGAGTGCCGCACTGTCAGAGGGTCAGTACTGAGGGAGTGCTGCACTGTTCGAGGGTCAGTACTGAGGGAGTGCCGCACTGTCAGAGGGTCAGTACTGAGGGAGTGCCGCACTGTTAGAGCGTCAGTACTGAGGGAGTGCTGCACTGTCAGAGAGTCAGTACTGAGTGAGTGCCGCACTGTCAGAGGGTCAATACTGAGGGAGTGCTGCACTGTCAGAGGGTCAGTACTGAGGGAGCGCAGCACTGTCAGAGGGTCAGTACTGAGGGAGTGCCGCACAGTCAGAGGGTCAGTACTGAGGGTGCTGCACTGTCAGAGGGGCAGTACTGAGGGAGTGTTGCACTGTCAGAGGGTCAGTACTGAGGGAGTGCTGTACTGTCAGAGGGTCAGTACTGAGGGAGTGCCGCAGTGTTAGGGGGTCAGTACTGAGTGCGTGCTGCACTGTCAGAGGGTCAGTACTGAGGGAGTTCTGCACTGTCAGGGGGTCAGTACTGAGGGAGTGCTGCACTGTCAGAGGGTCAGTACTGAGGGAGTGCTGCACTGTCAGAGGGTCAGTACTGAGGGAGCGCTGCACTGTCAGAGGGTCAGTACTGAGCGAGTGCTGCACTGTCAGGGGGTCAGTACTGAGTGCGTGCTGCACTGTCAGAGGGTGAGTACTGAGGGAGTGCTGCACTGTCAGAGGGTCAGTACTGAGGGAGTGCCGCACTGTCAGAGGGTCAGTGCTGAGGGAGTGCTGCACTGTCAGAGTGTCAGTACTGAGGGAGTGCCGCACTGTCAGAGGGTCAGTACTGAGGGAGTGCTGCACTGTCAGCGGGTCAGTACTGAGGGAGTGCCGCACTGTCAGAGGGTCAGTACTGAGGGAGTGCTGCACTGTCAGAGGATCAGTACTGAGGGAGTGCCGCACTGTCAGAGGGTCAGTACTGAGGGACTGCTGCACTGTCAGAGGGTTAGTACTGAGGGAGTGCTGCACTGTCAGAGGGTCAGTACTGATGGAGCGCTGCACTGTCAGAGGGTCAGTCCAGCGGGAGTGCCGCACTGTCAGAGGGTCAGTACTGAGGGAGTGCTGCACTGTCAGAGGGTCAGTACTGAGGGAGTGCTGCACTGTCAGAGGGTCAGTACTGAGGGAATCCTGCACTGTCAGAGGGTCAGTACTGAGGGAGCGCTGCACTGTCAGAGGGTCAGTACTGAGGGAGTGCTGCACTGTCAGAGGGTCAGTACTGAGGGAGTGCCGCACTGTCAGTGAGTCAGTACTGAGGGAGCGACGCACTGTCAGAGGGTCAGTACTGAGGGAGTGCTGCATTGTCGGAGGGTCAGTACTGAGCGAGTGCTGCACTGTCAAAGGGTCAGTACTGAGGGAGTGCTGCACTGTCACAGGGTCAGTACTGAGGGAGTGCTGCACTGTAAGAGGGTCAGTACTGAGGGAGTGCTGCACTGTCAGAGGGTCAGTACTGAGGGAGTGCTGCATTGTCAGAGGGTTAGTACTGAGGGAGTGCTGCACTGTCAGAGGGTCAGTACTGAGGGAGTACCGCACTGTCAGAGGGTCAGTACTGAGGGAGTGCCGCACTGTCAGAGAGTCAGTACTGAGGGAGTGCCGCACTGTCAGAGGGTCAGTACTGAGGGAGTGCCGCACTGTCAGAGGGTCAGTTCTGAGGGAGTGCTGCACTGTCAGAGGGTCAGTACTGAGGGAGTGCTGCACTGTCAGAGGGTCAGTACTGAGGGAGAGCCGCACTGTCAGAGGGTCAGTACTGAGGGAGTGCCGCACTGTCAGAGGGTCAGTACTGAGGGAGTGCCGCACTGTCAGAGGGCCAGTACTGAGGGAGTGCTGCACTGTCAGAGGGTCAGTACTGAGGGAGTGCTGCACTGTCAGAGGGTCAGTACTGAGGGAGTGCTGCACTGTCAGGGTCAGTACTGAGGGAGTGCTGCACTGTCAGAGGGTCAGTACTGAGGGAATGCTGCACTGTCAGAGGGTCAGTACTGAGGGAGTGCCGCACTGTCAGAGGGTCAGTACTGAGGGAGTGCCGCACTGTCAGAGGGTCAGTACTGAGCGAGTGCTGCATTGTCAGAGGGTCAGTACTGAGGGAGTGCCGCACTGTCAGACGGTCAGTACTGAGGGAGTGCCGCACTGTCAGAGGGTCAGTACTGAGTGAGTGCCGCACTGTCAGAGGGTCAGTACTGAGGGAGTGC
The DNA here is from genome assembly GCF_047496885.1 of Scyliorhinus torazame. Classification (NCBI taxonomy): domain Eukaryota; kingdom Metazoa; phylum Chordata; class Chondrichthyes; order Carcharhiniformes; family Scyliorhinidae; genus Scyliorhinus; species Scyliorhinus torazame. The sequence continues at coordinate 6,691,717 of NC_092707.1, read as the reverse complement.
CGCACTGTCAGAGGGTCAGTACTGTGGGAGTGCTGCACTGTCACAGGGTCAGTACTGAGGGAGTGCCGCACTGTCAGACGGTCAGTACTGAGGGAGTGCCGCACGGTCAGAGGGTCAGTACTGAGGGAGTGCTGCTCTGTCAGAGGGTCAGTACTGAGGGAGTGCTGCATTGTCAGAGGGTCAGTACTGAGGGAGTGCTGCACTGTCAGAGGGTCAGTCCTGAGGGAGCGCTGCATTGTCAGAGGGTCATTACTGAGGGTGGTGCACTGTCAGAGGGGCAGTACTGAGGGAGTACCGCACTGTCAGAGGGTCAGTACTGAGGGAGTGCTGCACTGTCAGAAGGTCAGTACTGAGGGAGTGCCGCACTGTCAGAGGGTCAGTACTGAGGGTGCTGCACTGTCAGAGGGGCAGTACTGAGGGGGCTGCACTGTCAGAGGGTCAGTACTGAGGGAGTGCCACACTGTCAGAGGGTCAGTACTGAGGGAGTGCTGCGCTGTCAGAGGGTCAGTACTGAGGGAGTGCCGCACTGTCAGAGGGTCAGTACTGAGGGAGTGCTGCACTGTCAGAGGGTCAGTACTGAGGCAGTGCTGCACTGCCAGAGAGTCAGTACTGAGGGAGTGCCGCACTGTTAGAGGTTCAGTACTGAGGGAGTGCCGCACTGTCAGAGCGTCTGTACTGAGGGAGTGCTGCACTGTCAGATAGGCAGTACTGAGGGAGTGCCGCACTGTCAGAGGGTCAATACTGAGGGAGTGCTGCACTGTCAGAGGGTCAGTACTGAGGGAGTGCTGCACTGTCAGAGGGTCAGTACTGAGGGAGTGCCGCACTGTCAGAGAGTCAGTACTGGGGGAGTGCCGCACTGTCAGAGGTTCAGTACTGAGGGAGTGCCGCAATATCAGAGGGTCAGTACTGAGGGAGTGCTGCACTGTCAGAGAGTCAGTACTGAGGGAGTGCCGCACTGTCAGAGGGTCAATACTGAGGGAGTGCCGCACTGTCAGAGGTTCAGTATTGAGGGAGTGCCACACTGTCAGAGGGTCAGTACTGAGGGAGTGCTGCACTGCCAGAGAGTCAGTACTGAGGGAGTGCCGCACTGTCAGAGGGTCAATACTGAGGGAGTGCTGCACTGTCAGAGGGTCAGTACTGAGGGAGCGCTGCACTGTCAGAGGGTCAGTACTGAGGGTGGTGCACTGTCAGAGGGGCAGTACTGAGGGAGTACCGCACTGTCAGAGGGTCAGTACTGAGGGAGTGCTGCACTGTCAGAGGGTCAGTACTGAGGGAGTGCCGCACTGTCAGAGGGTCAGTACTGAGGGAGTGCCGCACTGTCAGAGGGTCAGTACTGAGGGAGTGCCGCACTGTCAGAGGGTCAGTACTGAGGGAGTGCTGCACTGTCAGAGGGTCAGTACTGAGGGAGTGCCGCACTGTCAGAGGGTCAGTACTGAGGGAGTGCTGCACTGTTCGAGGGTCAGTACTGAGGGAGTGCCGCACTGTCAGAGGGTCAGTACTGAGGGAGTGCCGCACTGTTAGAGCGTCAGTACTGAGGGAGTGCTGCACTGTCAGAGAGTCAGTACTGAGTGAGTGCCGCACTGTCAGAGGGTCAATACTGTGGGAGTGCTGCACTGTCAGAGGGTCAGTACTGAGGGAGCGCAGCACTGTCAGAGGGTCAGTACTGAGGGAGTGCCGCACAGTCAGAGGGTCAGTACTGAGGGTGCTGCACTGTCAGAGGGGCAGTCCTGAGGGAGTGTTGCACTGTCAGAGGGTCAGTACTGAGGGAGTGCTGTACTGTCAGAGGGTCAGTACTGAGGGAGTGCCGCACTGTAAGGGGGTCAGTACTGAGTGCGTGCTGCACTGTCAGAGGGTCAGTACTGAGGGAGTTCTGCACTGTCAGGGGGTCAGTACTGAGGGAGTGCTGCACTGTCAGAGGGTCAGTACTGAGGGAGTGCTGCACTGTCAGAGGGTCAGTACTGAGGGAGCGCTGCACTGTCAGAGGGTCAGTACTGAGCGAGTGCTGCACTGTCAGGGGGTCAGTACTGAGTGCGTGCTGCACTGTCAGAGGGTGAGTACTGAGGGAGTGCTGCACTGTCAGAGGGTCAGTACTGAGGGAGTGCCGCACTGTCAGAGGGTCAGTGCTGAGGGAGTGCTGCACTGTCAGAGTGTCAGTACTGAGGGAGTGCCGCACTGTCAGAGGGTCAGTACTGAGGGAGTGCTGCACTGTCAGCGGGTCAGTACTGAGGGAGTGCCGCACTGTCAGAGGGTCAGTACTGAGGGAGTGCTGCACTGTCAGAGGATCAGTACTGAGGGAGTGCCGCACTGTCAGAGGGTCAGTACTGAGGGAGTGCCGCACTGTCAGAGGGTCAGTGCTGAGGGAGTGCTGCACTGTCAGAGTGTCAGTACTGAGGGAGTGCCGCACTGTCAGAGGGTCAGTACTGAGGGAGTGCTGCACTGTCGGAGGGTCAGTGCTGAGGGAGTGCTGCACTGTCAGAGTGTCAGTACTGAGGGAGAGCCGCACTGTCAGAGGGTCAGTGCTGAGGGAGTGCTGCACTGTCAGAGAGTCAGTACTGAGGGAGTGCCGCACTGTCAGAGGGTCAATACTGCGGGAGTGCCGCACTGTCAGAGGTTCAGTATTGAGGGAGTGCCACACTGTCAGAGGGTCAGTACTGAGGGAGTGCTGCACTGCCAGAGAGTCAGTACTGAGGGAGTGCCGCACTGTCAGAGGGTCAATACTGAGGGAGTGCTGCACTGTCAGAGGGTCAGTACTGAGGGAGCGCTGCACTGTCAGAGGGTCAGTACTGAGGGTGGTGCACTGTCAGAGGGGCAGTACTGAGGGAGTACCGCACTGTCAGAGGGTCAGTACTGAGGGAGTGCTGCACTGTCAGAGGGTCAGTACTGAGGGAGTGCCGCACTGTCAGAGGGTCAGTACTGAGGGAGTGCCGCACTGTCAGAGGGTCAGTACTGAGGGAGTGCCGCACTGTCAGAGGGTCAGTACTGAGGGAGTGCTGCACTGTCAGAGGGTCAGTACTGAGGGAGTGCCGCACTGTCAGAGGGTCAGTACTGAGGGAGTGCTGCACTGTTCGAGGGTCAGTACTGAGGGAGTGCCGCACTGTCAGAGGGTCAGTACTGAGGGAGTGCAGCACTGTTAGAGCGTCAGTACTGAGGGAGTGCTGCACTGTCAGAGAGTCAGTACTGAGTGAGTGCCGCACTGTCAGAGGGTCAATACTGAGGGAGTGCTGCACTGTCAGAGGGTCAGTACTGAGGGAGCGCAGCACTGTCAGAGGGTCAGTACTGAGGGAGTGCCGCACAGTCCCAGGGTCAGTACTGAGCGAGTGCTGCATTGTCAGAGGGTCAGTACTGGGGGAGTGCCGCACTGTCAGAGGGTCAGTACTGAGGGAGTGCCGCACTGTCAGAGGGTCAGTACTGAGCGAGTGCTGCATTGTCAGAGGGTCAGTACTGAGGGAGTGCCGCACTGTCAGACGGTCAGTACTGAGGGAGTGCCGCACTGTCAGAGGGTCAGTACTGAGTGAGTGCCGCACTGTCAGAGGGTCAGTACTGAGGGAGTGCCGCACTGTCAGAGGGTCAGTACTGTGGGAGTGCTGCACTGTCAGAGGGTCAGTACTGAGGGAGTGCCGCACTGTCAGACGGTCAGTACTGAGGGAGTGCCGCACGGTCAGAGGGTCAGTACTGAGGGAGTGCTGCTCTGTCAGAGGGTCAGTACTGAGGGAGTGCTGCATTGTCAGAGGGTCAGTACTGAGGGAGTGCTGCACTGTCAGAGGGTCAGTCCTGAGGGAGCGCTGCATTGTCAGAGGGTCAGTACTGAGGGTGGTGCACTGTCAGAGGGGCAGTACTGAGGGAGTACCGCACTGTCAGAGGGTCAGTACTGAGGGAGTGCTGCACTGTCAGAAGGTCAGTACTGAGGGAGTGCCGCACTGTCAGAGGGTCAGTACTGAGGGTGCTGCACTGTCAGAGGGGCAGTACTGAGGGGGCTGCACTGTCAGAGTGTCAGTACTGAGGGAGTGCCACACTGTCAGAGGGTCAGTACTGAGGGAGTGCTGCGCTGTCAGAGGGTCAGTACTGAGGGAGTGCCGCACTGTCAGAGGGTCAGTACTGAGGGAGTGCTGCACTGTCAGATAGGCAGTACTGAGGGAGTGCCGCACTGTCAGAGGGTCAATACTGAGGGAGTGCTGCACTGTTAGAGGGTCAGTACTGAGGGAGTGCCGCACTGTCAGAGCGTCTGTACTGAGGGAGTGCTGCACTGTCAGATAGGCAGTACTGAGGGAGTGCCGCACTGTCAGAGGGTCAATACTGAGGGAGTGCTGCACTGTCAGAGGGTCAGTACTGAGGGAGTGCTGCACTGTCAGAGGGTCAGTACTGAGGGAGTGCCGCACTGTCAGAGAGTCAGTACTGGGGGAGTGCCGCACTGTCAGAGGTTCAGTACTGAGGGAGTGCCGCAATATCAGAGGGTCAGTACTGAGGGAGTGCTGCACTGTCAGAGAGTCAGTACTGAGGGAGTGCCGCACTGTCAGAGGGTCAATACTGAGGGAGTGCCGCACTGCCAGAGGTTCAGTATTGAGGGAGTGCCACACTGTCAGAGGGTCAGTACTGAGGGAGTGCTGCACTGCCAGAGAGTCAGTACTGAGGGAGTGCCGCACTGTCAGAGGGTCAATACTGAGGGAGTGCTGCACTGTCAGAGTGTCAGTACTGAGGGAGCGCTGCACTGTCAGAGGGTCAGTACTGAGGGTGGTGCACTGTCAGAGGGGCAGTACTGAGGGAGTACCGCACTGTCAGAGGGTCAGTACTGAGGGAGTGCTGCACTGTCAGAGGGTCAGTACTGAGGGAGTGCCGCACTGTCAGAGGGTCAGTACTGAGGGAGTGCCGCACTGTCAGAGGGTCAGTACTGAGGGAGTGCCGCACTGTCAGAGGGTCAGTACTGAGGGAGTGCCGCACTGTCAGAGGGTCAGTACTGAGGGAGTGCTGCACTGTCAGAGGGTCAGTACTGAGGGAGTGCCGCACTGTCAGAGGGTCAGTACTGAGGGAGTGCTGCACTGTTCGAGGGTCAGTACTGAGGGAGTGCCGCACTGTCAGAGGGTCAGTACTGAGGGAGTGCCGCACTGTTAGAGCGTCAGTACTGAGGGAGTGCTGCACTGTCAGAGAGTCAGTACTGAGTGAGTGCCGCACTGTCAGAGGGTCAATACTGAGGGAGTGCTGCACTGTCAGAGGGTCAGTACTGAGGGAGCGCAGCACTGTCAGAGGGTCAGTACTGAGGGAGTGCCGCACAGTCAGAGGGTCAGTACTGAGGGTGCTGCACTGTCAGAGGGGCAGTACTGAGGGAGTGTTGCACTGTCAGAGGGTCAGTACTGAGGGAGTGCTGTACTGTCAGAGGGTCAGTACTGAGGGAGTGCCGCAGTGTTAGGGGGTCAGTACTGAGTGCGTGCTGCACTGTCAGAGGGTCAGTACTGAGGGAGTTCTGCACTGTCAGGGGGTCAGTACTGAGGGAGTGCTGCACTGTCAGAGGGTCAGTACTGAGGGAGTGCTGCACTGTCAGAGGGTCAGTACTGAGGGAGCGCTGCACTGTCAGAGGGTCAGTACTGAGCGAGTGCTGCACTGTCAGGGGGTCAGTACTGAGTGCGTGCTGCACTGTCAGAGGGTGAGTACTGAGGGAGTGCTGCACTGTCAGAGGGTCAGTACTGAGGGAGTGCCGCACTGTCAGAGGGTCAGTGCTGAGGGAGTGCTGCACTGTCAGAGTGTCAGTACTGAGGGAGTGCCGCACTGTCAGAGGGTCAGTACTGAGGGAGTGCTGCACTGTCAGCGGGTCAGTACTGAGGGAGTGCCGCACTGTCAGAGGGTCAGTACTGAGGGAGTGCTGCACTGTCAGAGGATCAGTACTGAGGGAGTGCCGCACTGTCAGAGGGTCAGTACTGAGGGACTGCTGCACTGTCAGAGGGTTAGTACTGAGGGAGTGCTGCACTGTCAGAGGGTCAGTACTGATGGAGCGCTGCACTGTCAGAGGGTCAGTCCAGCGGGAGTGCCGCACTGTCAGAGGGTCAGTACTGAGGGAGTGCTGCACTGTCAGAGGGTCAGTACTGAGGGAGTGCTGCACTGTCAGAGGGTCAGTACTGAGGGAATCCTGCACTGTCAGAGGGTCAGTACTGAGGGAGCGCTGCACTGTCAGAGGGTCAGTACTGAGGGAGTGCTGCACTGTCAGAGGGTCAGTACTGAGGGAGTGCCGCACTGTCAGTGAGTCAGTACTGAGGGAGCGACGCACTGTCAGAGGGTCAGTACTGAGGGAGTGCTGCATTGTCGGAGGGTCAGTACTGAGCGAGTGCTGCACTGTCAAAGGGTCAGTACTGAGGGAGTGCTGCACTGTCACAGGGTCAGTACTGAGGGAGTGCTGCACTGTAAGAGGGTCAGTACTGAGGGAGTGCTGCACTGTCAGAGGGTCAGTACTGAGGGAGTGCTGCATTGTCAGAGGGTTAGTACTGAGGGAGTGCTGCACTGTCAGAGGGTCAGTACTGAGGGAGTACCGCACTGTCAGAGGGTCAGTACTGAGGGAGTGCCGCACTGTCAGAGAGTCAGTACTGAGGGAGTGCCGCACTGTCAGAGGGTCAGTACTGAGGGAGTGCCGCACTGTCAGAGGGTCAGTTCTGAGGGAGTGCTGCACTGTCAGAGGGTCAGTACTGAGGGAGTGCTGCACTGTCAGAGGGTCAGTACTGAGGGAGAGCCGCACTGTCAGAGGGTCAGTACTGAGGGAGTGCCGCACTGTCAGAGGGTCAGTACTGAGGGAGTGCCGCACTGTCAGAGGGCCAGTACTGAGGGAGTGCTGCACTGTCAGAGGGTCAGTACTGAGGGAGTGCTGCACTGTCAGAGGGTCAGTACTGAGGGAGTGCTGCACTGTCAGGGTCAGTACTGAGGGAGTGCTGCACTGTCAGAGGGTCAGTACTGAGGGAATGCTGCACTGTCAGAGGGTCAGTACTGAGGGAGTGCCGCACTGTCAGAGGGTCAGTACTGAGGGAGTGCCGCACTGTCAGAGGGTCAGTACTGAGCGAGTGCTGCATTGTCAGAGGGTCAGTACTGAGGGAGTGCCGCACTGTCAGACGGTCAGTACTGAGGGAGTGCCGCACTGTCAGAGGGTCAGTACTGAGTGAGTGCCGCACTGTCAGAGGGTCAGTACTGAGGGAGTGCCGCACTGTCAGAGGGTCAGTACTGTGGGAGTGCTGCACTGTCACAGGGTCAGTACTGAGGGAGTGCCGCACTGTCAGACGGTCAGTACTGAGGGAGTGCCGCACGGTCAGAGGGTCAGTACTGAGGGAGTGCTGCTCTGTCAGAGGGTCAGTACTGAGGGAGTGCTGCATTGTCAGAGGGTCAGTACTGAGGGAGTGCTGCACTGTCAGAGGGTCAGTCCTGAGGGAGCGCTGCATTGTCAGAGGGTCATTACTGAGGGTGGTGCACTGTCAGAGGGGCAGTACTGAGGGAGTACCGCACTGTCAGAGGGTCAGTACTGAGGGAGTGCTGCACTGTCAGAAGGTCAGTACTGAGGGAGTGCCGCACTGTCAGAGGGTCAGTACTGAGGGTGCTGCACTGTCAGAGGGGCAGTACTGAGGGGGCTGCACTGTCAGAGGGTCAGTACTGAGGGAGTGCCACACTGTCAGAGGGTCAGTACTGAGGGAGTGCTGCGCTGTCAGAGGGTCAGTACTGAGGGAGTGCCGCACTGTCAGAGGGTCAGTACTGAGGGAGTGCTGCACTGTCAGAGGGTCAGTACTGAGGCAGTGCTGCACTGCCAGAGAGTCAGTACTGAGGGAGTGCCGCACTGTTAGAGGTTCAGTACTGAGGGAGTGCCGCACTGTCAGAGCGTCTGTACTGAGGGAGTGCTGCACTGTCAGATAGGCAGTACTGAGGGAGTGCCGCACTGTCAGAGGGTCAATACTGAGGGAGTGCTGCACTGTCAGAGGGTCAGTACTGAGGGAGTGCTGCACTGTCAGAGGGTCAGTACTGAGGGAGTGCCGCACTGTCAGAGAGTCAGTACTGGGGGAGTGCCGCACTGTCAGAGGTTCAGTACTGAGGGAGTGCCGCAATATCAGAGGGTCAGTACTGAGGGAGTGCTGCACTGTCAGAGAGTCAGTACTGAGGGAGTGCCGCACTGTCAGAGGGTCAATACTGAGGGAGTGCCGCACTGTCAGAGGTTCAGTATTGAGGGAGTGCCACACTGTCAGAGGGTCAGTACTGAGGGAGTGCTGCACTGCCAGAGAGTCAGTACTGAGGGAGTGCCGCACTGTCAGAGGGTCAATACTGAGGGAGTGCTGCACTGTCAGAGGGTCAGTACTGAGGGAGCGCTGCACTGTCAGAGGGTCAGTACTGAGGGTGGTGCACTGTCAGAGGGGCAGTACTGAGGGAGTACCGCACTGTCAGAGGGTCAGTACTGAGGGAGTGCTGCACTGTCAGAGGGTCAGTACTGAGGGAGTGCCGCACTGTCAGAGGGTCAGTACTGAGGGAGTGCCGCACTGTCAGAGGGTCAGTACTGAGGGAGTGCCGCACTGTCAGAGGGTCAGTACTGAGGGAGTGCTGCACTGTCAGAGGGTCAGTACTGAGGGAGTGCCGCACTGTCAGAGGGTCAGTACTGAGGGAGTGCTGCACTGTTCGAGGGTCAGTACTGAGGGAGTGCCGCACTGTCAGAGGGTCAGTACTGAGGGAGTGCCGCACTGTTAGAGCGTCAGTACTGAGGGAGTGCTGCACTGTCAGAGAGTCAGTACTGAGTGAGTGCCGCACTGTCAGAGGGTCAATACTGTGGGAGTGCTGCACTGTCAGAGGGTCAGTACTGAGGGAGCGCAGCACTGTCAGAGGGTCAGTACTGAGGGAGTGCCGCACAGTCAGAGGGTCAGTACTGAGGGTGCTGCACTGTCAGAGGGGCAGTCCTGAGGGAGTGTTGCACTGTCAGAGGGTCAGTACTGAGGGAGTGCTGTACTGTCAGAGGGTCAGTACTGAGGGAGTGCCGCACTGTAAGGGGGTCAGTACTGAGTGCGTGCTGCACTGTCAGAGGGTCAGTACTGAGGGAGTTCTGCACTGTCAGGGGGTCAGTACTGAGGGAGTGCTGCACTGTCAGAGGGTCAGTACTGAGGGAGTGCTGCACTGTCAGAGGGTCAGTACTGAGGGAGCGCTGCACTGTCAGAGGGTCAGTACTGAGCGAGTGCTGCACTGTCAGGGGGTCAGTACTGAGTGCGTGCTGCACTGTCAGAGGGTGAGTACTGAGGGAGTGCTGCACTGTCAGAGGGTCAGTACTGAGGGAGTGCCGCACTGTCAGAGGGTCAGTGCTGAGGGAGTGCTGCACTGTCAGAGTGTCAGTACTGAGGGAGTGCCGCACTGTCAGAGGGTCAGTACTGAGGGAGTGCTGCACTGTCAGCGGGTCAGTACTGAGGGAGTGCCGCACTGTCAGAGGGTCAGTACTGAGGGAGTGCTGCACTGTCAGAGGATCAGTACTGAGGGAGTGCCGCACTGTCAGAGGGTCAGTACTGAGGGAGTGCCGCACTGTCAGAGGGTCAGTGCTGAGGGAGTGCTGCACTGTCAGAGTGTCAGTACTGAGGGAGTGCCGCACTGTCAGAGGGTCAGTACTGAGGGAGTGCTGCACTGTCGGAGGGTCAGTGCTGAGGGAGTGCTGCACTGTCAGAGTGTCAGTACTGAGGGAGAGCCGCACTGTCAGAGGGTCAGTGCTGAGGGAGTGCTGCACTGTCAGAGTGTCAGTACTGAGGGAGTGCCGCACTGTCAGAGGGTCAGTACTGAGGAGTGCTGCACTGTCGGAGGTTCAGTACTGAGGGAGTGCTGCACTGTCAGAAAGTCAGTGCTGAGGGAGTGCTGCACTGTCAGAGGGTCAGTACTGAGCGAGTGCTGCACTGTCAGGGGGTCCGTATTGAGTGTGTGCTGCACTGTCAGGGGGTCAGTACTGAGTGTGTGCTGCACTGTCAGAGGGTCAGTACTGAGGGAGTGCCGCACTGTCAGAGGGTCACTACTGAGGGAGTGCTGCACTGTCTGAGGGTCGGTAATGAGGGAGTGCTGCACTGTCAGAGGGTCAGTACTGAGGGAGTGCTGCACTGTCAGAGGGTCAGTACTGAGGGAGTGCTGCACTATCAGAGGGTCAGTACTGAGGGAGTGCCACACTGTCAGAGGGTCAGTACTGAGGGAGTGCTGCACTGTCAGAGGGTCAGTACTGAGGGAGTGCCGCACTGCCAGAGGGACAGTACTGAGGGAGCGCCGCACTGTCAGAGAGTCAGTACTGAGGGAATGCTGCACTGTCAGAGGTTCAGTACTGAGGGAGTGCCGCACTTTCAGAGTGTGAGTACTGAGGGAGTGCTGCACTGTCAGAGGGTCAGTACTGAGGGAGTGCTGCACTGTCAGAGGGTCAGTACTGAGGGAGTGCTGCACTGTCAGAGGGTCAGTACTGAGGGAGTGCCGCACTGTCAGAGGCTCAGTACTGAGGGAGTGCCGCACTGTCAGAGGGTCAGTACTGAGGGAGTGCTGCACTGTCAGAGGGTCAGTACTGAGGGAGTGCTGCACTGTCAGAGGGTCAGTACTGAGGGAGTGCCGCACTGTCAGAGGGTCAGTACTGAGGGAATGCTGCACTGTCAGAGGGTCAGTACTGAGTGAGTGCTGCACTGTCAGAGGGTCAGTACTGAGGGAGTGCTGCACTTTCTGATGATCAATATTTATCCCCCGACCCATAACACAAGAAACAGATGACTTGATCTTTTTTTCATTGCTAATCGTGGATCTTGCTGTGCACAAACATGCTATCGTGTTTCCTGGATCATGACAGATCACAACAGGGAGGGAGATGCAGCAGGAACAGGGGAATTTGCACCAAGATCTGATTAAATGTTTTGTGTTGAGGAATTTTCTTGTTCAGCGAATGATGCTCTTGTCTCTTCCTCTGTGACCGGGTTGTGAAAGTTTAAGAGTTTCACTCGATCATTGCCCCTGTATTTACAACTCCCTGTCACGTGGGTTGTGAGAATGACCCCAATCAGCAGCATCTCTTATTGCATTGTTCACATATGACCGATCAGAAGGACAATTCTGGGCCGGCTTTGTTCGTGTCAGATGGAATAAGTCCAATAGCAAGATAGGATCCTGGATTGGAAGGTGTAGAATAGGGATGGGTGGAGGTAAGAAAGAACAAGGTGGAGAAGACGCTGGTGGGAGAGTCTAGTCCCCATTCAGCAGCTATGCTATAGGGCGGAGAATAAATCAGGAGATAATGAAGTAGTAAAAAAGGGAGTACATTAATCATGTGTGACTTTTATCTTCATGTAGATTGGGGAAAATCAAGTTGGCAGAGATAGCCACGAGATGAATTCATAATGTATTCTGGACAATTTTCCTAGAAAAACATGTTGTGGATCTCACCAGGGGTCAGGCAATTTTGGATCAGGTTAGATTTAATGTGGCAAGTTTAATAAACAATCTCAAGAGTGAAAGGTCCCATAGGAAACAGTGATCATAACATGGTAGAATTTAGCATTCAGTTTGAGAGTGAGAAACTTAGGTCAGTAACAACTGTGCCAAACTTAAATAAGGATGTCTATAAAGGAGTGAGGGCAGAGGTGACTGGAGTGAAATGGGAAAAGAGTTTAGCAGAAAAGACGGTTGATCACCAAAGGCAGACATTTACAAAAATAATTCATGACTCCCCTCAAATATATATCCCAGTAAGGAAGGAGAATTATAGGAAGGGGATATTTCAATCATGGTTGACCAAGGAAGTTAAGGATAGCATTAAACTGAAAGAAAAAGCATACAGTGTTGCAAAGATTTGTTGTAAGCAGGAGGATTGGGAAACATAAAACAAAACAAAAGATGACCAAAAAGAATAATAAAGAGGGAGATGGTAAACTATGAGGGTCACCTGTCAGCAAGTAATTTAAAACAAATGGTAAGAGCTTCTTCAAATGTATAAAATGGAGGAGAGAGGTCAAGGTGAACATAGGCCCCTTAGAGAATGAGAGTGGGGAAATAATAATGGGGAACCAGGAAATGGCAGAGGAGTTAAATACATCCCTTGAGTTAGTCTTCACACGAATAGCACTCCAAAAATAATAAATAATCCAGGAGCAAAAGAAGGTTGGGAAATAAATACAATACCTGGAATAGTGTAGATGGGCTTTAGAGTGGTTTCACAGGTCGGTGCAACATCAAGGGCCGAAGGGCCTGTACTGCGCTGTAATGTTCTATGTTCTATCACCAGAGGACAGATACTAGGGAAACGAGTGGGGTTAAAGGCCGATAACTCCACCAGTCCTGATGTGTTGCATCCTGGGATAATAAAGGATGTAGCTACAGAGGTTGTGGATGCACTGGTAACAATAAAATTATCCTTAAATTCTGGAAAAGTCCCAGAGAAAGGGAAGCAGATGATACACAGGTAACTGTAGGCCAGGTAGCTAAACTCTTATCATTGGGCAAATGTTAAAGTCCATTATAAAGGATACAATAGCAGGGCATTTAGAAACGCACAATGTAATCAAGCAGAGTCAGCACGGCTTCAGGAAGGAGAAATTGTGCCTGACGAATTTGTTGAAATCTTTGAGGTGGTAATGAGTAAGATAGATAAAGGCGAAGCAGTGGATGGAATATACTTGGATTTCCAAAAAGCATTTGGTAAGTCACTGCACAAAAGGATACTTAATAATATAAGAGCCATGGTGGTGGGGGGGGGGGGGGGGGGGGTATAGTCGCACTGATAGAGGATTGGTTCACTGATAGAAGACAGTTGGGATAAGAGGAGGGTTTTCAGGATGACAACCTGGAACTAGTGGAGTGCCTCAGGGATCAGTGCTGGGCCACACTTATTTACAATGGTCTCCCCATGGTCACTGGCAGAGAAGGTTGTTAATCAGCCGGTGGACCAAGGGAAGAGTGGCAACATCCGAAAACAAAGAATACTCCATTCTGTCAGATCATTACTCAGTATGAGCTGGAGGAGGTTACAGAGATAGGGAGGGGTGTAGGAGCTGGAGGAGGTTACAGAGATAGGGAGAGGGTGTAGGGGCTGGAGGAGGTTACAGGGATAGGGAGGGGTGTAGGAGCTGGAGGAGGTTACAGAGATAGGGAGGAGGTTACAGAGAAAGGGAGGGGTGTAGGGACTGGAGGAGGTTACAGGGATAGGGAGGGGTGCAGGGTCTGTAGGAGGTTACAGAGATAGGGAGGGGTGTAGGGACTGGAGGAGGTTACAGAGATAGGGAGGGTTGTAGGGACTGGAGGAGGTTACAGAGATAGGGGAGGGTTGTAGGGACTGGTGGAGATTACAGAGATAGGGGGGTGTAGGGGCTGGAGGAGGTTACAGAGATAGGGAGGGGTGTAGGGGCTGGAGTAGGTTACAGAGGTAGGGGAGGGTTGTAGGGACTGGAGGAGGTTACAGAGATAGGGAGGGGTGTTAGGGGCTGGAAGAGGTTACAGAGATAGGGAGGGGTGTAGGGGCTGGAGGAGGTTACAGAGATGGGGAGGGTTGTAGGGGCTGGAGGAGGTTACAGAGATAGGGAGGGGTGTAGGGGCTGGAGGAGGTTACAGAGATAGGGAGGGTGTAGGGGCTGGAGGAGGTTACAGAGATAGGGGAGGGTTGTAGGGGCTGGAGGAGGTTACAGAGATAGGGAGGGGTGTAGAGGCTGGAGGAGGTTACAGAGATAGGGAGGGGTGTAGGAGCTGGAAGAGGTTACAGAGATAGGGAGGGATGTAGGGGCTGGAGGAGGTTACAGAAATAGGGAGGGGGTTAGTGGCTGGAGGAGGTTACAGAAATAGGGAGGGGGTTAGTGGCTGGAGGAGGTTTCAGAGATAGGGAGAGTTGTCGGGACTGGCGGAGGTTTCATAGATCGAGAGGGTTGTAGGGACTGGAGGAGGTTACAGAGATAGGGAGGAGTCTAGGGGCTGGAGAAGATTGCAGAGATAGAAAGGATGGGGGCTGGAAGAAGGTTTAGAGATAGGGAGGGGTGTAGGGGCTGGAAGAAGGTTCAGAGATAGGGAGGGGTGTAGTGGCTGGAGGAGATTACAAAGATACGGAGGGGATTTGGGAGATGGAGGAGTTCTAGGGAAAGGTGTAAGGAGATGGAGGAGATTATGGAGATAGTGAGGGGTGTAAGGGATGGAGGAGGTTACCGAGATGCAAAGTTCTCTGCTTCACATTGAAGAGTGCGAATCTTATTTTTTTGTAAAATATTTTGTTACGGCATTTGTGATTTTATAACAATAACAGCAAACCGTATACAAACTATAAACAGTGCAAAGACCGAAGTGTGAATCTTGATCAATAGATTTGTCTGTTGTTGATTCTGCGGTTAATGCTCGATTGTCCTGAATTAAAGCTTGGAGTGTTTCAGGAGGTGACCAATGTTCTCCTGTTCCCAGGTCCCCCAGCACCTCCTCAGGATGTTATAGTTCATGTTGGATCAACACCAGGAACTATTCAGATCAGCTGGAAACCACCATTGCTGAGTTCATCAGGAACATCGAATGGAGCCAGAGTCACTGGCTATAGTGTGTGTGCTAAAGGTCAAAAGGTAAAGCAGTGTTTTTCAAGCTTTTTTCCTGGGACCCACTTTTACAAACCGGCCAACCTACAGGACCCACCATTTTCGCTTCCCTTATATGTGACAGGTGAGCCTGCTGGGCCTCACAAATGTTACATTTCTGTAATAACTTCAGCTGATGGTTCAAGTTCTCGCCATGTGTAGTCTTCAAATGCCTTTGAAGTTATGAGTGTTTTACATTTTCATTTGCCAGTGCTTCCCTGCATACAACACAAATGGGCTTTGCATTCTGATTTGCATTGGCACAATTAACAAAACCATACCGTACAAAATCATCCTTCTCCTGCTTTGTTCCCGATTTTAGTCTTTTCTTAACAGGTTGTTCAGCAGAGGTACTGGAGCTCTGCGTACAGCTCCCACCAGCACTGCTTTGTCCTGCCGTGGCCTCTCCTGAGCAGCTCTCTCCAGCAGATACAGTTGTGAGATCCTGGCCTGTTTGTGTCTCTAGCCCTCTCTTCCTTATTATAAAATGATCCATCTTCAGTTCTTCACACAGTCCTGTTGCTTGCTGGCAGCTACAAGATGGAGGAATCTCTCCTCTGTGATTACGCGCCCAAAGCAGGGACATACAGGGTTCATGCCGTCAATGTATGTGGTGGGCTTGTGACCTCTCTGCCGTCGCTTCAGGCAAGAAGACTCCACAATGTTCCCATTCAAAGGCTGGGTCGTGGTGGCATCCTCAACTTAAACGCCGGCCCCAGCCGGCATTCTGAAAAGCCGATCACGGCCGTTGGATGATTCTCCCGTGATCGGGAACGCCCTGATGGCTCGCTCCGCGACCTGCCCAACACACCTGCGGGTCGAGAGCCTGAGTTTCAGAAACCCTGAGACAAATAGCTGCAGCCAACAGCCAGACGGGTTTGTTTTTGTGAATTTGAAAAGTTCTGATGCCAAATATTAGAAGAAGAAATTGAGATTATCCGTATCTTACTCGGTCCTCCTGACGCGGTTAGTATTTCGCTCAGTATCAGACGTGGTCACTATCAGAATCGGTCAATATCCAGTCATTAATCGGACTCAGTCAGTATCAGAATCGGTCAGTATCAGATTCGGTCAGTATCAGATTCGGTCAGTATCAGATTCGGTCAGTGTCAGACTCGGTCAGTATCAGATTCGGTCAGTATCAGATTCGGTCAGTATCAGATTCGGTCAGTATCAGATTCGGTCAGTGTCAGAATCGGTCAGTATCAGAATCGGTCAGTATCAGATTCGGTCAGTGTCAGAATCGGTCAGTGTCAGAATCGGTCAGTGTCAGATTCGGTCAGTATCAGATTCGGTCAGTATCAGATACGGTCAGTATCAGAATCGGTCAGTATCAGATTCGGTCAGTATCAGAATCGGTCAGTATCAGAATCGGCCAGTATCAGAATCGGTCAGTATCAGAATCGGTCAGTGTCAGATTCGGTCAGTATCAGATTCGGTCAGTGTCAGATTCGGTCAGTGTCAGATTCGGTCAGTGTCAGATTCGGTCAGTGTCGGACTCGGTCAGTGTCAGATTCGGTCAGTATCAGAATCGGTCAGTATCAGATTCGGTCAGTATCAGATTCGGTCAGTGTCGGACTCGGTCAGTGTCAGATTCGGTCAGTATCAGAATCGGCCAGTATCAGAATCGGTCAGTATCAGAATCGGTCAGTATAAGAATCGGTCAGTATCAGATTCGGTCAGTATCAGATTCGGTCAGTGTCGGACTCGGTCAGTATCAGAATCGGTCAGTATCAGATTCGGTCAGTGTCAGAATCGGTCAGTGTCAGATTCGGTCAGTATCAGATTCGGTCAGTGTCAGATTCGGTCAGTGTCAGATTCGGTCAGTATCAGAATCGGTCAGTATCAGATTCAGTCAGTATCAGAATCGGTCAGTATCAGATTCGGTCAGTGTCAGATTCAGTCAGTATCAGATTCGGTCAGTATCAGATTCGGTCAGTATCAGATTCGGTCAGTGTCAGAATCGGTCAGTATCAGATTCGGTCAGTATCAGAATCGGTCAGTATCAGATTCGGTCAGTGTCAGAATCGGTCAGTGTCAGAATCGGTCAGTATCAGATTCGGTCAGTGTCAGAATCGGTCAGTGTCAGAATCGGTCAGTATCAGATTCGGTCAGTATCAGAATCGGTCAGTATCAGATTCAGTCAGTGTCAGATTCGGTCAGTGTCAGATTCGGTCAGTGTCAGAATCGGTCAGTGTCAGAATCGGTCAGTATCAGATTCGGTCAGTGTCAGAATCGGTCAGTGTCAGAATCGGTCAGTATCAGATTCGGTCAGTATCAGATTCGGTCAGTGTCAGATTCGGTCAGTGTCAGAATCGGTCAGTGTCAGAATCGGTCAGTATCAGATTCGGTCAGTATCAGATTCGGTCAGTATCAGAATCGGTCAGTATCGGATTCGGTCAGTATCGGATTCGGTCAGTATCGGATTCGATCAGTATCGGACTCGGTCAGTATCGGACTCGGTCAGTATCGGAATCGGTCAGTATCAGAATCGGTCAGTATCAGATTCGGTCAGTATCAGAATCGGTCAGTATCAGAATCGGTCAGTATCAGATTCGGTCAGTATCAGAATCGGTCAGTATCAGTTTCGGTCAGTATCGGACTCGGTCAGTATCAGATTCGGTCAGTATCAGAATCGGTCAGTATCAGATTCGGTCAGTATCAGAATCGGTCAGTATCAGAATCGGTCAGTATCAGAATCGGTCAGTATCAGAATCGGTCAGTATCAGATTCGGTCAGTATCAGAATCGGTCAGTGTCAGACTCGGTCAGTATCAGAATCGGTCAGTATCAGATTCGGCCAGTATCAGAATCGGTCAGTGTCAGACTCGGTCAGTATCAGATTCGGTCAGTATCAGAATCGGTCAGTATCAGATTCGGTCAGTGTCAGAATCGGTCAGTGTCAGACTCGGTCAGTATCAGATTCGGTCAGTATCAGAATCGGTCAGTATCAGATTCGGCCAGTATCAGAATCGGCCAGTATCAGAATCGGTCAGTGTCAGATTCGGTCAGTGTCAGATTCGGTCAGTGTCAGATTCGGTCAGTATCAGATTCGGTCAGTATCAGAATCGGTCAGTATCAGAATCGGTCAGTATCAGATTCGGTCAGTATCAGAATCGGTCAGTATCAGATTCGGTCAGTATCAGATTCGGTCAGTATCAGAGTTAGTGATCCGGCCAATGTCAGTATCGGAGTGTAACGACACCCTGGGTGAGTGCGCGGTCGATTCACTGGGCTAAATCACTGGCTTTGAAAGCAGACCAAGGCAGGCCAGCA
This sequence comes from Scyliorhinus torazame, assembly GCF_047496885.1. Lineage (NCBI taxonomy): Eukaryota > Metazoa > Chordata > Chondrichthyes > Carcharhiniformes > Scyliorhinidae > Scyliorhinus > Scyliorhinus torazame. The sequence goes on along the minus strand of NC_092707.1, from coordinate 6,673,908 downwards.
GCACGGTTCAATTCCCGTACCAGCCTCCCCGAACAGGCGCCGGAATGTGGCGACTAGGGCCTTTTCACAGTAACTTCATTTGAAGCCCACTTGTGACAATAAGCGATTTTCATTTCATTTAATTTCAGTTCATGAAGAAAGGGATTAGGAGAGCTAAGAGAGGGCATGAACAATCTTTGGCGGGTAGGATCAAGGAAAACCCCAAGGCCTTTTACACATATGTGAGAAATATGAGAATGACTAGTGCGAGGGTAGGTCCGATCAAGGACAGTAGCGGGAGATTGTGTATTGAGTCTGAAGAGATAGGAGAGGTCTTGAACGAGTACTTTTCTTCTGTATTTACAAATGAGAGGGGCGATATTGTTGGAGAGGACAGTGTGAAACAGATTGGTAAGCTCGAGGAAATACTTGTTAGGAAGGAAGATGTGTTGGGCATTTTGAAAAACTTGAGGATAGACAAGTCCCCCGGGCCTGACGGGATATATCCAAGGATTCTATGGGAAGCAAGAGATGAAATTGCAGAGCCGTTGGCAATGATCTTTTCGTCCTCACTGTCAATAGGGGTGGTACCAGGGCATTGGAGAGTGGCGAATGTCGTGCCCCTGTTCAAAAAAGGGACTAGGGATAACCCTGGGAATTACAGGCCAGTTAGTCTTACTTCGGTGGTAGGCAAAGTCATGGAAAGGGTACTGAAGGATAGGATTTCTGAGCATCTGGAAAGACACTGCTTGATTAGGGATAGTCAGCACAGATTTGTGAGGGGTAGGTCTTGCCTTACAAATCTTATTGAATTCTTTGAGGAGGTGACCAAGCATGTGGATGAAGGTAAAGCAGTGGATGTAGTGTACATGGATTTTAGTAAGGCATTTGATAAAGTTCCCCATGGTAGGCTTATGCAGAAAGTAAGGAGGCATGGGATAGTGGGAAATTTGGCCAGTTGGATAACGAACTGGCTAACCAATAGAAGTCAGAGAGTGGTGGTGGATGGCAAATATTCAGCCTGGATCCCAGTTACCAGTGGCGTACCGCAGGGATCAGTTCTGGGTCCTCTGCTGTTTGTGATTTTCATTAATGACTTGGATGAGGGAGTTGAAGGGTGGGTCAGTAAATTTGCAGACGATACGAAGATTGGTGGAGTTGTGGATAGTAAGGAGGGCTGTTGTCGGCTGCAAAGAGACATAGATAGGATGCAGAGCTGGGCTGAGAAGTGGCAGATGGAGTTTAACCCTGAAAAGTGTGAGGTTGTCCATTTTGGAAGGACAAATATGAATGCGGAATACAGGGTTAACGGTAGAGTTCTTGGCAATGTGGAGGAGCAGAGAGATCTTGGGGTCTATGTTCATACATCTTTGAAAGTTGCCACTCAAGTGGATAGAGCTGTGAAGAAGGCCTATGGTGTGCTCGCGTTCATTAACAGAGGGATTGAATTTAAGAGCCGTGAGGTGATGATGCAGCTGTACAAAACTTTGGTAAGGCCACATTTGGAGTACTGTGTACAGTTCTGGTCGCCTCATTTTAGGAAGGATGTGGAAGCTTTGGAAAAGGTGCAAAGAAGATTTACCAGGATGTTGCCTGGAATGGAGAGTAGGTCTTACGAGGAAAGGTTGAGGGTGCTAGGCCTTTTCTCATTAGAACGGAGAAGGATGAGGGGCGACTTGATAGAGGTTTATAAGATGATCAGGGGAATAGATAGAGTAGACAGTCAGAGACTTTTTCCCCGGGTGGAACAAACCATTACAAGTGGACATAAATTTAAGGTGAAAGGTGGAAGATATAGGAGGGATATCAGAGGTAGGTTCTTTACCCAGAGAGTAGTGGGGGCATGGAATGCACTGCCTGTGGAAGTAGTTGAGTCGGAAACATTAGGGACCTTCAAGCAGCTGTTGGATAGGTACATGGATTACAGTAAAATGATAGTGTAGATTTATTTGTTCTCAAGGGCAGCACGGTAGCATTGTGGATAGGACAATTGCTTCACAGTTCCAGGGTCCCAGGTTCGATTCCGGCTTGGGTCACTGTCTGTGCGGAGTCTGCACGTTCTCCCCGTGTCTGCGTGGGTTTCCTCCGGGTGCTCCGGTTTCCTTCCACAGTCCAAAGATGTGCGGGTTAGGTGGATTGGCCATGATAAATTGCCCTTAATGTCCAAATTGCCCTTGGTGTTGGGTGGAGGTGTTGAGTTTGGGTAGGGTGCTCTTTCCAAGAGCCGGTGCAGACTCAAAGGGCCGAATGGCCTCCTTCTGCACTGTAAATTCAATGATAATCTATGATTAATCTAGGACAAAGGTTCGGCACAACATCGTGGGCCGAAGGGCCTGTTCTGTGCTGTATGTTCTATGTTCCTGCCGCACAGACCCAGGAGTCCCAACATAAGTGAATTAACCAACAATTTGTGTATTTTCCTAAGATCTTTACACCTTGACTGCTCCAATGAGTTACAGGCACCAGATTTATAAGTAAAACATTGACAAACTGTTTATTTATAACGAGTAAAAGATGAACATATAATGGAAATAACAGAACAATGGCCTACTCGTCTACCTATTCCCAAAACCCCGTTCCATCCTCCACCCAGACACACACAAAACACTCACGGTAAAGGAGTAGGGGAAGAATTAAAATAACTGGGATTAAAGGGAAAGGTTTGAGAGTAATCGTCACTGCTGCGGTTGTGGCATCTGTAGGTGCCGGTCTTCTCCGAATGCAACGCTCTGGGGAATGGGTTTATACAAGTTTCAGTTTGGTGCACTTCTGTCCTTCGGCCACCAGATGGAGCTTCCGTCTCCCTGAGATATTACTGGAGCTTTAACCCTGACCAATCACAGACTTTTCCAGAGGCCTGATCTCTCTGCAGAGACCCAGCTGGGTTATCAAGAGTTCCCAGCTGGGCATTTCCCAGCCATTCAGACAGAGGATCAAAGTCTCACAGACCTGGTGAGAAACTGTTGCTGCCTTTCACACCAGAACTTCCTTAAACTGGTTGATTGGGCTCGGTCAGTGTCGGGCCGGGTCAGTATCGGGCCCGGTCGGTGTCGGGCCCGGTCGGTGTATGGCCCGGTCGGTGTCGGGCCGGGTCGGTGTCGGGCCCGGTCGGTGTCTGGCCCGGTCGGTGTCGGGCCGGGTCGGTGTCGGGCCCGGTCGGTGTCGGGCCGGGTCGGTGTCGGGCCGGGTCGGTGTCGGGCCGGGTCGGTGTCGGGCCGGGTCGGTGTCGGGCCCGGTCAGTATCGGACTCGGTCGGTGTCGGACTCGGTCGGTGTCGGACTCGGTCGGTGTCGGGCCGGGTCGGTCTCGGGCCCGGTCGGTCTCGGGCCCGGTCGGTCTCGGGCCGGGTCGGTGTCGGGCCCGGTCGGTGTCGGGCCCGGTCGGTGTCGGGCCGGGTCGGTGTCGGACTCGGTCGGTGTCGGACTCGGTCGGTGTCGGGCCCGGTCGGTGTCGGGCCCGGTCGGTGTCGGGCCCGGTCGGTGTCGGGCCGGGTCGGTGTCGGGCTCGGTCGGTGTCGGGCCCGGTCGGTCTCGGTGTCGGGCCCGGTCGGTGTCGGGCCCGGTCGGTGTCGGGCCCGGTCGGTGTCGGGCCCGGTCGGTGTCGGGCCCGGTCGGTGTCGGGCCCGGTCGGTGTCGGGCCGGGTCGGTGTCGGGCCGGGTCGGTGTCGGGCCGGGTCGGTGTCGGGCCCGGTCGGTGTCGGGCCCGGTCGGTGTCGGGCCCGGTCGGTGTCGGGCCTGGTCGGTCTCGGTCTCGGGCCCGGTCGGTGTCGGTGTCGGGCCCGGTCGGTCTCGGTGTCGGGCCCGGTCGGTGTCGGGCCCGGTCGGTGTCGGGCCCGGTCGGTGTCGGGCCCGGTCGGTGTCGGGCCCGGTCGGTGTCGGGCCCGGTCGGTGTCGGGCCCGGTCGGTGTCGGTGTCGGGCCCGGTCGGTGTCGGGCCCGGTCGGTGTCGGGCCCGGTCGGTGTCGGGCCCGGTCGGTGTCGGTGTCGGGTCGGTGTCGGTGTCGGGTCGGTGTCGGTGTCGGGCCGGGTCGGTGTCGGGCCGGGTCGGTGTCGGGCCGGGTCGGTGTCGGGCCGGGTCGGTGTCGGGCCCGGTCGGTGTCGGGCCGGGTCGGTGTCGGGCCGGGTCGGTGTCGGGCCGGGTCGGTGTCGGGCCGGGTCGGTGTCGGGCCGGGTCGGTGTCGGGCCGGGTCGGTGTCGGGCCGGGTCGGTGTCGGGCCGGGTCGGTGTCGGGCCGGGTCGGTGTCGGGCCGGGTCGGTGTCGGGCCGGGTCGGTGTCGGGCCGGGTCGGTGTCGGGCCCTGTCGGTGTCGGGCCCTGTCGGTGTCGGGCCCGGTCGGTGTCGGGCCCGGTCGGTGTCGGGCCCGGTCGGTGTCGGGCCCGGTCGGTGTCGGGCCCGGTCGGTGTCGGGCCCGGTCGGTGTCGGGCCGGGTCGGTGTCGGGCCGGGTCGGTGTCGGGCCGGGTCGGTGTCGGGCCGGGTCGGTGTCGGGCCGGGTCGGTGTCGGGCCGGGTCGGTGTCGGGCCCGGTCGGTGTCGGGCCCGGTCGGTGTCGGGCCCGGTCGGTGTCGGGCCCGGTCGGTGTCGGGCCGGGTCGGTGTCGGGCCGGGTCGGTGTCGGGCCGGGTCGGTGTCGGGCCGGGTCGGTGTCGGGCCGGGTCGGTGTCGGGCCGGGTCGGTGTCGGGCCGGGTCGGTGTCGGGCCGGGTCGGTGTCGGGCCCGGTCGGTGTCGGTCCCGGTCGTTGTCGGTCCCGGTCGGTGTCGGGCCGGGTCGGTGTCGGGCCCGGTCGGTGTCGGGCCCGGTCGGTGTCGGGCCGGGTCGGTGTCGGGCCGGGTCGGCTGGCTGCTGTCTCACTCTGTGCTGCCGTCCGCACACTGGCTGCTGTCTCACTCTGTGCTGCCGTCCGCACACTGTCCACACTGGCTGCTGTCTCACTCTGTGCTGCCGTCCGCACACTGGCCACACAGGCTGCTGTCTCACTCTGCGCTGCCGTCCCCACACTGGCCACACAGGCTGCTGTCTCACTCTGTGCTGCCGTCCCCACACTGGCCACACTGGCTGCTGTCTCACTCTGTGCTGCCGTCCGCACACTGGCCACACTGGCTGCTGTCTCACTCTGTGCTGCCGTCCCCACACTGGCTGCTGTCTCACTCTGTGCTGCCGTCCCCACACTGGCTGCTGTCTCACTCTGTGCTGCCGTCCCCACACTGGCCACACTGGCTGCTGTCTCACTCTGTGCTGCCGTCCGCACACTGCCCACACTGGCTGCTGTCTCACTCTGTGCTGCCGTCCCCACACTGGCTGCTGTCTCACTCTGTGCTGCCGTCCCCACACTGGCCACACTGGCTGCTGTCTCACTCTGTGCTGCCGTCCGCACACTGGCCACACTGGCTGCTGTCTCACTCTGTGCTGCCGTCCGCACACTGGCCACACTGGCTGCTGTCTCACTCTGTGCTGCCGTCCCCACACTGGCTGCTGTCTCACTCTGTGCTGCCGTCCCCACACTGGCTGCTGTCTCACTCTGTGCTGCCGTCCCCACACTGGCCACACTGGCTGCTGTCTCACTCTGTGCTGCCGTCCACACACTGCCCACACTGGCTGCTGTCTCACTCTGTGCTGCCGTCCCCACACTGCCCACACTGGCTGCTGTCTCACTCTGTGCTGCCGTCCACACACTGCCCACACTGGCTGCTGTCTCACTCTGTGCTGCCGTCCCCACACTGGCTGCTGTCTCACTCTGTGCTGCCGTCCCCACACTGGCCACACTGGCTGCTGTCTCACTCTGTGCTGCCGTCCACACACTGCCCACACTGGCTGCTGTCTCACTCTGTGCTGCCGTCCGCACACTGGCTGCTGTCTCACTCTGTGCTGCCGTCCCCACACTGGCCACACTGGCTGCTGTCTCACTCTGTGCTGCCGTCCGCACACTGGCCACACTGGCTGCTGTCTCACTCTGTGCTGCCGTCCGCACACTGGCCACACTGGCTGCTGTCTCACTCTGTGCTGCCGTCCCCACACTGGCTGCTGTCTCACTCTGTGCTGCCGTCCCCACACTGGCTGCTGTCTCACTCTGTGCTGCCGTCCCCACACTGGCCACACTGGCTGCTGTCTCACTCTGTGCTGCCGTCCGCACACTGGCCACACTGGCTGCTGTCTCACTCTGTGCTGCCGTCCGCACACTGTCCACACTGGCTGCTGTCTCACTCTGTGCTGCCGTCCGCACACTGGCCACACTGGCTGCTGTCTCACTCTGTGCTGCCGTCCCCACACTGGCCACACTGGCTGCTGTCTCACTCTGTGCTGCCGTCCCCACACTGGCCACACTGGCTGCTGTCTCACTCTGTGCTGCCGTCCCCACACTGGCCACACTGGCTGCTGTCTCACTCTGTGCTGCCGTCCCCACACTGGCCACACTGGCTGCTGTCTCACTCTGTGCTGCCGTCCGCACACTGGCCACACTGGCTGCTGTCTCACTCTGTGCTGCCGTCCCCACACTGGCTGCTGTCTCACTCTGTGCTGCCGTCCGCACACTGTCCACACTGGCTGCTGTCTCACTCTGTGCTGCCGTCCGCACACTGGCCACACTGGCTGCTGTCTCACTCTGTGCTGCCGTCCCCACACTGGCCACACTGGCTGCTGTCTCACTCTGTGCTGCCGTCCCCACACTGGCCACACTGGCTGCTGTCTCACTCTGTGCTGCCGTCCCCACACTGGCCACACTGGCTGCTGTCTCACTCTGTGCTGCCGTCCACACACTGGCTGCTGTCTCACTCTGTGCTGCCGTCCCCACACTGGCCACACTGGCTGCTGTCTCACTCTGTGCTGCCGTCCCCACACCGGCTGCTGTCTCACTCTGTGCTGCCGTCCCCACACTGGCTGCTGTCTCACTCTGTGCTGCCGTCCCCACACTGGCTGCTGTCTCACTCTGTGCTGCCGTCCCCACACTGGCTGCTGTCTCACTCTGTGCTGCCGTCCCCACACTGGCTGCTGTCTCACTCTGTGCTGCCGTCCCCACACTGGCCACACTGGCTGCTGTCTCACTCTGTGCTGCCGTCCACACACTGGCTGCTGTCTCACTCTGTGCTGCCGTCCCCACACTGGCCACACTGGCTGCTGTCTCACTCTGTGCTGCCGTCCCCACACTGGCCACACTGGCTGCTGTCTCACTCTGTGCTGCCGTCCCCACACCGGCTGCTGTCTCACTCTGTGCTGCCATCCCCACACTGGCTGCTGTCTCACTCTGTGCTGCCGTCCGCACACTGCCCACACTGGCTGCTGTCTCACTCTGTGCTGCCGTCCCCACACTGGCCACACTGGCTGCTGTCTCACTCTGTGCTGCCGTCCCCACACTGGCTGCTGTCTCACTCTGTGCTGCCGTCCCCACACTGCCCACACTGGCTGCTGTCTCACTCTGTGCTGCCGTCCGCACACTGGCCACACTGGCTGCTGTCTCACTCTGTGCTGCCGTCCGCACACTGGCCACACTGGCTGCTGTCTCACTCTGTGCTGCCGTCCGCACACTGGCCACACTGGCTGCTGTCTCACTCTGTGCTGCCGTCCGCACACTGGCCACACTGGCTGCTGTCTCACTCTGTGCTGCCGTCCCCACACTGGCCACACTGGCTGCTGTCTCACTCTGTGCTGCCGTCCCCACACTGGCTGCTGTCTCACTCTGTGCTGCCGTCCCCACACTGGCCACACCGGCTGCTGTCTCACTCTGTGCTGCCGTCCACACACTGGCTGCTGTCTCACTCTGTGCTGCCGTCCGCACACTGCCCACACTGGCTGCTGTCTCACTCTGTGCTGCCGTCCACACACTGGCTGCTGCCTCACTCTGTGCTGCCGTCCGCACACTGGCCACACTGGCTGCTGTCTCACTCTGTGCTGCCGTCCGCACACTGGCTGCTGTCTCACTCTGTGCTGCCGTCCCCACACTGGCCACACTGGCTGCTGTCTCACTCTGTGCTGCCGTCCCCACACTGGCTGCTGTCTCACTCTGTGCTGCCGTCCCCACACTGGCCACACTGGCTGCTGTCTCACTCTGTGCTGCCGTCCCCACACTGGCCACACTGGCTGCTGTCTCACTCTGTGCTGCCGTCCGCACACTGGCCACACTGGCTGCTGTCTCACTCTGTGCTGCCGTCCCCACACTGGCTGCTGTCTCACTCTGTGCTGCCGTCCCCACACTGGCCACACTGGCTGCTGTCTCACTCTGTGCTGCCGTCCCCACACTGGCCACACTGGCTGCTGTCTCACTCTGTGCTGCCGTCCCCACACTGGCCACACTGGCTGCTGTCTCACTCTGTGCTGCCGTCCGCACACTGGCCACACTGGCTGCTGCCTCACTCTGTGCTGCCGTCCCCACACTGGCTGCTGTCTCACTCTGTGCTGCCGTCCGCACACTGGCTGCTGTCTCACTCTGTGCTGCCGTCCCCACACTGTCCACACTGGCTGCTGTCTCACTCTGTGCTGCCGTCCGCACACTGGCCACACTGGCTGCTGTCTCATTCTGTGCTGCCGTCCGCACACTGGCCACACTGGCTGCTGTCTCACTCTGTGCTGCCGTCCCCACACTGGCCACACTGGCTGCTGTCTCACTCTGTGCTGCCGTCCCCACACTGGCTGCTGTCTCACTCTGTGCTGCCGTCCCCACACTGGCCACACTGGCTGCTGTCTCACTCTGTGCTGCCATCCCCACACTGGCCACACTGGCTGCTGTCTCACTCTGTGCTGCCGTCCCCACACTGGCCACACTGGCTGCTGTCTCACTCTGTGCTGCCATCCCCACACTGGCCACACTGGCTGCTGTCTCACTCTGTGCTGCCGTCCCCACACTGGCTGCTGTCTCACTCTGTGCTGCCGTCCCCACACTGGCCACACTGGCTGCTGTCTCACTCTGTGCTGCCGTCCCCACACTGGCCACACTGGCTGCTGTCTCACTCTGTGCTGCCGTCCCCACACTGGCTGCTGTCTCACTCTGTGCTGCCGTCCCCACACTGGCCACACTGGCTGCTGTCTCACTCTGTGCTGCCGTCCCCACACTGGCCACACTGGCTGCTGTCTCACTCTGTGCTGCCGTCCGCACACTGGCCACACTGGCTGCTGTCTCACTCTGTGCTGCCATCCCCACACTGGCCACACTGGCTGCTGTCTCACTCTGTGCTGCCGTCCGCACACTGGCTGCTGTCTCACTCTGTGCTGCCGTCCCCACACTGGCCACACTGGCTGCTGTCTCACTCTGTGCTGCCGTCCCCACACTGGCCACACTGGCTGCTGTCTCACTCTGTGCTGCCGTCCCCACACTGGCCACACTGGCTGCTGTCTCACTCTGTGCTGCCATCCCCACACTGGCCACACTGGCTGCTGTCTCACTCTGTGCTGCCGTCCACACACTGGCCACACTGGCTGCTGTCTCACTCTGTGCTGCCATCCCCACACTGGCCACACTGGCTGCTGTCTCACTCTGTGCTGCCGTCCCCACACTGGCCACACTGGCTGCTGTCTCACTCTGTGCTGCCGTCCGCACACTGGCCACACTGGCTGCTGTCTCACTCTGTGCTGCCGTCCCCACACTGGCCACACTGGCTGCTGTCTCACTCTGTGCTGCCGTCCGCACACTGGCTGCTGTCTCACTCTGTGCTGCCGTCCCCACACTGGCCACACTGGCTGCTGTCTCACTCTGTGCTGCCATCCCCACACTGGCCACACTGGCTGCTGTCTCACTCTGTGCTGCCGTCCGCACACTGGCCACACTGGCTGCTGTCTCACTCTGTGCTGCCGTCCGCACACTGGCCACACTGGCTGCTGTCTCACTCTGTGCTGCCGTCCGCACACTGGCTGCTGTCTCACTCTGTGCTGCCGTCCCCACACTGGCCACACTGGCTGCTGTCTCACTCTGTGCTGCCGTCCGCACACTGGCCACACTGGCTGCTGCCTCACTCTGTGCTGCCGTCCCCACACTGGCCACACTGGCTGCTGTCTCACTCTGTGCTGCCGTCCGCACACTGGCCACACTGGCTGCTGTCTCACTCTGTGCTGCCGTCCGCACACTGGCCACACTGGCTGCTGTCTCACTCTGTGCTGCCGTCCGCACACTGGCCACACTGGCTGCTGTCTCACTCTGTGCTGCCGTCCCCACACTGGCCACACTGGCTGCTGTCTCACTCTGTGCTGCCGTCCCCACACTGGCTGCTGTCTCACTCTGTGCTGCCGTCCGCACACTGGCCACACTGGCTGCTGTCTCACTCTGTGCTGCCGTCCCCACACTGGCCACACTGGCTGCTGTCTCACTCTGTGCTGCCGTCCCCACACTGGCTGCTGTCTCACTCTGTGCTGCCGTCCGCACACTGCCCACACTGGCTGCTGTCTCACTCTGTGCTGCCGTCCCCACACTGCCCACACTGGCTGCTGTCTCACTCTGTGCTGCCGTCCGCACACTGGCTGCTGTCTCACTCTGTGCTGCCGTCCCCACACTGGCTGCTGTCTCACTCTGTGCTGCCGTCCCCACACTGCCCACACGGCTGCTGTCTCACTCTGTGCTGCCGTCCGCACACTGGCCACACTGGCTGCTGTCTCACTCTGTGCTGCCGTCCGCACACTGGCTGCTGTCTCACTCTGTGCTGCCGTCCGCACACTGGCTGCTGTCTCACTCTGTGCTGCCGTCCCCACACTGGCTGCTGTCTCACTCTGTGCTGCCGTCCCCACACTGGCCACACTGGCTGCTGTCTCACTCTGTGCTGCCATCCGCACACTGGCCACACTGGCTGCTGTCTCACTCTGTGCTGCCGTCCCCACACTGGCTGCTGTCTCACTCTGTGCTGCCATCCGCACACTGGCCACACTGGCTGCTGTCTCACTCTGTGCTGCCGTCCCCACACTGGCCACACTGGCTGCTGTCTCACTCTGTGCTGCCGTCCGCACACTGGCTGCTGTCTCACTCTGTGCTGCCATCCCCACACTGGCCACACTGGCTGCTGTCTCACTCTGTGCTGCCATCCCCACACTGGCCACACTGGCTGCTGTCTCACTCTGTGCTGCCATCCGCACACTGGCCACACTGGCTGCTGCTCACTCTGTGCTGCCGTCCACACACTGCCCACACTGGCTGCTGTCTCACTCTGTGCTGCCGTCCGCACACTGGCTGCTGTCTCACTCTGTGCTGCCGTCCGCACACTGGCTGCTGTCTCACTCTGTGCTGCCGTCCCCACACTGCCCACACTGGCTGCTGTCTCACTCTGTGCTGCCGTCCCCACACTGGCTGCTGTCTCACTCTGTGCTGCCGTCCCCACACTGGCTGCTGTCTCACTCTGTTCTGCCGTCCACACACTGGCCACACTGGCTGCTGTCTCACTCTGTGCTGCCGTCCCCACACTGGCTGCTGTCTCACTCTGTGCTGCCGTCCGCACACTGGCCACACTGGCTGCTGTCTCACTCTGTGCTGCCGTCCCCACACTGGCTGCTGTCTCACTCTGTGCTGCCGTCCGCACACTGGCCACACTGGCTGCTGTCTCACTCTGTGCTGCCGTCCGCACACTGGCCACACTGGCTGCTGTCTCTGCCCAGCACCCCAAGCCGCGTGTTTGACTATCAGTCAATTACATCACAGCCTTGTCCAAAACTCTACATCAACACAATTGGTTTTGAATCTGTGCTCGGACAGCTCATGGAGGTTCTTGCCTCGTTTAAGCCCCGGAATTCTATCCCCAAACCTCCAACGCTCCCTCCTTATCCAGAACACTCCTGTCTGTTCAGCCAGACCTTTGCTCACCTGTCTGTCCTCACATTTAAGATGCATTTAGATGAGAATTTGAAACGACTCCGCACACACGGCTGCGGGGCAAGTGCTGGAAAATGGGATAAGGATGGACTGGAGTTTGATGGCCGGTGCAGACACGATAAGACCATAAGACATAGGAGCAGAATTAGGCCACTCGGCCCATCGAGTCTGCTCCGCCATTCAATCATGGCTGATATTTTTCTCATCCCCATTTTCCTGCCTTCTCCCCATATCTCCTGGTCATTCTTGTGAACCTCCTCTGGACCCTTTCCAAGGCCAGCACATCCTTCCTTAGATATGGGGCCCAAAACTGCTCACAATACTCCAAATGGGGTCTGATCAGAGTCTTGTACAGCCTCAGAAGTACATCCCTGGTCTTGTATTCGAGCCCTCTCGACATGAATGCTAACATTGCATTTGCCTTCCTAACTGCCGACTGAACCTGCACATTAACCTTAAGAGAATCGTGAACAAGGATTCCCAAGTCCCTTTGTGCTTCTGATTTCCGAAGCATTTCCCCATTTAGAAAATAGTCCATGCCTCCATTCCTCCTTCCAAAGTGCATAAACTCACACTTTCCCACATTGTATTTCATTTGCCATTTCATTGCCCACTCTCCTAGCTTGTCCAAGTCCTTCTGCAGCCCCCTTGCTTCCTCAATACTACCTGTCCCTCTACAGATCTTTGTATCATCTGCAAACTTAGCAACAGTGCCTTCAGTTCCTTCTGCCAGATCGTTAATGTATATTGTGAAAAGTTGTGGTCCCAGCACAGACCCCTGAGGCACACCACTAGTCACTGGCTGCCATCCTGAAAAAGACCCCTTTATCCCCACTCTCTGCCTTCTGCCAATCAGCCAATCCTCTATCCATGCCAGGATCTTACCCTCAACACCATGGGCTCTTAACTTATTTAACTGCCTCCTGTACGGTGCCTTGTCAAAGGCCTTCTGGAAATCGAAATAAATCACATCCACTGGTTCTCCTTTGTCTAACTTCCTTGTTACCTCCTCAAAGAACTCTAACAGATTTGTCAGGCAGGACCTCCCCTTGACGAAGCCGTGCTGACTCAGTCCTATTTGACCATGCACTTCCAAGTACTCCGCAATCTCATCTTTAATAACGGACTCTAAAATCTTACCAATGACCGAAGTCAGGCAAACCAGCCGATAATTTCCCGTCTTCTGCCTCCCTCCCTTCTTAAACAGCGATGCACCCCTTGCTGTGCTGTGTGACTCTGTGATACCTCCCTCTGTGTTTCAATGTCACATATTGTTTGAGGATTTGGTGAAGGACTTTGGGATGTTCGGGTGCTGTGGAAATACAAATTGTTGTTTATGTTCTGATTTCACAGGTTGCGGAAGTAATGCTCGCCACAGCGAACGGTGTCACCGTGGACTATTTAAGAATACAAAATCTGGAAACCAGAGAGATTATTGTACGGACCATATCTGCCCAAGGCGAATCCGAAGACTCTTATGCTGCAGCTATCCCAACTGACCTATTGGTGCCTCCAACCCCTCCGCTCCGTGCCATCCCCAGAAACAAGCCATTAGTAAGTGCCAGAGCTCCCGATACCAAAGACCAGCCAATGGGCCCCAATCTAAGAAGGGATGAGTCATGGGAGCAAACACATTCACCATCTCCTCTTTACGGACGTTCCTTGGAACCTACATTGCCGGATCACCATGGGCCCCCCACCAACAGGAGCGGGAGATCTCCATCGCCGCAGAGAATACTCCCACAGCCCCAGGGAGCCCCCATCCCAAACACTGTCGCGAAAGCCATAGCCCGGGAAGCGGCTCAACGCGTCGCCGAGAACAACCGGGTAATGTCTGCTCTCGCTCTACCCAGCTTCTTCACCAATCCCTCCTCGCTATCACGGAGGGGTGGGTGGGGGGTTTGTTGCCATGGGTATGGACGTTGTTGCCAAGGGGCCCCTCCATGGGCCATTGGCTGCCCAATCAGGCTGGGCTTTTCAAACAAATTAGTTCTTTGGATATTGCCCATCCCTGAGGGCATTTAAGAGTCAACCAGATCACTGTGGGTCTGGAGTCACGTGTCGGCCAGACCGGGTAAGGACGGCAGATTAGTGGACCAGATGGGTTTTTCCGACAATCAGCAATGGTTTCATGGTCGTCATTAGACTTAGGATTCGAACCCAGGTCCCCAGAGCATTGTCCTGGATCCCTGGATTACTAGGCCAGTGACAATATCAGTACGGCACCACCTCCCCAGTCTGCTAGCAGCAGTGGACGACCCTCATGTTGTTGCTAAAATGCCAGTAGTGGCAGGAAGAGGCTCTAAATTGGCCCCTCAGTGATACAATTGGCTTCTTGTCAACAGCCACCTTCCTCAGGGGCAGCACAGTAGCATTGTGGATAGCACAATTGCTTCACAGCTCCAGGGTCCCAGGTTCGATACCCTGCTGGGTCACTGTCTGTGCGGAGTCTGCACGTCCTCCCCGTGTGTGCGTGGGTTTCCTCCGGGTGCTCCGGTTTCCTCCCACAGTCCAAAGATGTGCAGGTTAGGTGGATTGGCCATGATAAATTGCCCTTAGTGTCCAAAATTGCCCTTAGTGTTGGGTGGGGTTGCTGGGTTATGGGGATTGGGTGGAGGTGTTGACATTGGGTAGGGTGCTCTTTCCAAGGGCCGGTGCAGACTCGATGGGCCGAATGGCCTCCTTCTGTACTGTAAATTCTATGTAAAATCTATGTCTATGTAACCAGTGGTAAAAAGCACGATGCCCCCACACTACCTTCCAATTGTTCCTCACTGCTCCCCCCCTGCCCACCTATCTAAGAAGGGACGCAGCACAGTAGCACACGTGGCTAGCACTGTGGCTTCACAGCGGCAGGGTCCCAGGTTCGATACCCTGCTGGGTCACTGTCTGTGCGGAATCTGCACGTTCTCCCCGTGTCTGCGTGGGTTTCCTCCGGGTGCCCCGGTTTCCTCCCACAGTCCAAAGATGCGCAGGTTAGGTGGATTGGCCGTGATAAATTGCCATTAGTGTCCAAAAAGGTTAGATGGGGTTATTGGGTTATGGGGATAGGGTGGAAGTGAGGGCTTAATGTGGGTCGGTGCAAACTCGATGGGCCGAATGGCCTCTTTCTGCTCTATGATCTATGATCTTCTATGTGTGAATCTGTCTCCACCACACTCTCAGACAGTACATTCCAGATCCTAACCACTCGCTGTGTGATTCTGCCTCCACCACACTCCCAGACAGTACATTCCAGATCCTAACCATTCGCTGTGTGAATCTGCCTCCTCCACACTCCCAGACAGTACATTCCAGATCCTAACCACTCGCTGTGTGAATCTGCCTCCACCACACTCACAGACAGTACGTTCCAGATCCTAACCACTCGCTGTGTGAATCTGTCTCCACCACACTCTCAGACAGTGCATTCCAGATCCTAACTACTCGCTGTGTGAATCTGCCTCCACCACACTCTCAGACAGTACATTCCAGATCCTAACCACTCGCTTGTGTGAATCTGCCTCCACCACACTCTCAGACAGTGCATTCCAGATCCTAACCACTCGCTGTGTGAATCTGCCTCCACCACACTCTCAGACAGTACATTCCAGATCCTATCCACTCGCTGTGTGAATCTGCCTCTACCACGCTCACAGACAGTACATTCCAGATCCTAACCACTCGCTGTGTGAATCTGTCTCCACCACACTCACAGACAGTACATTCCAGATCCTAACCACTCGCTGTGTGAATCTGCCTCCACCACACTCTCAGACAGTACATTCCAGATCCTAACCACTTGCTGTGTGAATCTGCCTCCACCACACTCTCAGACAGTACATTCCAGATCCTATCCACTCGCTATGTGAATCTGCCTCTACCACACTCACAGACAGTACATTCCAGATCCTAACCACTCGCTGTGTGAATCTGTCTCCACCACACTCACAGACAGTACATTCCAGATCCTAACCACTCGCTGTGTAAATCTGTCTCCACCACACTCACAGACAGTATATTCCAGATCCTAACCACTCACTGTGTGAATCTGCCTCCACCACACTCACAGACAGTACATTCCAGATCCTAACCACTCTCTGTGTGAATCTGCCTCCACCACACTCACAGACAGTACATTCCAGATCCTAACCACTCGCTGTGTGAATCTGTCTCCACCACACTCACAGACAGTGCATTCCAGATCCTAACCACTCGCTGTGTGAATCTGTCTCCACCACACTCACAGACAGTGCATTCCAGATCCTAACCACTCACTGAGTGAATCTGCCTCCACCACACTCACAGACAGTACATTCCAGATCCTAACCACTCGCTGTGTGAATCTGCCTCCACCACACTCACAGACAGTACAATCCAGATCCTAACCACTCGCTTGTGTGAATCTGTTTCCACCACACTCACAGACAGTACATTCCAGATCCTAACCACTCACTGAGTGAATCTGCCTCCACCACACTCACAGACAGTACATTCCAGATCCTAACCACTCGCTGTGTGAATCTGCCTCCACCACACTCACAGACAGTACAATCCAGATCCTAACCACTCGCTTGTGTGAATCTGTTTCCACCACACTCACAGACAGTACATTCCAGATCCTAACCACTCACTGAGTGAATCTGCCTCCACCACACTCACAGACAGTACATTCCAGATCCTAACCACTCGCTTGTGAATCTGCCTCCACCACACTCACAGACAGTACATTCCAGATCCTAACCACTCGCTGTGTGAATCTGTCTCCACCACACTCTCAGACAGTGCATTCCAGATCCTAACCACTCGCTGTGTGAATCTGCCTCCACCACACTCACAGACAGTACATTCCAGATCCTAACCACTCGCTGTGTGAATCTGCCTCCACCACACTCACAGACAGTACATTCCAGATCCTAACCACTCGCTTGTGAATCTGCCTACACCACACTCACAGACAGTACATTCCAGATCCTAACCACTCACTGTGTGAATCTGTCTCCACCACACTCTCAGACAGTGCATTCCAGATCCTAACCACTCGCTGTGTGAATCTGCCTCCACCACACTCTCAGACAGTACATCCCAGATCCTAACCACTCGCTGTGTGAATCTGCCTCCACCACACTCACAGACAGTACATCCCAGATCCTAACCACTCGCTGTGTGAATCTGTCTCCACCACACTCTCAGACAGTACATCCCAGATTCTAACCACTCGCTGTGTGAATCTGTCTCCACCACACTCACAGACAGTACATCCCAGATTCTAACCACTCGCTATGTGAATCTGTCTCCACCACACTCACAGACAGTGCATTCCAGATTCTAACCACTTGCTGTGTGAATCTGTCTCCACCACACTCTCAGACAGTACATCCCAGATTCTAACCACTCGCTGTGCGAATCTGCCTCCACCACACTCTCAGACGGTACATCCCAGATTCTAACCACTCGCTGTGCGAATCTGCCTCCACCACACTCACAGACAGTACATTCCAGATCCTAACCACTCGCTGTGTGAATCTGCCTCCACCACACTCACAGACAGTACATTCCAGATCCTAACCACTCACTGTGTGAATCTGCCTCCACCACACTCTCAGACAGAACATTCCAGATCCTAACCACTCGCTGTGTGAATCTGTCTCCACCACACTCTCAGACAGTACATTCCAGATCCTAACCACTCCCTGTGTGAATCTGCCTCCACCACACTCACAGACAGAACATTCCAGATCCTAACCACTCGCTGTGTGAATCTGCCTCCACCACACTCACAGACAGTACATCCCAGATTCTAACCACTCGCTGTGTGAATCTGCCTCCACCACACTCACAGACAGTACATTCCAGATCCTAACCACTCGCTGTGTGAATCTGCCTCCACCACACTCTCAGACAGAACATTCCAGATCCTAACCACTCGCTGTGTGAATCTGCCTCCACCACACTCTCAGACAGTACATCCCAGATTCTAACCACTCGCTGTGTGAATCTGCCTCCACCACACTCTCAGACAGAACATTCCAGATCCTAACCACTCGCTGTGTGAATCTGTCTCCACCACACTCACAGACAGTACAATCCAGATCCTAACCACTCGCTGTGTGAATCTGCCTCCACCACACTCACAGACAGTACGTTCCAGATCCTAACCACTCGCTGTGTGAATCTGTCTCCACCACACTCACAGACAGTACATTCCAGATCCTAACCACTCGCTGTGTGAATCTGCCTCCACCACACTCTCAGACAGTGCATTCCAGATCCTAACCACTCGCTGTGTGAATCTGCCTCCACCACACTCTCAGACAGTGCATTCCAGATCCTAACCACTCGCTGTGTGAATCTGCGTCCACCACACTCTCAGACAGTACATCCCAGATTCTAACCACTCGCTTGTGAATCTGCCTCCACCACACTCACAGACAGTGCATTCCAGATCCTAACCACTCGCTGCGTGAACCTGTCTCCACCACACTCACAGACAGTACATTCCAGATCCTAACCACTCGCTGTGTGAATCTGCCTCCACCACACACTCAGACAGTACATCCCAGATTCTAACCACTCGCTGTGCGAATCTGCCTCCACCACACTCACAGACAGTGCATTCCAGATCCTAACCACTCGCTGTGTGAACCTGTCTCCACCACACTCACAGACAGTACATTCCAGATCCTAACCACTCGCTGTGTGAATCTGCCTCCACCACACTCTCAGACAGTACATCCCAGATTCTAACCACTCGCTGTGTGAATCTGCCTCCACCACACTCTCAGACAGTACATCCCAGATTCTAACCACTCGCTGTGTGAATCTGCCTCCACCACACTCTCAGACAGAACATTCCAGATCCTAACCACTCGCTGTGTGAATCTGTCTCCACCACACTCACAGACAGTACAATCCAGATCCTAACCACTCGCTGTGTGAATCTGCCTCCACCACACTCACAGACAGTACGTTCCAGATCCTAACCACTCGCTGTGTGAATCTGTCTCCACCACACTCACAGACAGTACATTCCAGATCCTAACCACTCGCTGTGTGAATCTGTCTCCACCACACTCACAGACAGTACGTTCCAGATCCTAACCACTCGCTGTGTGAATCTGTCTCCACCACACTCACAGACAGTACATTCCAGATCCTAACCACTCGCTGTGTGAATCTGCCTCCACCACACTCACAGACAGTACGTTCCAGATCCTAACCACTCGCTGTGTGAATCTGTCTCCACCACACTCACAGACAGTACATTCCAGATCCTAACCACTCGCTGTGTGAATCTGTCTCCACCACACTCACAGACAGTACATCCCAGATTCTAACCACTCGCTGTGTGAACCTGTCTCCACCACACTCACAGACAGTACATTCCAGATCCTAACCACTCGCTGTGTGAATCTGCCTCCACCACACTCTCAGACAGTACATCCCAGATTCTAACCACTCGCTGTGCGAATCTGCCTCCACCACACTCACAGACAGTGCATTCCAGATCCTAACCACTCGCTGTGTGAACCTGTCTCCACCACACTCACAGACAGTACATTCCAGATCCTAACCACTCGCTGTGTGAATCTGCCTCCACCACACTCTCAGACAGTACATCCCAGATTCTAACCACTCGCTGTGTGAATCTGCCTCCACCACACTCTCAGACAGTACATCCCAGATTCTAACCACTCGCTGTGTGAATCTGCCTCCACCACACTCTCAGACAGAACATTCCAGATCCTAACCACTCGCTGTGTGAATCTGTCTCCACCACACTCACAGACAGTACAATCCAGATCCTAACCACTCGCTGTGTGAATCTGCCTCCACCACACTCACAGACAGTACGTTCCAGATCCTAACCACTCGCTGTGTGAATCTGTCTCCACCACACTCACAGACAGTACATTCCAGATCCTAACCACTCGCTGTGTGAATCTGTCTCCACCACACTCACAGACAGTACATTCCAGATCCTAACCACTCACTGTGTGAATCTGCCTCCACCACGCTCACAGACAGTACATTCCAGATCCTAACCACTCGCTGTGTGAATCTGCCTCCACCACACTCACAGACAGTACGTTCCAGATCCTAACCACTCGCTGTGTGAATCTGTCTCCACCACACTCCCAGACAGTACATTCCAGATCCTAACCACTCGCTGTGTGAATCTGCCTCCACCACACTCACAGACAGTACATCCCAGATCCTAACCACTCGCTGTGTGAATCTGCCTCCACCACACTCTCAGACAGTACATCCCAGATCCTAACCACTTGCTCTCTACTCTGTCCGGACTCCTCATGATGTTGAACATCTCAATCACATCGCCTCTCAGCTATCTCTCCTCCAAGAGAACATCTATCTTCACAATTGAGATTTTAGCGCTGGAACTAGTCCCGTGAACATTTCTCTGCACCATCTCTACCATCTTAACTCATCTTTTATTGCTGAAAGATAATCGGCAACATAATGAAGTGATGTTGTCCGAAGGGAGTGGCTGCCAGGAATTGTATTTTTTTTGTCAACAGGAACCCCAATTCTGTATCTGTTTACTCATTCATTGAAGGTGGGTGTTGCTGACAAAGCCCCAACCTAATTGCCCTTGTTACCTTCGACACAGGTACTGAAATATCTCAGCCGGTTGGGCGACATCTGTGGAGAGAGAGAGGCAGAGTTCAGGAGGAAGGGCAATTGGCCTGAGACATTACCTCTGCATCTCTTTGCACAGATGCTGTCTGTACATCACTAATGCTCATCTGCCCATCGTTTTCAGGCTGAGAAACAAAGTATATTTAGCGAGAGAAGCAAATCCTTGCAGCAGGAAAACTCGGACGAGGAGGAGGATGTTTACGACGGACAAATCAGCAAAAGACCTGTTGGCTCAGTGGACGATTTCCTGAGGGGCTCGGAGCTGGGGAGACAGGTGGGAATCGGGAATACCCACTGCAATTCCTGTTGGTTGTTTAAAGATGTCTAACCTTTGCAGCTGTCGGAAACTTGGAGAGTGGATTTTATGTCATCGGGATTGTGTTTGACTTAGTTCCAGTTTTTAAAATGTATTCTTTCGTGCAATGTGGGCATCGCTGGCTCAGCTAATTGCCCTCGAGAAGGTGGGGGTGAGCTGCCTTCTTGAACCGCTGCAGTCCCTGAGGTGTAGGTACACCCACAGTGCTGTTAGGGAGGCAGTTCCAGGATGCTGCCCCAGCGACAGTGAAGGGACAGTGATATATTTCCCAGTCGGGGTGGTGAGTGACTTGGAGGGGAACCTCCAGGTGGTGGGGTTCCCAGGTATCTGCTGCCCTTGTCCTTCTAGGTGGCATCAATCAGTCAACAATGGTTTAATTCACCATTAGGTTTATAAAATAATTATGGCATTGATTCCGGAGAGGGATGATGTACGTTAAAATCAAAAGATGTCTCCGAACAGCCAGTTTCTAATCTAAAGGAACGGCAATATATTTCCAAGTCAGGATGGTACGTGGCTCGGAATGGAACTTGCAGGTGGTGGCGTTCCCATGTGTCTGCTGCTCTTGTACGTCTAGGTGTTGGGGGGGTCTCAGGTTTGGAAGGTGCTGTCTAAGGAACCTTGGTGAGTTGCTACAATGCATCTTGTGGATGGTGCACACGGCTGCCACTGTTGGTCGGTAGTGCAGGGAGTGAATGTTTGTGGATGGTATGCCAGTCAGGCGGGATGCCTTGTACTGGGTGACATTGAGTTTCTTGCGTGCTTTTGGAGTTCTACTCATCCAGGTGTCACACCAAGAAGGCATCAAGAAAAAAAATGTTAATGTGTTTCTCTTGCATAGTCTCTTGTTTAAATTCTGTTTTTAAAAATGAAGAATGACTCCCCTTGGACATTACAGCCAAACCAACATTAGGACCTAGTAGACGAGACGTCTGCACCAGACGAAGGCAAAGCTATTGGGCCTCCTCACCTCCACCATTGTTAATGGTTCCACTCTCTCCTCAAAATGCAAGACGGTTTTTTTTAAGATATATTTTATTCAAGATTTTTTGGCGAAACATAACAGTACGTAGTGTTCCCTTTATACATCAATAAAACAATATAAATAACAGTGGCCAGTTTTAAACAAATAAATAAATAATATATGAACAAAATCAAAAACAAAACTAAATGGCGACTGCCTTGTCCACGATAAATACTCTCCAAAAATACAATCCAACAATCCAATATACAATTACATATACCAAATACCTATACATATACAGTAACATCCCTGAGAGTCCTTCTGATTCCTCCCCCCCCCCCCCCTGCTGCTGCTGTCTTCTTCTTTTCCATTCCCTCTATCTTTCTGTGAGGTAGTCGACGAACGGTTGCCACCGCCTGGTGAACCCCTGAGCCGAACCCCTTAGAACGAACTTAATCCGTTCCAACTTTATAAACCCTGCCATGTCATTTATCCAGGTCTCCACACCCGGGGGCTTGGCTTCCTTCCACATTAACAATATCCTGTGCCGGGCTACTAGGGACGCAAAGGCCAAAACATCAGCCTCTTTCGCCTCCTGCACTCCCGGCTCTTCTGCAACCCCAAATATAGCCAGCCCCCAGCTTGGTTCGACCTGGACCCCCACCACCTTCAAAAGCACCTTTGCCATCCCCACCCAAAACCCCTGTAGTGCCGGGCATGACCAGAACATGTGGGTATGATTCGCTGGGCTTCTCGAGCATCTCGCACACATATCCTCTACCGCAAAAAATTTACTGAGCCGTGCTCCAGTCATATGCGCCCTGTGTAACACCTTAAATTGTATCAGGCTTAGCCTGGCACACGAGGACGATGAGTTTACCCTACTTAGGGCATCAGCCCACAGCCCCTCCTCAATCTCCTCCCCCAGCTCTTCTTCCCATTTCCCTTTCAGCTCATCTACCATGATCTCCCCCTCGGCCCTCATTTCCCTATATATGTCTGACACCTTACCGTCCCCCACCCATGTCGCTGAGATCACTCTATCCTGCACCTCCTGCATCGGGAGCTGCGGGAATTCCCTCACCTGTTGCCTCGCAAAAGCCCTCAGTTGCATATACCGAAATGCATTCCCTTGGGGCAACCCATATTTTTCCGTCAGCGCTCCCAGACTCACAAACGTCCCATCTACGAACAGATCTCTCAATTGTGTTACTCCTGCTCTTTGCCATGTTCCAAATCCCCCATCCATTCCCCCCGGAGCAAACCTATGGTTATTTCTTATCGGGGACCGCACCGAGGCTCCCGTCATTCCCCTATGCCGTCTCCACTGCCCCCAAATCTTCAGTGTAGCCACCACCACCGGGCTTGTGGTGTATTTCTTCGGTGAGAACGGCAACGGCGCCGTCACCATAGCTTGTAGGCTAGTCCCTCTGCAGGACGCCCTCTCCAATCTCTTCCACGCCGCTCCCTCCTCTTCTCCCATCCACTTACCATTGAGATATTGGCGGCCCAGTAGTACTCACTTAGGCTCGGTAGTGCCAGCCCCCCCCTATCCCTACTACGCTGCAAAAATCCCCTCCTCACTCTCGGGGTCTTCCCGGCCCACACAAAACTCATAATACTCTTCTCAATTCTTTTTAAAAAAGCCTTCGTGACCACCACTGGGAGGCACTGAAACACAAAAAGGAATCTCGGGAGGACCACCATTTTAACCGCCTGCACCCTCCCTGCCAGTGACAGGGACACCATATCCCATCTCTTGAAATCCTCCTCCATCTGCTCCACCAACCGCGTTAAATTTAGCCGATGCAATGTACCCCAATTCTTGGCTATCTGGATCCCCAAGTACCGAAAGTCCCTTGTTACCTTCCTCAACGGTAAGTCCTCTATTTCTCTGCTCTGCTCCCCTGGATGCACCACAAACAACTCACTTTTCCCCATGTTCAATTTATACCCTGAAAAAACTCCAAACTCCCCAAGTATCCGCATTATCTCTGGCATCCCCTCCGCCGGGTCCGCCACATATAGCAACAAATCATCCGCATACAGAGATACCCGGTGTTCTTCTCCTCCCCTGGGTACTCCCCTCCACTTCCTGGAACCCCTCAATGCTATGGCCAGGGACTCAATCGCCAGTGCAAACAATAATGGGGACAGAGGACATCCCTGCCTCGTCCCTCTATGGAGCCGAAAATATGCAGATCCCCGTCCATTCGTGACCACGCTCGCCATCGGGGCCCTATACAGCAGCTGTACCCATCTAATATACCCCTCTCCAAAACCAAATCTCCTCAGGAACTCCCACAAATAATCCCACTCCACTCTATCAAATGCTTTCTCGGCATCCATCGCCACCACTATCTCCGCTTCCCCCTCTGATGGGGGCATCATCATTACCCCTAGCAGCCTCCGTATATTCGTATTCAGCTGTCTCCCCTTCACAAACCCAGTTTGGTCCTCATGGACCACCCCCGGGACACAATCCTCTATCCTCATTGCCATTACTTTGGCCAGAACCTTAGCGTCTACATTCAGGAGGGAAATGGGCCTGTGCGGGTCTTTTTCCTTCTTTAGGAGGAGCAATATCGTTGCCTCTGACATAGTCGGGGGCAGCTGCCCCCTTTCCCTCGCCTCATTAAAGGTTCTCATCAGTAGCGGGGCCAGCAAGTCCATATATTTCCTATAGAATTCAACTGGGAATCCGTCTGGTCCCGGGGCCTTCCCCGCCTGCATGCTCCTAATTCCTTTCACTACTTCCTCCGTTTCAATCTGTGCTCCCAGTCCCATCCTCTCCTGCTCCTCCACCTTAGGAAATTCCAGCTGGTCCAGAAAACACATCATTCTCTCCTTCCCATCCGGGGGCTGAGCTTCATATAATCTTTCATAGAATGCCTTGAACACTCCATTCACTCTCTTCGCTCCCCGCTCCATCTCTCCCTCCTCATCTCTCACCCCCCCTATCTCCCTCGCTGCTCCCCTTTTCCTCAGTTGGTGGGCCAGCAATCTGCTCGCCTTCTCCCCATATTTGTACTGTACACCCTGTGCCTTCCTCCATTGTGCCTCTGCATTACCCGTAGTCAGCAAATCAAATTCTACGTGTAGCCTTTGCCTTTCCCTGTACAGTCCCTCCTCCGGTGCCTCCGCATATTGCCTGTCCACCCTCAGAAGTTCTTTCAGCAACCGCTCCCGTTCCCTACTCTCCTGCTTTCCTTTATGTGCCCTGATTGATATCAGCTCCCCTCTAACCACTGCCTTCAGTGCCTCCCAGACCACTCCCATCTGGACCTCCCCATTATCATTGAGTTCCAAGTACCTTTCAATACACCCCCTCACCCTTAAGCACACCCCCTCGTCCGCCAATAGTCCCATGTCCATTCTTCAGGGTGGACGCTGTTCTTTTTCCTCCCCTATCTCCAAGTCCACCCAATGTGGAGCGTGATCCGAAATAGCTATAGCCGTATACTCCGTCCCCATCACCTTCGGGATCAGCGCCCTTCCCAAAACAAAAAAGTCTATCCGTGAATAAACTTTGTGGACATAGGAGAAAAACAAAAACTCCTTACTCCTAGGTCTACTAAATCTCCAGGGGTCTACTCCTCCCATCTGCTCCATAAAGTCCTTAAGCACCCTAGCTGCTGCCGGCCTCCTTCCGGTCTTGGACCTCGATCTGTCCAGCCCTGGTTCCAGCACCGTGTTAAAATCTCCACCCATTACCAGCTTCCCCGCCTCTAGGTCCGGGATACGTCCTAACATGCGCCTCATAAAGTTGGCATCATCCCAGTTCGGGGCATATACGTTCACTAAGACCACCGCCTCCCCCTGTAATTTGCCACTCACCATCACGTATCTGCCCCCACTATCCGCCACTATGGTCTTTGCCTCAAACATAACCCGCTTCCCCACTAGTATAGCCACCCCCCTGTTTTTCGCATCTAGCCCCGAATGAAACACCTGCCCCACCCATCCTTTGCGTAGTCTGACCTGGCCTATCAGTTTCAAATGCGTCTCCTGTAGCATAACCACATCTGCCTTAAGTTTCTTTAGGTGTGCGAGTACCCGTGCCCTCTTTATCGGCCCGTTCAGCCCTCTCACATTCCACGTGATCAGCCGGGTTGGGGGGCTCTTTACCCCCCCGCCCCCTCCCCCCCTTGTCGACTAGCCATCCCCTTTTTTTAACCAGCTCCTCACCCGGTTCCCACGTAGCTGTGTCCCCCTCAGGTGGCGCCCCCCCCGCCCCGCCCACCCCACCCCATACCAGCTCCCCCTTCTCCCCAGCAGCAGCAACCCAGTTAACCCCCCCCCACCTCCCCCGCTAGATCCCCCACTAGCGTAATTGCACCCCCCATGTTGCTCCCAGAAGTCAGCAAACTCTGGCCGACCTCGGCTTCCCCCGTGACCACGGCTCGCACTGTGCGACGCCCCCTCCTTCCTGCTTCCCTGTTCCCGCCATAATTATCATAGCGCGGGAACAAAGCCCGCGCTTCCCTTTTGGCCCTGCCCCCAATGGCCGACGCCCCCAGCTCCTCCACCTCCCTCCCTCCCTCCCCCACAACAAGGGGAAGAGAGAAAAGTTACCGGGTCGCAGGATTAACAACTTAAAAATCATCTCTCCTCTCCCCCCTTTTTGCCCCCTCTTCGCCCCCCATATTCGCCCCACCACTTTGTCTCAAACGTTCTTTTTTTATATATATAACCCACTTATTCCAATTTCTCTTCGACAATAAATGTCCACGCCTCATCCGCCGTTTCAAAGTAGTGGTGTTTCCCTTGATGTGTGACCCACAGTCTTGCCGGCTGCAGCATTCCAAATTTGACCTTCCTTTTATGAAGCACCGCCTTGGCCCGATTAAAACTTGCCCTTCTTCTCGCCACCTCCGCACTCCAATCCTGATATACGCGGATCACCGCGTTCTCACACCTACTGCTCCGAGTTTTCTTTGCCCATCTGAGGACCATCTCTCTGTCCTTATATCGGAGAAATCTCACCACTATGGCTCGGGGAATTTCTCCAGCCCTCGGTCCTCGCACCATGACTCGATAGGCTCCCTCCACCTCCAACGGACTCGTCGGGGCCTCCGATCCCATCAACGAGTGCAGCATCGTGCTCACATATGCCCCGACGTCCGCCCCCTCTGCACCCTCGGGAAGACCAAGAATCCTTAGGTTCTTCCTCCTCGCATTATTCTCCAGCACCTCCAGCCTTTCCACACACCTTTTTATGGTGTGCCTCGTGCATCTCCGTCTTCACCACCAGGCCCTGTACATTGTCCTCGTTCTCAGCAGCCTTTGCCTTCACGACCCGAAGCTCCTGCTCCTGGGTCTTTTGCTCCTCCTTTAGCCCTTCAATCGCCTGTAATATCGGGGCCAACAGCTCCTTCTTCATCTCCTTTTTAAGCTCTTCCACGCAGCGCTTCAAGAACTCGTGTTGTTCAGGGCCCATGTTAAACTGCCACCTTCCGACGCCATCTTGCTTTGTGCCTGCCTTCCTTGCCGCTGCTCTAAAGGATCCACCGCAGTCCGGCCACTTTCCTCTCCTTTTTCCATCCGTGTCCAGGGGGGATTCCCTTCTGGTTTACCGCACAGTGCTTCTAGCCGTTAAAATTGCCGTTGGGGCTCTCATTAAGAGCCCAAAAGTCCGTTTCACCGGGAGCTGCCGAAACGTGCGACTCAGCTGGTCATCGCCGCACCCGGAACTCAAAATGCAATACGTTTTAACGGGGGTCCTTAAAGTACATTGTTAGCTGAATGAACTCGACCTGAAACCACCTTGTTAATAATAATCTTTTATTTTTGTCACAGGTAGGCTTACATTAACACTGCAATGAAAATCCCCGAGTCGTCACATTACGGCGCCTGTTCGGGTACACTGAGGGAGAATTCAGAATGTCCAATTCACCTAATAAGCAGGTTTTTCGCTGGTTTAGCACCGAGCTAAATCGCTGGCTTTGAAAGCAGGCCAGCGGCACGGTTCAATTCCTGTACCAGCCTCCCCGAACAGGCGCCGGAATGTGGCGACTAGGGGCTTATCACAGTAACTTCATTTGAAGCCTACTTGTGACAATAAACAATTTTCATTTCACTTCACTTGTGGGAGGAAACCGGAGCACCCGGAGGAAACCCACGCAGACACAGGGAGAACGTGCAGACTCCGCACAGACAGTGACCCAGCGGGGAATCAAACCTGGGACCCTGGAGCTGTGAAGCAACAGTGCATAGCAGCAAAAGAAATAGGAGCAGGAGGAGCCCATTCAAACAGATCATGGCTGCTCACCTCGTGCCATTTTCCCCACAACCCCATTGCATCCGCTCCACAACTCACATTCCCTCTGGTTTTGTGTCATCAGCAAACTTGGAAATATTACATTTGGTCTCCACAATTCAATCATTGATATAGAGTGTGAATAGCTGGGGCCACGTCCTGCCAACCTCAGAATTTATTCCTACAGTTTGTTTTCTGTCTGTTAACCAATTCTGAATCGATTATTACCCCAGCCATATGGGGTCTAATTTTGTTCACTAACCTCCTGTGGGGAACCTTATTGAAAACTTTTTGAAAATCCAAATACACTACATCCCTTATCTATCCTGCTGGTTACACCCTCTGAAAACTCCCACCAAGTTTGTCAAACATGACTTCCATTTCATAACTCCACCCTGGCGCTCCCCAATCCTGCCTTTACTTTCTAAGTGTCCCGTTATCACACCCTTTACAATAGATTCCAGCAATTTCCCTCCTGGTGTCATGTTAACAGGTCTGTAGTTCCCAGTTTTCCTTCTCCCTCCTTTCTCAAATAGTGAGGTGACATGTGCGACCTTCCAATCTGCAGGAGCCGTTGCAGAATCTATCGAATTTTGGAAGATGATCACCAATGTATCCACTATCTCTGCCCCACCTCTTTCAAAGCTCTGGAATGTATAGTAGCAAGTCCATGGGATGTATCAATGTTCTATCCCATTAATTCTCTAATACTCATTATTTTTAAATATTAATTTCTCCCAGTTCCTTACTCTTCCCACCCATTGGGGCTGGTTTAGCACACTGGGCTAAATCGCTGGCTTTGAAAGCAGACCAAGGCAGGCCAGCAGCACGGTTCAATTCCCGTACCAGCCTCCCCGAACAGGCGCCGGAATGTGGCGACTAGGGGCTTTTCACAGTAACTTCATTTGACGCCTACTTGTGACAATAAGTGATTTTCATTTCTTGATGCTCTAGTCTTCCTGGGAGGTTTTTTGTAAGTTTCTCTGACACGACAGACAACGTTTGTTTTTGTTTCTCTGCCATTTCCTTATTTGCCATTCTCCTGTCTCTGTCTGTAGTAAGCCCACATCTGCCTTTGCCAAACTTCTCCTTTTTACAAACCTAACAAAGCTTTTTCATTATGTTTCTCACTGCGATACTTTTACTTGTATTTCTTTCTGCTTCTTGGGATCAGGCAGGGAAAAGGCAGGAGAATGGGGATGAGAAAAATATCAGCCATGATTGAATGGCGGAGCAGACTCGATGGGCCGAGTGGCCTAATTCTGCTCCTACATCTTCTGATCTTATGATCTGTGTGTAGTGTAAAGGGTTAACTAATGGGATGTGTGATGCAGATGATGATGTGTCACAGACATCATGAATTACAGTCAAGGGAGATAGAGAGAGAGAGAGGTTGGAATCATCCCCAAGTGCAACATGACCGCTCTGTAACCTGTTTAAGATAGTATTAATAAACAAGTGTGAAACAGATACCAGACTATGTTTACAGTCTGTCAGCCAACCAATTCTGGTCGCCACACTGCCAGAAGGATGTGGAGGCTTTAGAAAGGGTGCAGAAGAGATTTACCAGAATGTTGCCTGGTATGGAGGGCATTAGCTATGAGGAGCGGTTGAATAAACTCGGTTGGTTCTCACTGGAACGAAGGAGGTTGAGGGGCGACCTGATAGAGGTCTAAAAAATTATGAGGGGTATAGACAGAGTGGATAGTCAGAGGCTTTTCCCCGGGGTAAAGGGGTCAATTACTAGGGGGGCATAGGTTTAAGGTGAGAGGGGCAAGGTTTAGAGTAGATGTACGAGGCAAGTTTTTTACGCAGGGGGTAGTGGGTGCCTGGAACTCGCTGCCGGAGGAGGTGGTGGAAGCAGGGACGATAGTGACATTTAAGGGGCATCTTGACAAATACATGAATAGGATGGGAATAGAGGGATACGGACCCAGGAAGTGCAGACGATTGTAGTTTAGTCGGGCAGCATGGTCGGCACGGGCTTGGAAGATCGAAGGGCCTGTTCCTGTGCTGTACTTTTCTTTGTTCTTTGTTCAAATCCCACGCCGATAGTCCAAGAAAGGACAACGCGGGTGAAATTCTCCGGTATCGGCGCGATGTCAGCCGACTGGCGCCAAAAACGGCGTCGGTCGGGCATCGCGCCGCCCCAAAGGTGCGGAATCCTCCGCATCTTGGGGGGCCCAGCCCCAACCTTGAGGGGCTAGGCCCGCGACGGACTAATTTCCGCCCCGCCAGCTGGCGCGGAAATGACATCTCCGGGCGGCGCATGCGCGGAAGTGTCAGCGGCCGCTCACGGCATCCCCACGCATGCGCAGTGGAGGGAGTCTCTTCCGCCTCCGCAATGGTGGAGACCGTGGCGAAGGCGGAAGGAAAAGAGTGCCCCCACGGCACAGGCCCGCCCGCGGATCGGTGGGCCCCGATCGCGGGCCAGGCCACCGTGGGGGCACCCCGCGGTGCCAGTACGCCCCGCGCCCCCCCCAGGACCCCGGAGCCCGCCCGCGCCGCCTTGTCCCGCCGGTAAGGTAGGTGGTTTAATCCACGCCGGCGGGACAGGCATCCTAGCAGCGGGACTTCGGCCCATCCGGGCCGGAGAATCGCGGGGGAGGGGGCCGCCAACCGGCGCGGCGCGATTCCCGCCCCCGCCAAATCTCCGGTGCCGGAGAATTCGGCAACCGGCGGGGGCGGGATTCACGCCAGCCCCCAGCGATTCTCCGACCCGGCGGGGGGTCGGAGAATCTCGCCCCTGATCTCAAAGCACTTTGCATTTTAAAATACTCCCAATCTCAGGCTTAGTTACTTATTTTGCCAAATTTATTTGATCCAATACAATCTTTAACTTCTCTTGTTAACCATGGTTAGATCACCTTTCCTGCTGGTTTTTTTGTGCCTCAAAGGAATGGAAATTCAATGTAAACCATGCATTATTTCTTTAAATGTTGACCATTGTGTGCCTGCTGTCATACCTTTTAATATAGTTTCCCAAACCACCTCAGCCAATGTTCGTCTCAGACCTTCACAGTTTTCTTTGTTTAAATTTAAGGTTCTATTTTAGATTGAACTGCATCCCTTTCAAACTCAATGTAAAATTCAACATATTATGGTCACTCTTCCCTCGGAGATCCGATACAATGAGATTATGAATTAGCCCTTTCTACTTGCACAATACTGGGTCTAAAGCACCCCATTCTCCAGTTGGCTCCTCAACACACTGCTCTAGGAAACCATCTCGTATGTATGCCAGGTATTTGTCCTCCATAGCATTAGTGTTCATTTGGTTTACCCAGTCTACATGAAGATCGAAGACCCCATGGTATTACCCTTGTTACCCTTTAATTTGCTGATGCCCTACATTAGCACTTCTGTTTGGCTTTCAAAAACTTCCAACGTTTGTGTCATGATATTCAAGGGAACATCACAGCACATAAACACATACAAAATGATAGACAGAGCAACGGACCAATTAGCACACATAACACAACAGCCAATCACAGACAAGAGCATACACAGTACAAAACAAGAAACACGACACTTCCTGGGCAGTCCATTAGGAGATGGCACAGGGCAAGGACCTCAAAGCCAGACACTCACACAGTCACCACGTGCTGAGTACCAAGTTTGTTGTATAAATAGTTTAACAGAATAAAACTGCGTTGTACCAATCGCAACCGTGTTGGTTCGTTTGTATCTCAGAGCGCCCAACACTTCATGGTACCAGGAGTGGGTTGCTGCTCCACTCTTACTGATGAGCTGGTCTCATCTCTTACTGGCACTAACCCACCACCTTTTCCTTTTTGCCTGAATATTGAATACCCTTGGGACTTTTAGATCCCAGCCTTGGTCACCCTGCAGCCACATCTCCATAATGGCAATTAGATCCATGCCTGTTTGCTTCCATTTGTGCTGTCAGTGCCGCAATCTCACTGTAAATGCTGTGTGCATTCAGAGTGCCTTTAATTTAATTCTGTCCTTTCATTAGTTTCAGAACATTTAGCCTTATTTGCTGGTACATTTTTAAGTTAGTACACCCTGTCCCGTCCTGCTACCCAGATTATCAATTCCCTTATTGCTACCTGGCTGGTTTAGCACAGTGGGCTAAACAGCTGGCTTGTAATGCAGAACAAGGCCAGCAGCGCGGGGTCAATTCCCGTACCAGCCTCCCCGAACAGGTGCCGGAATGTGGCGACTAGGGGCTTTTCACAGGAACTTCATTGAAGCCTACTTGTGACAATAAGCGGTTATTAATTAGCGAAATGTTATAGCTCCTGAAATAAAAGCAGCAATATGGATATAAATGTGGTTGAATAATAAGGAACAGAATGTCATGGTCAATAGAGACTTTTCGGACTGGGAGAAGGTTTGTAGTGTTCCACATGGGTTAAAAAAAAAGGGCAGCACGGTAGCACAGAGGTTAGCACTGTGGCTTCACAGCACCAGGGTCCCAGGTTCGATTCCCAGCTGGGTCACTGTCTGTGCGGAGTCTGCACGTTCTCCCCGTGTCTGCGTGGGTTTCCTCCGGGTGCTCCGGTTTCCTCCCACAGTCCATAAACGTGCAGGTTAGGTGGATTGGCCATGCTAAATTGCCCTTAGTGTCCAAAAAGGTTAGGAGGGGTTATTGAGTTACGGGGATAGGGTGGAATTGAGGGCTTAAGTGGGTTGGTGCAGACTCGATGGGCCGAATGGCCTCCTTCTGCACTGTATGTTCTATGTTCTACCTTGCTCGCTTGCCTTGTCTCTCTTTGATATATCACATCTTCCCAAATTTGATCCCTTACCCCCACTATTTTGTTTAAAGCACTCTCGGTCACCCTGGTTACATGATTCGCCAGAACACTGGTCCCAGCACGGTTCCCTACGGTACAGCTCCCAATTTCCCCTGTGCCTGTAGCAGGCGACAGGGTAGGTAACAGGTAGGTGACAAGTCATGTCCTCTTAACCTGTGCTGCATTGCAGATTCTTCAATGACCATTCGTACCAATGGGGAGGCTGGTTCATCCCTTTGTGTTTGTGTCAACAGCAACATTACAGTCATCCGGATGACTACCAAACAGAAAGCAGTCGTGGATCGGATCTGTCCGACATCCTGGAGGAGGATGAAGAGGAGCTGTATTCAGAAATGCAACTTGATGAGGGGGGTAGGAGAAGGCACAGTGTGACTTCACATAATGCACTGAAGGTACGATACATTCTATATATAGAACAACACTAACTGCGCTCCGAAGGTTATTGGTGTGAATTATCTGGGGGGGTTTCTGAGTCTCTATTGCGAAACAGGTCAATTTCTCCTTCGATATCACAAAGTTCTCCGTTCCGAAAGCTTCAGTATTTTAATTCCTAATTCTGAGGAAATAGGTTGTGAAGATTGAGATATTAATCTGTCTCCTTTCCCCGCTCCACTCCTCTCCTTCCCTATTCTGCGGCACCAGTTCCCTCAGGGGGGAGTGATCTCGTATTCGGATGCAAGAAAATGTACAAAAAGACCTTTATAATAAAAGGACTAGAATATAAAGGGGGGGGAGGACATTGTGCTCGGGTTAGATCACAGGTTAGTACCCCACTTAGCATCAAATGGGGGTCACAACCCTGTGCCCTGATCTTCCCAAATTGGCCGATTAGTGGCCAGAGGACGGGCCCACCATCCAGTTAAGGATGGTGGCGGCTCTTGGGAGCTGGAGAGCCAATAGGAGGCCTGCCAGCACGGAAAACGTAGCAGGATGTCTTTTCAGGTAAGAGAAAGAAAAGGCGTCCCAAAGATCGAGGGTCCCTCTCGGTGGAGGAGAGGTGGGGGGAGGAGGGTTTGGGGGGTTCAGGGGGGTTGGTGGGGAGGGGAGGCTAAATCGCCTCCTGTGATATTCTGGAGCAGATTTGGGGTCCTGCCTGATCAGGTTTCCATTTCATGTGGTGGACGAAAGCAAATTCAATTCTGGGCTTGAACCTCTGCCAAGTGGCAGAGGTGAATTGCCGTCTGCCTTCTTGACCACCTTACCCACATGCGTTGCCAGTTTCAGTGATCAGTGGACATGCACGCCCAGATATCTCTGCCTGTTAGTGCTCACAAGAGTTCTACCATTCAGTAATTCCTATATGTATTGGACCTTCCAAAGTGCATTACCTCACACTTGTCCGGATTAAACTCCATCTGCCATTTCTCCGCCCAAGACACCAACCAGTTTATATCCTGCTGTATCCTCTGACAATCCTCTTCATTTTCCGCAACTCCACCAATTTTTGTGTCGTCTGCAAACTTACTAATCAGACCAGCTGCATTTTCTTCCAAATTCAGCTTTTTCCCATTTGTTCCTGGGATGTGGGTATTGTTGGCAAAGTTAGAATTTGTTACCAACCCCTAATTGCCCTTGGGAAGGTGGTGGTGAGCTGCTATCTTGAGCCACTGCACTCCATGTGATGTAGGTACACCCACTGTGCTGTTAGGAAGTTCTAGGATTTTGACCCAATGACGGTGAAGGAACGGCGATGTTTTTCCCAGTCAGGGTGGTGAGTGACCTGCAGAGGAGCCTGTGGTGTTCCTATGCATCTGCTGCCCATGTCCTTCTGGGTGGTAGTGGCCGTGGGTTTGGAAGGTGTTGTCTAAGGAACCTTGGTGAGTTACTGCAGTGCATCTTGTAGATGGTACGCACGGCTGCCACTGTGCAACATTGGTGAAGGGAGTGCTATCCAAGCTTTGTACTGGATGTTGTTGGAGATGCATTTATCCAGGCAAGTGGAGAGTATTCCATCACACTGCTGACTTGTGCCTTGTAGATGATGGACAGGCTTTGGGAGGGTCAGGAGGTGAGTTACTCTCCGCAGGATTCCCAGCCTCTGACCTGCTCTGGTAGCCACAGTATTTATATGGTGAGTTCAGTTCAGTTTCTGATCAATGGTAACCCCCAGGACGTTGATAGTGGGGGATTCAGTGATAGTAATACTATTTAATGTTAAGTGAGATAGATGGCTTCTCTCTTGTTGGAGGTAGTCATTGCCTGGCATTTGTGTAGCCTAAACTTGTCAGCCCAAACATACATATTGCTGCATGCAGGCACAGACTGCCTCAGTATCTGAGGAGTCGCAAATGGTGCTGAACATTGTGTAGTCATCACCTCTAACCTTATAATGGAAGGGAGGTCATTGATGAAGCAGCTGAAGATGGTTGGGGCCGAGGACACGACCCTGAGGAACTCCTGCAGTGACGTCCTGGAGCTGAGATTATTTTTTTTTTAATAAAATATTTTATTGAAAATTTTTGGTCAACCAACACAGTACATTGTGCATCCTTTACACAATATTATAACAACACAAATAACAATGACCTATTTTATAAACAGAAAATGAATAAATATTAAATAACAAAAATGAAAACTAACCCTAATTGGCAACTGCCTTGTCACAAGTAACACTCTCCAAAAATATAATTTAACAGTCCAATATATAATTATCTGTAGCAACGACCTATACATATTATACAGTATATATTAACAACCCTGAGAGTCCTTCTGGTTCCTCCTCCCCCCCCCCCCCCCCCCCCCCCCCCATCCTGGGCTGCTGCTGCTGCCTTCTTTTTTCCATTCCATCTATCTTTCTGCGAGGTATTCGACGAACGGTTGCCACCGCCTGGTGAACCCTTGAGCCGACCCCCTTAGAACGAACTTAATCCGCTCTAGCTTTATAAACCCTGCCATGTCATTTATCCAGGTCTCCACCCCCGGGGGCTTGGCTTCTTTCCACATTAGCAATATCCTGCGCCGGGCTACTAGGGACGCAAAGGCCAAAACATCGGCCTCTCTCGCCTCCTGCACTCCCGGCTCTTGTGCAACCCCAAATATAGCCAACCCCCAGCTTGGTTCGACCCGGACCCCCACTACTTTTGAAAGCACCTTTGTCACCCCCATCCAAAACCCCTGTAGTGCCGGGCATGACCAAAACATATGGGTATGATTCGCTGGGCTTCTCGAGCACCTCGCACACCTATCCTCCACCCCAAAAAATTTACTGAGCCGTGCTCCAGTCATATGCGCCCTGTGTAATACCTTAAACTGAATCAGGCTTAGCCTGGCACACGAGGACGACGAGTTTACCCTGCTTAGGGCATCTGCCCACAGCCCCTCCTCGATCTCCTCCCCCAGCTCTTCTTCCCATTTCCCTTTTAGTTCATCTACCATAGTCTCCCCTTCGTCCCTCATTTCCCTATATATATCTGACACCTTACCATCCCCCACCCATGTCTTTGAGATCACTCTGTCCTGCACCTCTTGTGTCGGGAGCTGTGGGAATTCCCTCACCTGTTGCCTCGCAAAAGCCCTCAGTTGCATATACCTGAATGCATTCCCTTGGGGCAACCCATATTTCTCGGTCAGCGCTCCCAGACTCGCGAACTTCCCATCCACAAACAGATCTTTCAGTTGCATTATTCCTGCTCTTTGCCACATTCCATATCCCCCATCCATTCCCCCCAGGGCAAACCTATGGTTGTTTCTTATCGGGGACCCCCCCAAGGCTCCAGTCTTTCCCCTATGCCGTCTCCACTGTCCCCAAATCTTCAGTGTAGCCACCACCACTGGGCTTGTGGTATAGTTCCTCGGTGAGAACGGCAATGGGGCTGTCACCATAGCCTGTAGGCTAGTCCCCCTACAGGATGCCCTCTCTAATCTCTTCCACGCCGCTCCCTCCTCCTCTCCCATCCACTTACTCACCATTGAAATATTAGCGGCCCAATAATACTCACTTAGGCTCGGTAGTGCCAGCCCCCCCCCCCTATCCCTGCTACGCTGTAAGAATCCCTTCCTCACTCTCGGGGTCTTCCCGGCCCACACAAAACCCATGATGCTCTTTTCAATCCTTTTAAAAAAAGCCTTCGTGATCACCACCGGGAGGCACTGAAACACAAAGAGGAATCTCGGGAGGACCACCATCTTAACCGCCTGCACCCTCCCTGCCAGTGACAGGGATACCATATCCCATCTCTTGAAATCCTCCTCCATTTGTTCCACCAACCGCGTTAAATTTAACCTATGCAATGTGCCCCAATTCTTGGCTATCTGGATCCCCAGGTAACGAAAGTCCCTTGTTACCTTCCTCAACGGTAGGGCCTCTATTTCTCTACTCTGCTCCCCTGGATGCACCACAAACAACTCACTTTTCGCCATGTTCAATTTATACCCTGAAAAATCCCCAAACTCCCCAAGTATCCGCATTATTTCTGGCATCCCCTCCGCCGGGTCTGCCACACATAGTAACAAATCGTCCGCATACAAAGATACCCGGTGTTCTTCTCCTCCTCTAAGTACTCCCCTCCACTTCTTGGAACCCCTCAACGCTATCGCCAGGGGCTCAATCGCCAGTGCAAACAATAATGGGGACAGAGGGCATCCCTGCCTTGTCCCTCTATGGAGCCAAAAATATGCAGATCCCCGTCCATTCGTGACCACGCTCGCCATCGGGGCCCTATACCACAGCTGCACCCATCTAACATACCCCTCTCCAAAACCAAATCTCCTCAACACCTCCCACAAATAATCCCACTCCACTCTATCAAATGCTTTCTCGGCATCCATCGCCACTACTATCTCCGTTTCTCCCTCTGGTGGGGCCATCATCATTACCCCTAACAACCTCCGTATATTCGTGTTCAGCTGTCTCCCCTTCACAAACCCAGTTTGGTCCTCGTGGACCACCCCGGGACACATTCCTCTATTCTCATTGCCATTACCTTGGCCAGGATCTTGGCATCTACATTTAGGAGGGAAATAGGTCTATAGGACCCGCATTGTAGCGGGTCCTTTTCCTTCTTTAAGAGAAGCGATATCGTTGCTTCAGACATAGTCGGGGGCAGTTGTCCCCTTTCCTTTGCCTCATTAAAGGTCTCGTCAATACCGGGGCGAGCAAGTCCACATATTTTCTATAGAATTCGACTGGGAATCCATCCGGTCCCGGGGCCTTTCCCGCCTGCATGCTCCTAATTCCTTTCACCACTTCTTCTACCTCGATCTGTGCTCCCAGTCCCACCCTTTCCTGCTCTTCCACCTTGGGAAATTCCAGCCGATCCAAAAAGCCCATCATTCTCTCCCTCCCATCCGGGAGTTGAGCTTCATATAATTCTTATAAAATGTATTGAACACTCCATTCACTCTCTCCGCTCCCCGCTCCATCTCTCCTTCCTCATCCCTCACTCCCCCTATTTCCCTCGCTGCTCCCCTTTTCCTCAATTGGTGTGCCAGCAACCTGCTCGCCTTCTCCCCATATTCATACTGTACACCCTGTGCCTTCCTCCATTGTGCCTGTGCAGTGCACGTAGTCAGCAAGTCAAATTCTACATGTAGCCTTTGCCTTTCCCTGTACAGTCCCTCCTCCGGTGCTTCCGCATATTGTCTGTCCACCCTCAAAAGTTCTTGCAGCAACCGCTCCCGTTCCTTACTCTCCTGCTTCCCTTTATGTGCCCTTATTGATATCAGCTCCCCTCTAACCATCGCCTTCAGCGCCTCCCAGACCACTCCCACCTGGACCTCCCCATTATCATTGAGTTCCAAGTACTTTTCAATGCACCCCCTCACCCTTAGACACACCCCCTCATCTGCCATTAGTCCCATGTCCATTCTCCAGGGTGGGCGCCCTCCTGTTTCCTCCCCTATCTCCAAGTCTACCCAGTGTGGAGCGTGATCCGAAATGGCTATAGCCGTATACTCCGTTCCCCTCACCTTCGGGATCAACGCCCTTCCCAGCACAAAAAAGTCTATTCGCGAGTAGACTTTATGGACATAGGAGAAAAACGAGAACTCCTTACTCCTAGGTCTGCTAAATCTCCACGGGCCTACACCTCCCATCTGCTCCATAAAATCTTTAAGTACCTTGGCTGCTGCCGGCCTCCTTCCAGTCCTGGACTTCGACCTATCCAGCCCTGGCTCCAACACCGTATTAAAATCTCCCCCCATTATCAGCTTTCCCATCTCTAGGTCCGGAATGCGTCCTAGCATCCGCCTCATAAAATTGGCATCATCCCAGTTCGGGGCATATACGTTTACCAAAACCACCGTCTCCCCCTGTAGTTTGCCACTCACCATCACGTATCTGCCCCCGTTATCCGCCACTATAGTCTTTGCCTCGAACATTACCCGCTTCCCCACTAATATAGCCACCCCCCTGTTTTTCGCATCTAGCCCCGAATGGAACACCTGCCCCACCCATCCTTTGCGTAGCCTAACCTGGTCTATCAGTTTCAGGTGCGTTTCCTGTAACATAACCACATCTACCTTAAGTTTCTTAAGGTGTGCGAGTACCCGTGCCCTCTTTATCGGCCCGTTCAGCCCTCTCACGTTCCACGTGATCAGCCGGGTTGGGGGGCTTCCTACCCCCCCCCCCCCCCTTGTCGATTAGCCATCCCCTTTTTCCAGCTCCTCACCCGGTTCCCACGCAGCTGTATCTCCCCCAGGGAACCAAGCCCGCGCTTCTCCCTTGGCCCCGCCCCCAATGGCCAACGCCCCATCTCCTCCACCTCCCCTCCTCCCCCATCACCACCTGTGGAAGAGAGAAAAGTTACCACATCGCAGGATTAGTACATAAAACTCCTCTTTCCCCCCTTTTTAACCCCCCTCTTCGCCCCCCACATTCGCCCCACCACTTTGTTCAAACGTTCTTTTTAATAACCCGCTCATTCCAGTTTTTCTTCCACAATAAAAGTCCACGCTTCATCCGCCGTCTCAAAGTAGTGGTGCCTCCCTCGATATGTGACCCACAGTCTTGCCGGTTGCAGCATTCCAAATTTTATCTTCTTTTTATGAAGCACCGCCTTGGCCCGATTAAAGCTCGTCCTCCTTCTCGCCACCTCCGCACTCCAGTCTTGATAAACGCGGATCACCGCGTTCTCCCATTTACTGCTCCGAGTTTTCTTTGCCCATCTAAGGACCATTTCTCTATCCTTAAAACGGAGGAATCTCACCGCTATGGCTCTGGGAATTTCTCCTGCTCTCGGTCCTCGCGCCATCACTCGGTATGCTCCCTCCACCTCCAACGGACCCGCCGGGGCCTCCGCTCCCATTAACGAGTGCAGCATCGTGCTCACATATGCCCCGACGTCCGCTCCCTCCGCACCTTCAGGAAGACCAAGAATCCTCAAGTTGTTCCTCCTTGCGTTGTTCTCCAGTGCCTCCAACCTTTCCACACATCGTTTCTGATGTGCCTCATGTATCTCCGTCTTCACCACCAGGCCCTGTATATCGTCCTCATTCTCGGCTGCCTTTGCCTTCACGACCCGAAGCTCCCGTTCCTGGGTCTTTTGTTCCTCCTTTAGCCCTTCGATCGCCTGTAGTATCGGGGCCAACAGCTCCTTCTTCATCTCCTTTTTGATCTCTTCCACACAGCATTTCAAGAACTCTTGTTGTTCAGGGCCCCATGTTAAACTGCCACCTTCCGACGCCATCTTGGTTTTTGCTTGCCTTCCTTGCCGCTGTTCTAAAGGACCCACTGCAATCCGGCCACTTTCTCCTCCTTTTTTCATCCGTATCCAGGGGGGATTTCCTTCTGGTTTACCGCACAGTGTTTTTAGCCGTCAAAATTGCCGTTGGGGCTCCTATCAAGAGCCCAAAAGTCCGTTTCACCGGGAGCTGCCGAAACGTGCGACTCAGCTGGTCATCGCCGCACCCGGAAGTCCTCTGGAGCTGAGATGATTGACCTCCAATAGCCACAACCATCTTCCTTTGTGCCGGGTATGACTCCAACCAGCGGAGAGTTTTCTCCCCAATTCATTGGCTCCAGTTTAGCTCGGGCTCCTTGATGCCGCACTCGGTCAAATGCTGCCTTGATGTCGAGGGCAGTCACTCTCACCTCACCTCTGGCATTCAGCTCTTTTGTCCATGTTTGAACCAAGGCTGTAATGAGTTGACTGTAGTCGAGTGACCTGTCGGAATCCAAACTGAGCATTAGGGAGCAGGTTGTTTCTGAGTAGGTGCCAGGCTGGATTTGTCCTGTTTTTGTTTTTTTAATAAACAATTTTAATGAGGTATTTTTTGGCATTGTAAACAGTAGAATTACAGAACGAGAAAACAAAAGGACTGTACAGTAAAGAAAGTACATAGTGCAATTGCCGCAGCTGTCCCACCCAGATCTGCCTAATTGACCCCCTATACTACATTCAATTTGTCCTGTTTTCTGTGTACAGGACACACCTGGGCATTTTCCCATATTGTCGGGTAGATGCCAGTGTTGTAGCTGTCCTGGAACGGCCTGGTTAATCCTGAAGCACCGATTCTGCAGTACGACAGCTAAGGCATTGTCAGGGCCCATCGCCTTTGCAATGTCCAATACCTTCTGTTGTTTCTGCATATTACATCGAGCGAATCGAATTGGCTGGAGACCAGCACCTGGGGACCTCAGCAGGAGGCACATTAAGCAACACCTCTCCAGGTTCTCTCAAACTCCAGAGCTGGTCACTCAGACTGCCTCCGCCTGACTATTCCTGTGTTGTAGAATCAGGTACTGAAGAGATCTAAACTTAATGGTGCCGAAGGAAATTAAGGTAAGATAATGTGACGGTGGAAGGGCAAGCGGATATTTATTCTCTGCTGCACCGGAGCGGTCAGTGTTAGTGTGACACTGCGAAACTCCAGAAATCATCAGTCTGTTATTCAACCCTGCCTCTCAATGCTAATTCAGCTTTGTTCGCTTTGCCCAATTTTATTGCATTGCCTGCCCAGGGCAGGTGGTGGTGCAGTGGCATTGTCACTGGACGAATAATCCAGAGACCCAGAGTAACGCTCTGGGGACCCGGGGTCGAATCCCATCACGGCAGATGGGAAAGTTTGAATTCAATAAAGAATCTGGAATTGAGAGTCTGATGATGACCATGAAACGATTGTCATAGAAACCCATCTGGTTCACTAATCTAATTTAGGGAAGGAAATCTGCCGTCCTTACCCGGCCTGGCCTACATGTGACTCTTAACTGCCCCCTCGAGGGCATTTAGGGATGGGCTATAAATGCTGGCACAGCCGGCGACGCCCGTGAACGAGTTTTAAAAAAATGTAATCATCGAGTTTGGAAGATTGCTTGTGCGATCGGATTAGTCTCACACTCACTGCTCATTCCTCACACCACCTACACATTTTACAGTGTAGCATGGGTTACATCTGTCAGAGGAATGCATTTTCCAACGTAACAGAATTGTGTCCAAGCCCCAGTGCACACTCCCATTGGGCAAAGCATGACAGTGGGTGAAATAAAGCGTTAAATCTGTCTTTCCCATAGTTTCACATCTGGATTCTTTTTAAAAACATTTTTGTTCTGGGCTGATGATGATCGGTGTAATGAAATCCATCAAACAAGGCTGTCCCTTGTGTGTGAGATTTAACATTTTGTTCATGGCCCTTTTTGAATGTTCACTGTTTTTTTCCCTGTTTTTTCTTTGATGGGTGTGGGCAAGGCCAATATTTGTTGCTCGTGAACAGACTGCCGTGCCGTGCCATTAAAGAGTCAACCACGTCGCTGTGGGTCTGGAGTCACATGTAGTCCGGACCGCACTAAAGGCCGCCAGCAAACCAGATGGGACTTTACCACAATCGATGAAAGTTTCCTGCTCACCATTACTGAGACTAGTTTGAATTC
This sequence comes from Scyliorhinus torazame, assembly GCF_047496885.1. Classification (NCBI taxonomy): domain Eukaryota; kingdom Metazoa; phylum Chordata; class Chondrichthyes; order Carcharhiniformes; family Scyliorhinidae; genus Scyliorhinus; species Scyliorhinus torazame. The sequence goes on along the minus strand of NC_092707.1, from coordinate 6,631,393 downwards.
CAGATTTATTAATTGAATTCAAGTTCCATTAGGTTTGAACCCGTGTCCCCAGCACACTAACCTAGTAGACCTCTGGATTGCTCGCCCAGTGTTATTCCCACTTTGCCATCCCCTCCCCTAATGATGGCGAGAATGTTGCTAATGTTACGCAGAAGGTGCTAGCGTGATGGGGGTAACTGGGCAGATACCTGTGTTTACATTGTTGGTTCAGATGTATTCAGAGACTCATCTTGGTTCTATTTGCTGCAGTATTGTTTCCATTATGCTAATGTTATATTGGTTTGCCTGCCTGATTGAGTAAACGATGGAGCAGTAAAGCCCCTTGTGTTTGAATGAAGCTTTAGGCTCTGTTCAACCCTTCAAGTAACCACTGTATCGTGATCATATTTTTACCAATTTCCCCATTAAGAGCATGTCATCACCCACATGGGATGGACTGCATGCTTCCCGGTCTGCACTGGCTCTAAAAACTAACTCTGTCTTTATTTTCTTTTCCCCATTTGATTGTTTGACCACACTGTCTATTGTCTTGTTTAACAAACTGCTTGTAGATCTCCCATCAGAAAAAAAGTGTTGGAGAAGCTCAGAAGGAGAGCCTTGAGATTTCATCACAGAAACTTCATTGTAAAAAACTGTTCAGTATCCCCGAGCTAGCCGAGGAAGGTGGAGGAAATGCAGGAACACAACCACCTAAAACAGTACCAAGCCCGGCTGGTAGAGAAAAGGTAGAGGTGCGATCAAAAATGGAGCAAAGATTGCAGAGTGATAGAACATGCAAAGCCAACGTGCAAGACAGCAAACATCAATCATTGCCCTTCACATCAAAGAGACAATCTCAGGAACAGAGTTCCTCTCCAGAGGCTGCTTTCAGTGTGGATGGTCTCTTGTGGGAAGATAGGGTTAGCAGACTAAGTAGAGAGGCTACAAGGAGCCCAGACAGTGCACCAGACTGTGCAAGTGAAGAAAAGGTTGCACGACCTTTGAGTAACAGACCGAGCTGTGTCAATCTGAGACTTTCGACAAGGGGACAGGACAATGATTCGGGAGCTGCCGATGGCCCAGGCAGATCTGCCCCCCTGCTGACAAGGGGTCGCAAAAGACCTTTGCAAAGGCAAGTTAGCGTTGAAGAGGACTTCTTCAGTGCGGAGGCTTCAGACAGGAGGTCCATACCAGACTCCGATGTTGCAAATAGGGCCACAGCAAAATCCAGAGCTAAGAGGAATGTGACAGAGAACAATAATGGAAGGGACATTCTCTCCACAGAAGAGAAGCAGGTTGCCTGGACAACTAAATTAAAAACAAGTAACTCTAGTGTGCCAAATGCAATTACAATATGTGTCCACAGGGACAAGGAAAGATTACTGGTGTGTGGAATAAACATGCCTCCTCCCATCTGCCTGCCAATCAGTCTTATTCATTATTCCTATTTTGCTTTACTCTGCTTATCTATTTTTTTTCTTTCAGTACATTTCATGATTAATTTCTGCTCTGCTTGGCTTGATTTGCTCTCAATGCCCCCAAATCATCATCGCAAATATTTGTGTTTGCTTGCAAAGAGCCCGAATTCTCACAGGGTCTGTTTGTGCCCATTGCTGCCACTGTTAATTTGACCAGTTGCTTTTCTGTAGACTAGACTTTATCCCAGTAGACCTGTGTGTTTTTTGTTTGTAGTTTCTTTGCAGTAAAATGAAAATATAGCAAGTTCCTGATGTCACCACTGATCTCCCGCTGTCTGGATTTCTCTCTCCAGATTTTAGGGAATCCGTCGGGAGCCGGGCGGATGTCTGACAGAATGGATCATTTGGGCCGAAGGGCAGGTTACAGTGGCTCTGGGCAGAGAGGGCGGCCCATGACTGTGCCATCGATTGGTAAGTTGCACCCCTAAACAGCAATATTGGGAAGTGGGAAGGAAGATTTCTCTCTGCAGCGAATCAGACAGCACACAAGAAGACCAGTCAGCCCATCGTGCCTATGCTAGCTCATTGGAAGATGTATCCAGTTGGTCTCAGTCCCCTGCTCCGTCCCCATAGCCCTGAAATCTTTCCACTTAAAGTACTTCTCCCCTTCCCCTTTCTTGAAAGTTCCATCTGAACCTGCTTCGCCCCCCCCCCCCCCCCCCCCCCCCCCCCCGTTCAGGCAGCGCCTTCCAGATCACAACAACTCGCTGTTAATTCTCTGGAATTAAGGTTAACTGGCCATTTGATCAACATTAACAAGTTATCAACGGGAGCAGGGAGGGTTGAGAGAAACTATTTCCATTGGTTGTGAGTTTAGGACTAAGGGGCAGGATCTAAGAATTAGAGTTGGGTCTTTGAAGAGTGAAATTAGGAAAGATTTCTCACTCAAAGGGTGGACACGTTTGGAACACTCTTCTACAAATGGAGACTGAGATGAGATGGGGCAATGGTGATGTATTGGTAATGTCACAGGACCAGTGATCCAGAGAGCCAGGTTCATGCTTGGGATGTGGGTTCAAATCCCACCGCGGCAGCTGGAATATAGAATATGAAGCAAGTCTCACCAAGGATGACCACGGTCGATTGTTGTAAAAACCTATCTGGTTCCTTTAATGAAGGAAATCTGCCACCTTTACCCGGTCTGGCCTACATGTGACTCCAGACCTACAGCAGTGTGGTTGACACTTAACTGCCCCTCTGAAATGGATCAATTAGGACCGCAAATACTCCCCCACATCCAATGAAAGAGTAACGAAAACAAATGAAGGGATATGGGGTGGGTAAATGGAGAATGGAAGAATAGGCGAGGCTTCCTCGTGGTCCTGTGTTTGGCGTGTGTTATGATCCTATTCGATGTTATAACTGGAAGGGAAGTTCCCAAAATTAAACCCTGGTTCAAAAGGCTGTCATTGTTACTTCTTTTCTAATCAAACGCGGAGGAACAGAATCACAGGACCACTGTTTTGTTTTTAATTTTTTAATATAAATTTGGAGTGTCCAATACTTCTTTTCCAATTAAGGGTCAATTTATCGGGGCCAGTTCTCCTACCCTGCACATCTTTGGGTTGTGGGTGTGAGACTCACGCAGACACGGGGAGAATGTGCAAACTCCCTATTTAGTTTTAACAACAGAAAAACATTTAGTAAACATGGAAAAATGGTATTGTTATACAATACTTCTTTACTCCACCCTTCATGCTAACAATCACACGTAGGTTTTAAGATTAATACAGATGACACAGGACAATTGAAGGTACAATGGTCTCATTAGCACACAAAGCCCTTTTTCAAAACTCAACAGATTGGCTGTGGTCAAACACACAGTCCACTCTGAGGTCAAGTTAGTGTCGATGCATTTTCCCGCAGATTCCCCCGAGATGATTCTCATATAAGAGATTCCGAACTCCAGTTCCAAAAACACACTTTAAAATAATCTCTCATAATCATTCTTTGCATTTGCGGGTTGCATTCTGAAATCCACTCCACGTTTTCCAAAGGACTCATTTGAACAGACCTTCTGCTCCACTTTTACCAATAAATCCACTCCCGCTTTACACCAACCCCTTTAGGATTTCTTTGTCTTCACTGACTTCCACTGCTACCACAAACTGATATCCAGCTAATACTATCTTCCCAATTGCTGTAGCACTTGTTTCGCAGACTGTGATAAGACATTCTGAGCTTTCGGATCACTTTATAAACCTTTAGGATTACTTTATAAATCTTTAGAAACTTAGCTTCTCACTAGCTGACCTCTTCTCAGCTTTGCCTGAGTTGCCCATGAACATTATCCTGTTCTATTTCCAGGTTTCTAGAACCAACCGCCCTTTAGTTCCTCGGGAACTTGCTTTCTTGTATTCTACTGATTTGAGCAGAGCTATGAGATCTGCCTTCTCATTCTCTCCCTGTCTCCAACTGCTGTTAGCAGAGCTGTGGGAAATGTTCCATCTCCAGTGGTCCATCTGCACTGTCTGCTGTGGCTTCCAGCTAAAACTAAAGAACAGAGGAAAATATTTCCCCCTCTAGTTGCGAAGCAACTATATTTACTCTTCATGTCTTAGCTCCCTCTTTCACAGTTGAAACTGAACCGACCCCCACACATTCAAGCACTAATCTAATTATATGGCCTTTCAGGCACAGAACCATTAAATTAAACTCACCTAAAAATCCCTTAAAATTACCTTTGTTTTCCTTACATGAGTAAAATAAATTTCCCTTCTGGTTCTTTTAACCATGATCTTAAACCTGCCTCGCTGTCAGCAGAAACAATTGCTCCTTATTTATTCTGTAACAATACATTAGTTAGTGTCTCTCTTCAAATAAGCACAGGGGCACCTTCCACATGGGATTGCAAAGTCATTTTATGTAGAGATAAATTCAGTAAATGCATCTGACAGAGCATCACATTTTGGGATGACTCCTCCGTCTCAGTTGACATCGAAAACAGGCTGGAATTTCTCAGGAACGAAACGGTGCCGAGACCGTGCTGAAAGTGTAAAGCAGTGACGGGGAAGCAGGTGAAATCACTGGACACTTACAGGGGACAATGAGGTACAGGGGACGAGAGTAAAGACTCAGTGAAAGGCTGTGTTTTAATGAAGTTTACTTTCTCCTGTTCGATTCCCGTGTAGAAATCACAGTTGACAGTAACAGTGAAGGAGGACGTTCCCGGTCAGGAAGTGACGGGAATATTTCCCCAACAAGAGACGATGTTTATTATCGTAATATTGCCAGGCGACGGAAATGGCCACTCCAACGCAGCATGGCGTCTGAGAATCGATATGGTAATGACCAATCAGCTCCGCTTAATTCTCCATTTCACGGCAATCTTTCTAATCGTTAGTGAATAGTGCGAGCGATTAACACAACTGGCGGGTCACTGCAGGAGAAAGCTCTCATCCCACAATCTCCCAATCCTCCGCATGTTCTCTCCAACATTACACCAGTGTCATCAAGAAAAATCCTGGGCTCTGAGGTCAAAGAAAAAACAAGTTGTAAAATAGTTTAAAGCTTTAAGTAGCCACTGAGTCAGAGTTGAATTCCTGTGACTCACAGTGCCACGGCTCATTGTGACCGGGAATATTCCTGTTCGGCAGGGACGTGAGAGTGACTGGACACACCATCACTTTAACACTGGCAGCTGGGGAATGAACATCTCTAGAATGCCTTTCCCAACCTCAGCCAGTCCCAAAGCGTTTCATAGTAGGGCGGCAGAGTGGTTAGCACTGCTGCCTCACAGCTCCGGGGTCCCAGGTTCGATTCCCGGCTTGGGTCACTGTCTGTGCGGAGTCTGCACGTTCTCCCCGTGTCTGCGTGGGTTTCCTCCGGGTGCTCCGGTTTCCTCCCACAGTGCAAAGATGTGCAGGTTAGGTGGATTGGCTATTCTAAATTGCCCCTTAGTGTCCTAAAGGTTAGGTGGGGTTACGGGGAGAGGGTGGAAGCGTGGACTTGCTTAGGGTGCTCTTTCCAAGGACCAGTACAGACTCAATGGGCCGAATGTCCTCCTTCTGCACTGTAGATTCTATGATAATTCTATGATAGCCACTGAAACACTCTTCACAGAATCATAGAATACCTACAGTGCAGAAGGAGGCCATTTGGCCCATCGAGTCTGCACTGGCCCTCTAAGTGCACCCCAATCTAGGCCCACATAGCCTAATGGCACATTTAAAAATACAGATCTGGATCTCGCCCAGCGAGATGTCTCGCGATCGGCCCAGCACAGAGCCGGATTTGGGGTTCTCGCGTGATTCACCCGTTGTCCTGGGTCAGGTCGCCACGGGGTCAGTCCATCGCGCCCAACGTTGCAGATGGATGACCTTTTATCAGACCGGGATGGCACAGCGGGAATGTGGCAATGGATTTATCGACAGCAAACATGTGACTCCAGACCCACAGCAATGTGGTTGACTTTTGACTGTCCCCTCGAGGGCAATTAGGGATGGGCAATAAATACTGGCACAGCCTGCGACGCCATTACCCCTTGAAAAGAAATCCTCCACAAACAGCAATAAGATCCATCAGATCTCAGGCAGTCCTGATCTGTTACGGAGGCAGGCCAGTTAAATTCTCTGACTCACAAACAAAGTGAGACATTGGCATTTAAGTTGTACCGTAGGGAATGCGTGCCACTCCTTGGAAACCATGCCAGTTCCTGCACTCATGTTGGTGTTGACGAGGATTGAGTGACAGATGAAAGATTTGACAAGCAGCTTTTTCCGAACAGGACGAGAATTTAAAACAAATTTGAAGGAGACACAAATTGCGTCAGTAACTGGTGGGAGGTGTCACGTGTGAGGTGTTCACAGTGAAAACTTTTCGGTTCAAGCCACACTCAAGAGACTGTCAGTACTGAGGGAGCGCTGCACTGTCTGAGGGTCAGCACTGAGGGAGTGCCGCACTGTCAGAGAGTCAGTACTGAGGGAGTGCTGCACTGTCAGAGGGTCAGCACTGAGGGAGTGCCGCACTGTCAGAGGGTCAGTACTGAGGGTGTGCTGCACTGTCAGAAGGTCAGTACTGAGGGAGTGCTGCACTGTCAGAGGGTCAGTACTGAGGGAGTGCAGCACTGTCAGAGGGTCAGCACTGAGGGAGTGCCGCACTGTCAGAGGGTCAGTACTGAGGGTGTGCTGCACTGTCAGAAGGTCAGTACTGAGGGAGTGCCGCACTGTCAGAGGGTCAGCACTGAGGGAGTGCCGCACTGTCAGAGGGTCAGTACTGAGGGAGTGCCGCACTGTCAGAGGGTCAGTACTGAGGGTGTGCTGCACTGTCAGAAGGTCAGTACTGAGGGAGTGCTGCACTGTCAGAGGGTCAGTACTGAGGGAGTGCCGGACTGTCAGAGGCTCAATACTGAGGGAGTGCCGCACTGTCAGAGGGTCAGTACTGAGGGAGGGGTGCACTGTCAGAGGGTCAGTACCGAGGGAGTGCTGCACTGTCAGAGCGTCAGTACTGAGGGAGTGCCGCACTGTCAGAGGGTCAGTACAGAGGGAATGCTGCACTGTCAGAGGGTCAGTACTGAGGGAGCGTGCATTGTCAGAGGTTCAGTACTGAGGGAGCACTGCACTGTCAGAGGGTCAGTACTGAGGGAGTGCTGCACTGTCAGAGGGTCAGTTTGAGGGAGTGCTGCACTGTCAGAGGGTCAGTACTGAGGGAGTGCTGCACTATCAGAGGGTCAGTATTGAGGGAGTGCCGCACTGTCAAAGGGTCTCCTGAGGGAGTGCTGCACTGTCAGAGGGTCAGTACTGAGGGAGTGCTGCACTGTCAGAGGGTCAGTACTGAGGGAGTGCCGGACTGTCAGAGGCTCAATACTGAGGGAGTGCCGCACTGTCAGAGGGTCAGGACTGAGGGATTGCTGCACTGTCAGAGGGTCAGTACTGGGGGAATGCTGCACTGTCAGAGGGGCAGCACTGAGGGAGTGCTGCACTGTCTGAGGGCCAGCACTGAGGGAGTGCCGCACTGTCAGCGGGTCAGTACTGAGGGAGTGCTGCACTGTCAGCGGGTCAGTACTGAGGGAGTGCCGCACTGTCAGCGGGTCAGTACTGAGGGAGTGCCGCACTGTCAGAGAGTCAGTACTGAGGGAGTGCTGCACTGTCAGAGGGTCAGTACTGAGGGAGTGCTGCACTGTCTGAGGGTCAGCACTGAGGGAGTGCCGCACTGTCAGAGGGTCAGCACTGAGGGAGTGCCGCATTGCCAGAGGGTCAGTACTGAGGGAGTGCCGCACTGTCTGAGGGTCAGCACAGAGGCAGTGCCGTACTGCCAGAGGGTCAGTACTGAGGGACTGCCGCACTGTCAGAGGGTCAGTACTGAGGGAGTTCCGCACTGCCAGAGGGTCAGTACTGAGGGAGTGCTGCACTGTCAGAAGGTCAGTATTGAGGGAGTGCCGCACTGTCAGAGGGTCAGTACTGAGGGAGTGCCGCACTGTCAGCGGGTCAGTACTGAGGGAGCGCCGCACTGTCAGAGGGTCAGTACTGAGGGAGTGCTGCACTGTCAGAGAGTCAGTACCGAGGGAGTGCTGCACTTTCAGAGGGTCAGTACTGAGGGAATGCTGCACTGTCAGAGGGTCAGTATTGGGTCAGTATTGAGGGAGTGCCGCACTGTCAAAGGGTCTACTGAGGGAGTGCTGCACTGTCAGAGGGTCGGTACCGAGGGAGTGCTGCACTGCCAGAGGGTCAGTACTGAGGGAGTGCCGGACTGTCAGAGGCTCAATACTGAGGGAGTGCCGCACTGTCAGAGGGTCAGTACTGAGGGAGGGCTGCACTGTCAGAGGGTCAGTACCGAGGGAGTGCTGCACTGTCAGAGCGTCAGTACTGAGGGAGTGCCGCACTGTCAGAGGGTCAGTACAGAGGGAATGCTGCATTGTCAGAGGTTCAGTACTGAGGGAGCACTGCACTGTCAGAGGGTCAGTACTGAGGGAGTGCTGCACTGTCAGAGGGTCAGTTTGAGGGAGTGCTGCACTGTCAGAGGGTCAGTACTGAGGGAGTGCTGCACTATCAGAGGGTCAGTATTGAGGGAGTGCCGCACTGTCAAAGGGTCTCCTGAGGGAGTGCTGCACTGTCAGAGGGTCAGTACTGAGGGAGTGCTGCACTGTCAGAGGGTCAGTACTGAGGGAGTGCCGGACTGTCAGAGGCTCAATACTGAGGGAGTGCCGCACTGTCAGAGGGTCAGGACTGAGGGATTGCTGCACTGTCAGAGGGTCCGTACTGGGGGAATGCTGCACTGTCAGAGGGTCAGCACTGAGGGAGTGCTGCACTGTCTGAGGGCCAGCACTGAGGGAGTGCCGCACTGTCAGCGGGTCAGTACTGAGGGAGTGCTGCACTGTCAGCGGGTCAGTACTGAGGGAGTGCCGCACTGTCAGCGGGTCAGTACTGAGGGAGTGCCGCACTGTCAGAGAGTCAGTACTGAGGGAGTGCTGCACTGTCAGAGGGTCAGTACTGAGGGAGTGCTGCACTGTCTGAGGGTCAGCACTGAGGGAGTGCCGCACTGTCAGAGGGTCAGCACTGAGGGAGTGCCGCATTGCCAGAGGGTCAGTACTGAGGGAGTGCCGCACTGTCTGAGGGTCAGCACAGAGGGAGTGCCGTACTGCCTGAGGGTCAGTACTGAGGGACTGCCGCACTGTCAGAGGGTCAGTACTGAGGGAGTTCCGCACTGTCAGAGGGTCAGTACTGAGGGAGGGCTGTACTGTCAGAGAGTCAGTACTGAGGGAGCGCTGCACTGTCAGAGGGTCAGTACTGAGGGAGTGCTGTATTGTCAGAGGGTCAGTACTGAGGGAGTGCCGCACTGTCAAAGGGTCAGTACGGAGGGAGCGCCGCACTGTCAGAGGGTCAGTACTGAGGGAGTGCTGCACTGTCAGAGGGTCAGTACTGAGGGAGTGCCGCACTGTCAAAGGGTCAGTACTGAGGGAGTGCCGCACTGTCAAAGGGTCAGTACTGAGGGAGTGCCGCACTGTCAGAGGGTCAGCACTGAGGGAATGCTGCACTGTCAGAGAGTCAGTACGGAGGGAGTGCTGCACTGTCAGAGGGTCAGGACTGAGGGAGTGCTGCACTGTCAGAGAGTCAGTACTGAGGGATTGCCGCACTGTCAAAGGGTCTACTGAGGGAGTGCTGCATTGTCAGAGGGTCAGTACTGAGGGAGTGCTGCACTGTCAGAAGGTCAGTACTGAGGGAGTGCCGCACTGTCAGAGGGTCAGTACTGAGGGAGTGCCGCACTGTCAGCGGGTCAGTACTGAGGGAGCGCCGCACTGTCAGAGGGTCAGTACTGAGGGAGTGCTGCACTGTCAGAGGGTCAGTACTGAGGGAGTGCCGCACTGTCAGAGGGTCAGTACTGAGGGAGTGCCGCACTGTCAGCGGGTCAGTACTGAGGGAGCGCCGCATTGTCAGAGGGTCAGGACTGAGGGAGTGCTGCACTGTCAGAGGGTCAGTACTGAGGGAGTGCCGCACTGTCAGAGGGTCAGTACTGAGGGAGTGCCGCACTGTCAGCGGGTCAGTACTGAGGGAGCGCCGCACTGTCAGAGGGTCAGTACTGAGGGAGTGCTGCACTGTCAGAGAGTCAGTACCGAGGGAGTGCTGCACTTTCAGAGGGTCAGTACTGAGGGAGTGCTGCACTGTCAGAGGGTCAGTACTGAGGGAATGCTGCTCTGTCAGAGGGTCAGTATTGGGTCAGTACTGAGGGAGTGCCGCACTGTCAAAGGGTCAGTACGGAGGGAGCGCCGCACTGTCAGAGGGTCAGTACTGAGGGAGTGCTGCACTGTCAGAGGGTCAGTACTGAGGGAGTGCCGCACTGTCAAAGGGTCAGTACTGAGGGAGTGCCGCACTGTCAAAGGGTCAGTACTGAGGGAGTGCCGCACTGTCAGAGGGTCAGCACTGAGGGAATGCTGCACTGTCAGAGAGTCAGTACGGAGGGAGTGCTGCACTGTCAGAGGGTCAGGACTGAGGGAGTGCTGCACTGTCAGAGAGTCAGTACTGAGGGATTGCCGCACTGTCAAAGGGTCTACTGAGGGAGTGCTGCATTGTCAGAGGGTCAGTACTGAGGGAGTGCTGCACTGTCAGAAGGTCAGTACTGAGGGAGTGCCGCACTGTCAGAGGGTCAGTACTGAGGGAGTGCCGCACTGTCAGCGGGTCAGTACTGAGGGAGCGCCGCACTGTCAGAGGGTCAGTACTGAGGGAGTGCTGCACTGTCAGAGGGTCAGTACTGAGGGAGTGCCGCACTGTCAGAGGGTCAGTACTGAGGGAGTGCCGCACTGTCAGCGGGTCAGTACTGAGGGAGCGCCGCATTGTCAGAGGGTCAGGACTGAGGGAGTGCTGCACTGTCAGAGGGTCAGTACTGAGGGAGTGCCGCACTGTCAGAGGGTCAGTACTGAGCGAGTGCCGCACTGTCAGCGGGTCAGTACTGAGGGAGCGCCGCACTGTCAGAGGGTCAGTACTGAGGGAGTGCTGCACTGTCAGAGAGTCAGTACCGAGGGAGTGCTGCACTTTCAGAGGGTCAGTACTGAGGGAGTGCTGCACTGTCAGAGGGTCAGTACTGAGGGAATGCTGCTCTGTCAGAGGGTCAGTATTGGGTCAGTATTGAGGGAGTGCCGCACTGTCAAAGGGTCTACTGAGGGAGTGCCGGACTGTCAGAGGCTCAATACTGAGGGAGTGCCGCACTGTCAGAGGGTCAGTACTGAGGGAGGGCTGCACTGTCAGAGGGTCAGTACCGAGGGAGTGCTGCACTGTCAGAGCGTCAGTACTGAGGGAGTGCCGCACTGTCAGAGGGTCAGTACAGAGGGAATGCTGCACTGTCAGAGGGTCAGTACTGAGGGAGCGTGCATTGTCAGAGGTTCAGTACTGAGGGAGCACTGCACTGTCAGAGGGTCAGTACTGAGGGAGTGCTGCACTGTCAGAGGGTCAGTTTGAGGGAGTGCTGCACTGTCAGAGGGTCAGTACTGAGGGAGTGCTGCACTATCAGAGGGTCAGTATTGAGGGAGTGCCGCACTGTCAAAGGGTCTCCTGAGGGAGTGCTGCACTGTCAGAGGGTCAGTACTGAGGGAGTGCCGGACTGTCAGAGGCTCAATACTGAGGGAGTGCCGCACTGTCAGAGGGTCAGGACTGAGGGATTGCTGCACTGTCAGAGGGTCAGTACTGGGGGAATGCTGCACTGTCAGAGGGTCAGCACTGAGGGAGTGCTGCACTGTCTGAGGGCCAGCACTGAGGGAGTGCCGCACTGTCAGCGGGTCAGTACTGAGGGAGTGCTGCACTGTCAGCGGGTCAGTACTGAGGGAGTGCCGCACTGTCAGCGGGTCAGTACTGAGGGAGTGCCGCACTGTCAGAGAGTCAGTACTGAGGGAGTGCTGCACTGTCAGAGGGTCAGTACTGAGGGAGTGCTGCACTGTCTGAGGGTCAGCACTGAGGGAGTGCCGCACTGTCAGAGGGTCAGCACTGAGGGAGTGCCGCGTTGCCAGAGGGTCAGTACTGAGGGAGTGCCGCACTGTCTGAGGGTCAGCACAGAGGGAGTGCCGTACTGCCAGAGGGTCAGTACTGAGGGACTGCCGCACTGTCAGAGGGTCAGTACTGAGGGAGTTCCGCACTGCCAGAGGGTCAGTACTGAGGGAGTGCTGCACTGTCAGAAGGTCAGTACTGAGGGAGTGCCGCACTGTCAGAGGGTCAGTACTGAGGGAGTGCCGCACTGTCAGCGGGTCAGTACTGAGGGAGCGCCGCACTGTCAGAGGGTCAGTACTGAGGGAGTGCTGCACTGTCAGAGAGTCAGTACCGAGGGAGTGCTGCACTTTCAGAGGGTCAGTACTGAGGGAGTGCTGCACTGTCAGAGGGTCAGTACTGAGGGAGTGCTGCACTGTCAGAGGGTCAGTACTGAGGGAGTGCCGGACTGTCAGAGGCTCAATACTGAGGGAGTGCCGCACTGTCAGAGGGTCAGGACTGAGGGATTGCTGCACTGTCAGAGGGTCAGTACTGGGGGAATGCTGCACTGTCAGAGGGTCAGCACTGAGGGAGTGCTGCACTGTCTGAGGGCCAGCACTGAGGGAGTGCCGCACTGTCAGCGGGTCAGTACTGAGGGAGTGCTGCACTGTCAGCGGGTCAGTACTGAGGGAGTGCCGCACTGTCAGCGGGTCAGTACTGAGGGAGTGCCGCACTGTCAGAGAGTCAGTACTGAGGGAGTGCTGCACTGTCAGAGGGTCAGTACTGAGGGAGTGCTGCACTGTCTGAGGGTCAGCACTGAGGGAGTGCCGCACTGTCAGAGGGTCAGCACTGAGGGAGTGCCGCGTTGCCAGAGGGTCAGTACTGAGGGAGTGCCGCACTGTCTGAGGGTCAGCACAGAGGGAGTGCCGTACTGCCAGAGGGTCAGTACTGAGGGACTGCCGCACTGTCAGAGGGTCAGTACTGAGGGAGTTCCGCACTGCCAGAGGGTCAGTACTGAGGGAGTGCTGCACTGTCAGAAGGTCAGTACTGAGGGAGTGCCGCACTGTCAGAGGGTCAGTACTGAGGGAGTGCCGCACTGTCAGCGGGTCAGTACTGAGGGAGCGCCGCACTGTCAGAGGGTCAGTACTGAGGGAGTGCTGCACTGTCAGAGAGTCAGTACCGAGGGAGTGCTGCACTTTCAGAGGGTCAGTACTGAGGGAGTGCTGCACTGTCAGAGGGTCAGTACTGAGGGAATGCTGCACTGTCAGAGGGTCAGTATTGGGTCAGTATTGAGGGAGTGCCGCACTGTCAAAGGGTCTACTGAGGGAGTGCTGCACTGTCAGAGGGTCGGTACCGAGGGAGTGCTGCACTGCCAGAGGGTCAGTACTGAGGGAGTGCCGGACTGTCAGAGGCTCAATACTGAGGGAGTGCCGCACTGTCAGAGGGTCAGTACTGAGGGAGGGCTGCACTGTCAGAGGGTCAGTACCGAGGGAGTGCTGCACTGTCAGAGCGTCAGTACTGAGGGAGTGCCGCACTGTCAGAGGGTCAGTACAGAGGGAATGCTGCACTGTCAGCGGGTCAGTACTGAGGGAGTGCCGCACTGTCAGCGGGTCAGTACTGAGGGAGTGCCGCACTGTCAGAGAGTCAGTACTGAGGGAGTGCTGCACTGTCAGAGGGTCAGTACTGAGGGAGTGCTGCACTGTCTGAGGGTCAGCACTGAGGGAGTGCCGCACTGTCAGAGGGTCAGCACTGAGGGAGTGCCGCATTGCCAGAGGGTCAGTACTGAGGGAGTGCCGCACTGTCTGAGGGTCAGCACAGAGGCAGTGCCGTACTGCCAGAGGGTCAGTACTGAGGGACTGCCGCACTGTCAGAGGGTCAGTACTGAGGGAGTTCCGCACTGCCAGAGGGTCAGTACTGAGGGAGTGCTGCACTGTCAGAAGGTCAGTACTGAGGGAGTGCCGCACTGTCAGAGGGTCAGTACTGAGGGAGTGCCGCACTGTCAGCGGGTCAGTACTGAGGGAGCGCCGCACTGTCAGAGGGTCAGTACTGAGGGAGTGCTGCACTGTCAGAGAGTCAGTACCGAGGGAGTGCTGCACTTTCAGAGGGTCAGTACTGAGGGAGTGCTGCACTGTCAGAGGGTCAGTACTGAGGGAATGCTGCACTGTCAGAGGGTCAGTATTGGGTCAGTATTGAGGGAGTGCCGCACTGTCAAAGGGTCTACTGAGGGAGTGCTGCACTGTCAGAGGGTCGGTACCGAGGGAGTGCTGCACTGCCAGAGGGTCAGTACTGAGGGAGTGCCGGACTGTCAGAGGCTCAATACTGAGGGAGTGCCGCACTGTCAGAGGGTCAGTACTGAGGGAGGGCTGCACTGTCAGAGGGTCAGTACCGAGGGAGTGCTGCACTGTCAGAGCGTCAGTACTGAGGGAGTGCCGCACTGTCAGAGGGTCAGTACAGAGGGAATGCTGCACTGTCAGAGGGTCAGTACTGAGGGAGCGTGCATTGTCAGAGGTTCAGTACTGAGGGAGCACTGCACTGTCAGAGGGTCAGTACTGAGGGAGTGCTGCACTGTCAGAGGGTCAGTTTGAGGGAGTGCTGCACTGTCAGAGGGTCAGTACTGAGGGAGTGCTGCACTATCAGAGGGTCAGTATTGAGGGAGTGCCGCACTGTCAAAGGGTCTCCTGAGGGAGTGCTGCACTGTCAGAGGGTCAGTACTGAGGGAGTGCTGCACTGTCAGAGGGTCAGTACTGAGGGAGTGCCGGACTGTCAGAGGCTCAATACTGAGGGAGTGCCGCACTGTCAGAGGGTCAGGACTGAGGGATTGCTGCACTGTCAGAGGGTCAGTACTGGGGGAATGCTGCACTGTCAGAGGGTCAGCACTGAGGGAGTGCTGCACTGTCTGAGGGCCAGCACTGAGGGAGTGCCGCACTGTCAGCGGGTCAGTACTGAGGGAGTGCTGCACTGTCAGCGGGTCAGTACTGAGGGAGTGCCGCACTGTCAGCGGGTCAGTACTGAGGGAGTGCCGCACTGTCAGAGAGTCAGTACTGAGGGAGTGCTGCACTGTCAGAGGGTCAGTACTGAGGGAGTGCTGCACTGTCTGAGGGTCAGCACTGAGGGAGTGCCGCACTGTCAGAGGGTCAGCACTGAGGGAGTGCCGCATTGCCAGAGGGTCAGTACTGAGGGAGTGCCGCACTGTCTGAGGGTCAGCACAGAGGGAGTGCCGTACTGCCAGAGGGTCAGTACTGAGGGACTGCCGCACTGTCAGAGGGTCAGTACTGAGGGAGTTCCGCACTGTCAGAGGGTCAGTACTGAGGGAGGGCTGTACTGTCAGAGAGTCAGTACTGAGGGAGCGCTGCACTGTCAGAGGGTCAGTACTGAGGGAGTGCTGTATTGTCAGAGGGTCAGTACTGAGGGAGTGCCGCACTGTCAAAGGGTCAGTACGGAGGGAGCGCCGCACTGTCAGAGGGTCAGTACTGAGGGAGTGCTGCACTGTCAGAGGGTCAGTACTGAGGGAGTGCCGCACTGTCAAAGGGTCAGTACTGAGGGAGTGCCGCACTGTCAAAGGGTCAGTACTGAGGGAGTGCCGCACTGTCAGAGGGTCAGCACTGAGGGAATGCTGCACTGTCAGAGAGTCAGTACGGAGGGAGTGCTGCACTGTCAGAGGGTCAGGACTGAGGGAGTGCTGCACTGTCAGAGAGTCAGTACTGAGGGATTGCCGCACTGTCAAAGGGTCTACTGAGGGAGTGCTGCATTGTCAGAGGGTCAGTACTGAGGGAGTGCTGCACTGTCAGAAGGTCAGTACTGAGGGAGTGCCGCACTGTCAGAGGGTCAGTACTGAGGGAGTGCCGCACTGTCAGCGGGTCAGTACTGAGGGAGCGCCGCACTGTCAGAGGGTCAGTACTGAGGGAGTGCTGCACTGTCAGAGGGTCAGTACTGAGGGAGTGCCGCACTGTCAGAGGGTCAGTACTGAGGGAGTGCCGCACTGTCAGCGGGTCAGTACTGAGGGAGCGCCGCATTGTCAGAGGGTCAGGACTGAGGGAGTGCTGCACTGTCAGAGGGTCAGTACTGAGGGAGTGCCGCACTGTCAGAGGGTCAGTACTGAGGGAGTGCCGCACTGTCAGCGGGTCAGTACTGAGGGAGCGCCGCACTGTCAGAGGGTCAGTACTGAGGGAGTGCTGCACTGTCAGAGAGTCAGTACCGAGGGAGTGCTGCACTTTCAGAGGGTCAGTACTGAGGGAGTGCTGCACTGTCAGAGGGTCAGTACTGAGGGAATGCTGCTCTGTCAGAGGGTCAGTATTGGGTCAGTACTGAGGGAGTGCCGCACTGTCAAAGGGTCAGTACGGAGGGAGCGCCGCACTGTCAGAGGGTCAGTACTGAGGGAGTGCTGCACTGTCAGAGGGTCAGTACTGAGGGAGTGCCGCACTGTCAAAGGGTCAGTACTGAGGGAGTGCCGCACTGTCAAAGGGTCAGTACTGAGGGAGTGCCGCATTGTCAGAGGGTCAGCACTGAGGGAATGCTGCACTGTCAGAGAGTCAGTACGGAGGGAGTGCTGCACTGTCAGAGGGTCAGGACTGAGGGAGTGCTGCACTGTCAGAGAGTCAGTACTGAGGGATTGCCGCACTGTCAAAGGGTCTACTGAGGGAGTGCTGCATTGTCAGAGGGTCAGTACTGAGGGAGTGCTGCACTGTCAGAAGGTCAGTACTGAGGGAGTGCCGCACTGTCAGAGGGTCAGTACTGAGGGAGTGCCGCACTGTCAGCGGGTCAGTACTGAGGGAGCGCCGCACTGTCAGAGGGTCAGTACTGAGGGAGTGCTGCACTGTCAGAGGGTCAGTACTGAGGGAGTGCCGCACTGTCAGAGGGTCAGTACTGAGGGAGTGCCGCACTGTCAGCGGGTCAGTACTGAGGGAGCGCCGCATTGTCAGAGGGTCAGGACTGAGGGAGTGCTGCACTGTCAGAGGGTCAGTACTGAGGGAGTGCCGCACTGTCAGAGGGTCAGTACTGAGGGAGTGCCGCACTGTCAGCGGGTCAGTACTGAGGGAGCGCCGCACTGTCAGAGGGTCAGTACTGAGGGAGTGCTGCACTGTCAGAGAGTCAGTACCGAGGGAGTGCTGCACTTTCAGAGGGTCAGTACTGAGGGAGTGCTGCACTGTCAGAGGGTCAGTACTGAGGGAATGCTGCTCTGTCAGAGGGTCAGTATTGGGTCAGTATTGAGGGAGTGCCGCACTGTCAAAGGGTCTACTGAGGGAGTGCCGGACTGTCAGAGGCTCAATACTGAGGGAGTGCCGCACTGTCAGAGGGTCAGTACTGAGGGAGGGCTGCACTGTCAGAGGGTCAGTACCGAGGGAGTGCTGCACTGTCAGAGCGTCAGTACTGAGGGAGTGCCGCACTGTCAGAGGGTCAGTACAGAGGGAATGCTGCACTGTCAGAGGGTCAGTACTGAGGGAGCGTGCATTGTCAGAGGTTCAGTACTGAGGGAGCACTGCACTGTCAGAGGGTCAGTACTGAGGGAGTGCTGCACTGTCAGAGGGTCAGTTTGAGGGAGTGCTGCACTGTCAGAGGGTCAGTACTGAGGGAGTGCTGCACTATCAGAGGGTCAGTATTGAGGGAGTGCCGCACTGTCAAAGGGTCTCCTGAGGGAGTGCTGCACTGTCAGAGGGTCAGTACTGAGGGAGTGCTGCACTGTCAGAGGGTCAGTACTGAGGGAGTGCCGGACTGTCAGAGGCTCAATACTGAGGGAGTGCCGCACTGTCAGAGGGTCAGGACTGAGGGATTGCTGCACTGTCAGAGGGTCAGTACTGGGGGAATGCTGCACTGTCAGAGGGTCAGCACTGAGGGAGTGCTGCACTGTCTGAGGGCCAGCACTGAGGGAGTGCCGCACTGTCAGCGGGTCAGTACTGAGGGAGTGCTGCACTGTCAGCGGGTCAGTACTGAGGGAGTGCCGCACTGTCAGCGGGTCAGTACTGAGGGAGTGCCGCACTGTCAGAGAGTCAGTACTGAGGGAGTGCTGCACTGTCAGAGGGTCAGTACTGAGGGAGTGCTGCACTGTCTGAGGGTCAGCACTGAGGGAGTGCCGCACTGTCAGAGGGTCAGCACTGAGGGAGTGCCGCGTTGCCAGAGGGTCAGTACTGAGGGAGTGCCGCACTGTCTGAGGGTCAGCACAGAGGGAGTGCCGTACTGCCAGAGGGTCAGTACTGAGGGACTGCCGCACTGTCAGAGGGTCAGTACTGAGGGAGTTCCGCACTGCCAGAGGGTCAGTACTGAGGGAGTGCTGCACTGTCAGAAGGTCAGTACTGAGGGAGTGCCGCACTGTCAGAGGGTCAGTACTGAGGGAGTGCCGCACTGTCAGCGGGTCAGTACTGAGGGAGCGCCGCACTGTCAGAGGGTCAGTACTGAGGGAGTGCTGCACTGTCAGAGAGTCAGTACCGAGGGAGTGCTGCACTTTCAGAGGGTCAGTACTGAGGGAGTGCTGCACTGTCAGAGGGTCAGTACTGAGGGAGTGCTGCACTGTCAGAGGGTCAGTACTGAGGGAGTGCCGGACTGTCAGAGGCTCAATACTGAGGGAGTGCCGCACTCTCAGAGGGTCAGGACTGAGGGATTGCTGCACTGTCAGAGGGTCAGTACTGGGGGAATGCTGCACTGTCAGAGGGTCAGCACTGAGGGAGTGCTGCACTGTCTGAGGGCCAGCACTGAGGGAGTGCCGCACTGTCAGCGGGTCAGTACTGAGGGAGTGCTGCACTGTCAGCGGGTCAGTACTGAGGGAGTGCCGCACTGTCAGCGGGTCAGTACTGAGGGAGTGCCGCACTGTCAGAGAGTCAGTACTGAGGGAGTGCTGCACTGTCAGAGGGTCAGTACTGAGGGAGTGCTGCACTGTCTGAGGGTCAGCACTGAGGGAGTGCCGCACTGTCAGAGGGTCAGCACTGAGGGAGTGCCGCGTTGCCAGAGGGTCAGTACTGAGGGAGTGCCGCACTGTCTGAGGGTCAGCACAGAGGGAGTGCCGTACTGCCAGAGGGTCAGTACTGAGGGACTGCCGCACTGTCAGAGGGTCAGTACTGAGGGAGTTCCGCACTGCCAGAGGGTCAGTACTGAGGGAGTGCTGCACTGTCAGAAGGTCAGTACTGAGGGAGTGCCGCACTGTCAGAGGGTCAGTACTGAGGGAGTGCCGCACTGTCAGCGGGTCAGTACTGAGGGAGCGCCGCACTGTCAGAGGGTCAGTACTGAGGGAGTGCTGCACTGTCAGAGAGTCAGTACCGAGGGAGTGCTGCACTTTCAGAGGGTCAGTACTGAGGGAGTGCTGCACTGTCAGAGGGTCAGTACTGAGGGAATGCTGCACTGTCAGAGGGTCAGTATTGGGTCAGTATTGAGGGAGTGCCGCACTGTCAAAGGGTCTACTGAGGGAGTGCTGCACTGTCAGAGGGTCAGTACTGAGGGAACGTGCATTGTCAGAGGTTCAGTACTGAGGGAGCACTGCACTGTCAGAGGGTCAGTACTGAGGGAGTGCTGCACTGTCAGAGGGTCAGTTTGAGGGAGTGCTGCACTGTCAGAGGGTCAGTACTGAGGGAGTGCTGCACTATCAGAGGGTCAGTATTGAGGGAGTGCCGCACTGTCAAAGGGTCTCCTGAGGGAGTGCTGCACTGTCAGAGGGTCAGTACTGAGGGAGTGCTGCACTGTCAGAGGGTCAGTACTGAGGGAGTGCCGGACTGTCAGAGGCTCAATACTGAGGGAGTGCCGCACTGTCAGAGGGTCAGGACTGAGGGATTGCTGCACTGTCAGAGGGTCAGTACTGGGGGAATGCTGCACTGTCAGAGGGTCAGCACTGAGGGAGTGCTGCACTGTCTGAGGGCCAGCACTGAGGGAGTGCCGCACTGTCTGAGGGCCAGCACTGAGGGAGTGCCGCACTGTCAGCGGGTCAGTACTGAGGGAGTGCTGCACTGTCAGCGGGTCAGTACTGAGGGAGTGCCGCACTGTCAGCGGGTCAGTACTGAGGGAGTGCCGCACTGTCAGAGAGTCAGTACTGAGGGAGTGCTGCACTGTCAGAGGGTCAGTACTGAGGGAGTGCTGCACTGTCTGAGGGTCAGCACTGAGGGAGTGCCGCACTGTCAGAGGGTCAGCACTGAGGGAGTGCCGCATTGCCAGAGGGTCAGTACTGAGGGAGTGCCGCACTGTCTGAGGGTCAGCACAGAGGGAGTGCCGTACTGCCAGAGGGTCAGTACTGAGGGACTGCCGCACTGTCAGAGGGTCAGTACTGAGGGAGTTCCGCACTGTCAGAGGGTCAGTACTGAGGGAGGGCTGTACTGTCAGAGAGTCAGTACTGAGGGAGCGCTGCACTGTCAGAGGGTCAGTACTGAGGGAGTGCTGTATTGTCAGAGGGTCAGTACTGAGGGAGTGCCGCACTGTCAAAGGGTCAGTACGGAGGGAGCGCCGCACTGTCAGAGGGTCAGTACTGAGGGAGTGCTGCACTGTCAGAGGGTCAGTACTGAGGGAGTGCCGCACTGTCAAAGGGTCAGTACTGAGGGAGTGCCGCACTGTCAAAGGGTCAGTACTGAGGGAGTGCCGCACTGTCAGAGGGTCAGCACTGAGGGAATGCTGCACTGTCAGAGAGTCAGTACGGAGGGAGTGCTGCACTGTCAGAGGGTCAGGACTGAGGGAGTGCTGCACTGTCAGAGGGTCAGTACTGAGGGAGTGCCGCACTGTCAGAGGGCCAGTACTGAGGGAGTGCTGCACTGTCAGAGAGTCAGTACTGAGGGAGAGCTGCACTGTCAGAGAGTCAGTGCTGAGGGAGAGCTGCACTGTCAGAGGGTCAGTACTGAGGGAGAGCTGCACTGTCAGAGGGTCAGTACTGAGGGAGAGCTGCACTGTCAAAGGGTCAGTACTGAGGGAGTGCTGCACTGTCAGAGAGTCAGTGCTGAGGGAGAGCTGCACTGTCAAAGGGTCAGTACTGAGGGAGTGCTGCACTGTCAGAGAGTCAGTGCTGAGGGAGAGCTGCACTGTCAAAGGGTCAGTACTGAGGGAGTGCCGCACTGTCAGAGGGTCAGTACTGAGGGAGTGCTGCACTGTCAGAGGGTCAGTACTGAGGGAGTGCCGCACTGTCAGAGGGTCAGTACTGAGGGAGCGCTGCGCTGTCAGAGGGTCAGTACTGAGGGAGTGCTGCACTGTCAGAGGGTAAGTACTGAGGGAGTGCTGCACTGTCAAAGGGTCAGTACTGAGGGCGTGCTGCACTGTCAGTGAGTCAGTACTGAGGGAGTGCTGCACTGTCAGCGGGTCAGTAGAGCGGGTGTGCCGCACTGTCAGAGAGTCAGTACTGAGGGAGTGCTGCACTGTCAAAGGGTCTACTGAGGGAGTGCTGCACTGTCAGAGGGTCAGTACTGAGGGAGTGCTGCACTGTCAGAGAGTCAGTACTGAGGGAGCGCTGCACTGTCAGAGGGTCAATTCTGAGGGAGTGACGCACTGTCAGAGGGTCAGTACTGAGGGAGTGCTGTACTATCAGAGGGTCAGTACTGACGGAGTGCTGCACTGTCAGAGGGTCAGTACTGAGGGAGCGCTGCATTGTCAGAGGGTCAATACTGAGGGAGCGCCGCACTGTCAGAGGGTCAGTACTGAGGGAGTGCCGCACTGTCATAGGGTCAGCACAGAGGGAGTGCCGTACTGCCAGAGGGTCAGTACTGAGGGACTGCCGCACTGTCAGAGGGTCAGTACTGAGGGAGTTCCGCACTGCCAGAGGGTCAGTACTGAGGGAGTGCTGCACTGTCAGAAGGTCAGTACTGAGGGAGTGCCGCACTGTCAGAGGGTCAGTACTGAGGGAGTGCCGCACTGTCAGCGGGTCAGTACTGAGGGAGCGCCGCACTGTCAGAGGGTCAGTACTGAGGGAGTGCTGCACTGTCAGAGAGTCAGTACCGAGGGAGTGCTGCACTTTCAGAGGGTCAGTACTGAGGGAGTGCTGCACTGTCAGAGGGTCAGTACTGAGGGAGTGCTGCACTGTCAGAGGGTCAGTACTGAGGGAGTGCCGGACTGTCAGAGGCTCAATACTGAGGGAGTGCCGCACTCTCAGAGGGTCAGGACTGAGGGATTGCTGCACTGTCAGAGGGTCAGTACTGGGGGAATGCTGCACTGTCAGAGGGTCAGCACTGAGGGAGTGCTGCACTGTCTGAGGGCCAGCACTGAGGGAGTGCCGCACTGTCAGCGGGTCAGTACTGAGGGAGTGCTGCACTGTCAGCGGGTCAGTACTGAGGGAGTGCCGCACTGTCAGCGGGTCAGTACTGAGGGAGTGCCGCACTGTCAGAGAGTCAGTACTGAGGGAGTGCTGCACTGTCAGAGGGTCAGTACTGAGGGAGTGCTGCACTGTCTGAGGGTCAGCACTGAGGGAGTGCCGCACTGTCAGAGGGTCAGCACTGAGGGAGTGCCGCGTTGCCAGAGGGTCAGTACTGAGGGAGTGCCGCACTGTCTGAGGGTCAGCACAGAGGGAGTGCCGTACTGCCAGAGGGTCAGTACTGAGGGACTGCCGCACTGTCAGAGGGTCAGTACTGAGGGAGTTCCGCACTGCCAGAGGGTCAGTACTGAGGGAGTGCTGCACTGTCAGAAGGTCAGTACTGAGGGAGTGCCGCACTGTCAGAGGGTCAGTACTGAGGGAGTGCCGCACTGTCAGCGGGTCAGTACTGAGGGAGCGCCGCACTGTCAGAGGGTCAGTACTGAGGGAGTGCTGCACTGTCAGAGAGTCAGTACCGAGGGAGTGCTGCACTTTCAGAGGGTCAGTACTGAGGGAGTGCTGCACTGTCAGAGGGTCAGTACTGAGGGAATGCTGCACTGTCAGAGGGTCAGTATTGGGTCAGTATTGAGGGAGTGCCGCACTGTCAAAGGGTCTACTGAGGGAGTGCTGCACTGTCAGAGGGTCAGTACTGAGGGAACGTGCATTGTCAGAGGTTCAGTACTGAGGGAGCACTGCACTGTCAGAGGGTCAGTACTGAGGGAGTGCTGCACTGTCAGAGGGTCAGTTTGAGGGAGTGCTGCACTGTCAGAGGGTCAGTACTGAGGGAGTGCTGCACTATCAGAGGGTCAGTATTGAGGGAGTGCCGCACTGTCAAAGGGTCTCCTGAGGGAGTGCTGCACTGTCAGAGGGTCAGTACTGAGGGAGTGCTGCACTGTCAGAGGGTCAGTACTGAGGGAGTGCCGGACTGTCAGAGGCTCAATACTGAGGGAGTGCCGCACTGTCAGAGGGTCAGGACTGAGGGATTGCTGCACTGTCAGAGGGTCAGTACTGGGGGAATGCTGCACTGTCAGAGGGTCAGCACTGAGGGAGTGCTGCACTGTCTGAGGGCCAGCACTGAGGGAGTGCCGCACTGTCTGAGGGCCAGCACTGAGGGAGTGCCGCACTGTCAGCGGGTCAGTACTGAGGGAGTGCTGCACTGTCAGCGGGTCAGTACTGAGGGAGTGCCGCACTGTCAGCGGGTCAGTACTGAGGGAGTGCCGCACTGTCAGAGAGTCAGTACTGAGGGAGTGCTGCACTGTCAGAGGGTCAGTACTGAGGGAGTGCTGCACTGTCTGAGGGTCAGCACTGAGGGAGTGCCGCACTGTCAGAGGGTCAGCACTGAGGGAGTGCCGCATTGCCAGAGGGTCAGTACTGAGGGAGTGCCGCACTGTCTGAGGGTCAGCACAGAGGGAGTGCCGTACTGCCAGAGGGTCAGTACTGAGGGACTGCCGCACTGTCAGAGGGTCAGTACTGAGGGAGTTCCGCACTGTCAGAGGGTCAGTACTGAGGGAGGGCTGTACTGTCAGAGAGTCAGTACTGAGGGAGCGCTGCACTGTCAGAGGGTCAGTACTGAGGGAGTGCTGTATTGTCAGAGGGTCAGTACTGAGGGAGTGCCGCACTGTCAAAGGGTCAGTACGGAGGGAGCGCCGCACTGTCAGAGGGTCAGTACTGAGGGAGTGCTGCACTGTCAGAGGGTCAGTACTGAGGGAGTGCCGCACTGTCAAAGGGTCAGTACTGAGGGAGTGCCGCACTGTCAAAGGGTCAGTACTGAGGGAGTGCCGCACTGTCAGAGGGTCAGCACTGAGGGAATGCTGCACTGTCAGAGAGTCAGTACGGAGGGAGTGCTGCACTGTCAGAGGGTCAGGACTGAGGGAGTGCTGCACTGTCAGAGGGTCAGTACTGAGGGAGTGCCGCACTGTCAGAGGGCCAGTACTGAGGGAGTGCTGCACTGTCAGAGAGTCAGTACTGAGGGAGAGCTGCACTGTCAGAGAGTCAGTGCTGAGGGAGAGCTGCACTGTCAGAGGGTCAGTACTGAGGGAGAGCTGCACTGTCAGAGGGTCAGTACTGAGGGAGAGCTGCACTGTCAAAGGGTCAGTACTGAGGGAGTGCTGCACTGTCAGAGAGTCAGTGCTGAGGGAGAGCTGCACTGTCAAAGGGTCAGTACTGAGGGAGTGCTGCACTGTCAGAGAGTCAGTGCTGAGGGAGAGCTGCACTGTCAAAGGGTCAGTACTGAGGGAGTGCCGCACTGTCAGAGGGTCAGTACTGAGGGAGTGCTGCACTGTCAGAGGGTCAGTACTGAGGGAGTGCCGCACTGTCAGAGGGTCAGTACTGAGGGAGCGCTGCGCTGTCAGAGGGTCAGTACTGAGGGAGTGCTGCACTGTCAGAGGGTAAGTACTGAGGGAGTGCTGCACTGTCAAAGGGTCAGTACTGAGGGCGTGCTGCACTGTCAGTGAGTCAGTACTGAGGGAGTGCTGCACTGTCAGCGGGTCAGTAGAGCGGGTGTGCCGCACTGTCAGAGAGTCAGTACTGAGGGAGTGCTGCACTGTCAAAGGGTCTACTGAGGGAGTGCTGCACTGTCAGAGGGTCAGTACTGAGGGAGTGCTGCACTGTCAGAGAGTCAGTACTGAGGGAGCGCTGCACTGTCAGAGGGTCAATTCTGAGGGAGTGACGCACTGTCAGAGGGTCAGTACTGAGGGAGTGCTGTACTATCAGAGGGTCAGTACTGACGGAGTGCTGCACTGTCAGAGGGTCAGTACTGAGGGAGCGCTGCATTGTCAGAGGGTCAATACTGAGGGAGCGCCGCACTGTCAGAGGGTCAGTACTGAGGGAGTGCCGCACTGTCATAGGGTCAGTACTGACGGAGTGCTGCACTGTCAGAGGGTCAGGACTGAGGGAGTTCCGCACTGTCAGAGGGTCAGTACAGAGGGAGTGCTGCACTGTCAGAGGGCCAGGACTGAGGGAGTCCCACACTGTCAGAGAGTCAGTACTGAGGGAGTGCTGCACTGTCAGAGGGTCAGTACTGAGGGAGTGCTGCACTGTCAGAGAGTCAGTACTGAGGGATGCCGCACTGTCAGAGGGTCAGTACTGAGGGAGCGCTGCACTGTCAGAGGGTCAGGACTGAGGGAGTTCCGCACTGTCAGAGAGTCAGTACTGAGGGAGTGCTGCACTGTCAGAGGGTCAGTACTGAGGGAGTGCTGCATTGTCAGAGGGTCAATACTGAGGGAGCGCCGCACTGTCAGAGGGTCAGTACTGAGGAAGCGATGCACTGTCAAAGGGTCTACTGAGGGAGTGCTGCACAGTCAGAGAGTCAGTACTGAGGGAGTGCTGCACGGTCAGAGGGTCAGTACTGAGGGAGTGCTGCACTGTCAGAGAGTCAGTACTGAAGGAGCGCCGCACTCTCAAAGGGTCAGTACTGAGGGAGTGCTGCACTGTCAGAGGGTCAGTACTGAGGGAGCGCTGCACTGTCAGAGGATCAGTACTGAGGGAGTGCTGCACTGTCAGAAGGTCAGTACTGAGGGAGTGCCGCACTGTCAGAGGGTCAGTACTGAGGGAGTGCCGCACTGTCAGCGGGTCAGTACTGAGGGAGCGCCGCACTGTCAGAGGGTCAGTACTGAGGGAGTGCTGCACTGTCAGAGAGTCAGTACCGAGGGAGTGCTGCACTTTCAGAGGGTCAGTACTGAGGGAGTGCTGCACTGTCAGAGGGTCAGTACTGAGGGAATGCTGCACTGTCAGAGAGTCAGTACTGAGGGAGTGCTGCACTGTCAGAGGGTCAGCACTGAGGGAGTGCCGCACTGTCAGAGGGTCAGTACTGAGGGTGTGCTGCACTGTCAGAAGGTCAGTACTGAGGGAGTGCTGCACTGTCAGAGGGTCAGTACTGAGGGAGTGCAGCACTGTCAGAGGGTCAGCACTGAGGGAGTGCCGCACTGTCAGAGGGTCAGTACTGAGGGTGTGCTGCACTGTCAGAAGGTCAGTACTGAGGGAGTGCCGCACTGTCAGAGGGTCAGCACTGAGGGAGTGCCGCACTGTCAGAGGGTCAGTACTGAGGGAGTGCCGCACTGTCAGAGGGTCAGTACTGAGGGTGTGCTGCACTGTCAGAAGGTCAGTACTGAGGGAGTGCTGCACTGTCAGAGGGTCAGTACTGAGGGAGTGCAGCACTGTCAGAGGGTCAGCACTGAGGGAGTGCCGCACTGTCAGAGGGTCAGTACTGAGGGTGTGCTGCACTGTCAGAAGGTCAGTACTGAGGGAGTGCCGCACTGTCAGAGGGTCAGCACTGAGGGAGTGCCGCACTGCCAGAGGGTCAGTACTGAGGGAGTGCTGCACTGTCAGAAGGTCAGTACCGAGGGAGTGCTGCACTGTCAGAGGGTCAGTACTGAGGGTGTGCTGCACTGTCAGAGGGTCAGTACCGAGGGAGTGCTGCACTGTCAGAGGGTCAGTACTGAGGGTGTGCTGCACTGTCAGAAGGTCAGCACTGAGGGAGTGCCGCACTGCCAGAGGGTCAGTACTGAGGGAGTGCTGCACTGTCAGAAGGTCAGTACTGAGGGAGTGCCGCACTGTCAGAGGGTCAGTACTGAGGGAGTGCCGCACTGTCAGCGGGTCAGTACTGAGGGAGCGCCGCACTGTCAGAGGGTCAGTACTGAGGGAGTGCTGCACTGTCAGAGAGTCAGTACCGAGGGAGTGCTGCACTTTCAGAGGGTCAGTACTGAGGGAGTGCTGCACTGTCAGAGGGTCAGTACTGAGGGAATGCTGCTCTGTCAGAGGGTCAGTATTGGGTCAGTATTGAGGGAGTGCCGCACTGTCAAAGGGTCGGTACCGAGGGAGTGCTGCACTGCCAGAGGGTCGGTACCGAGGGAGTGCTGCACTGTCAGAGGGTCAGTACTGAGGGAGTGCTGCACTGTCAGAGGGTCGGTACCGAGGGAGTGCTGCACTGCCAGAGGGTCAGTACTGAGGGAGTGCCGGACTGTCAGAGGCTCAATACTGAGGGAGTGCCGCACTGTCAGAGGGTCAGTACTGAGGGAGGGGTGCACTGTCAGAGGGTCAGTACCGAGGGAGTGCTGCACTGTCAGAGCGTCAGTACTGAGGGAGTGCCGCACTGTCAGAGGGTCAGTACAGAGGGAATGCTGCACTGTCAGAGGGTCAGTACTGAGGGAGCGTGCATTGTCAGAGGTTCAGTAATGAGGGAGCACTGCACTGTCAGAGGGTCAGTACTGAGGGAGTGCTGCACTGTCAGAGGGTCAGTTTGAGGGAGTGCTGCACTGTCAGAGGGTCAGTACTGAGGGAGTGCTGCACTATCAGAGGGTCAGTATTGAGGGAGTGCCGCACTGTCAAAGGGTCTCCTGAGGGAGTGCTGCACTGTCAGAGGGTCAGTACTGAGGGAGTGCTGCACTGTCAGAGGGTCAGTACTGAGGGAGTGCCGGACTGTCAGAGGCTCAATACTGAGGGAGTGCCGCACTGTCAGAGGGTCAGGACTGAGGGATTGCTGCACTGTCAGAGGGTCAGTACTGGGGGAATGCTGCACTGTCAGAGGGGCAGCACTGAGGGAGTGCTGCACTGTCTGAGGGCCAGCACTGAGGGAGTGCCGCACTGTCAGCGGGTCAGTACTGAGGGAGTGCTGCACTGTCAGCGGGTCAGTACTGAGGGAGTGCCGCACTGTCAGCGGGTCAGTACTGAGGGAGTGCCGCACTGTCAGAGAGTCAGTACTGAGGGAGTGCTGCACTGTCAGAGGGTCAGTACTGAGGGAGTGCTGCACTGTCTGAGGGTCAGCACTGAGGGAGTGCCGCACTGTCAGAGGGTCAGCACTGAGGGAGTGCCACATTGCCAGAGGGTCAGTACTGAGGGAGTGCCGCACTGTCTGAGGGTCAGCACAGAGGCAGTGCCGTACTGCCAGAGGGTCAGTACTGAGGGACTGCCGCACTGTCAGAGGGTCAGTACTGAGGGAGTTCCGCACTGCCAGAGGGTCAGTACTGAGGGAGTGCTGCACTGTCAGAAGGTCAGTATTGAGGGAGTGCCGCACTGTCAGAGGGTCAGTACTGAGGGAGTGCCGCACTGTCAGCGGGTCAGTACTGAGGGAGCGCCGCACTGTCAGAGGGTCAGTACTGAGGGAGTGCTGCACTGTCAGAGAGTCAGTACCGAGGGAGTGCTGCACTTTCAGAGGGTCAGTACTGAGGGAGTGCTGCACTGTCAGAGGGTCAGTACTGAGGGAATGCTGCACTGTCAGAGGGTCAGTATTGGGTCAGTATTGAGGGAGTGCCGCACTGTCAAAGGGTCTACTGAGGGAGTGCTGCACTGTCAGAGGGTCGGTACCGAGGGAGTGCTGCACTGCCAGAGGGTCAGTACTGAGGGAGTGCCGGACTGTCAGAGGCTCAATACTGAGGGAGTGCCGCACTGTCAGAGGGTCAGTACTGAGGGAGGGCTGCACTGTCAGAGGGTCAGTACCGAGGGAGTGCTGCACTGTCAGAGCGTCAGTACTGAGGGAGTGCCGCACTGTCAGAGGGTCAGTACAGAGGGAATGCTGCACTGTCAGAGGGTCAGTACTGAGGGAGCATGCATTGTCAGAGGTTCAGTACTGAGGGAGCACTGCACTGTCAGAGGGTCAGTACTGAGGGAGTGCTGCACTGTCAGAGGGTCAGTTTGAGGGAGTGCTGCACTGTCAGAGGGTCAGTACTGAGGGAGTGCTGCACTATCAGAGGGTCAGTATTGAGGGAGTGCCGCACTGTCAAAGGGTCTCCTGAGGGAGTGCTGCACTGTCAGAGGGTCAGTACTGAGGGAGTGCTGCACTGTCAGAGGGTCAGTACTGAGGGAGTGCCGGACTGTCAGAGGCTCAATACTGAGGGAGTGCCGCACTGTCAGAGGGTCAGGACTGAGGGATTGCTGCACTGTCAGAGGGTCAGTACTGGGGGAATGCTGCACTGTCAGAGGGTCAGCACTGAGGGAGTGCTGCACTGTCTGAGGGCCAGCACTGAGGGAGTGCCGCACTGTCAGCGGGTCAGTACTGAGGGAGTGCTGCACTGTCAGCGGGTCAGTACTGAGGGAGTGCCGCACTGTCAGCGGGTCAGTACTGAGGGAGTGCCGCACTGTCAGAGAGTCAGTACTGAGGGAGTGCTGCACTGTCAGAGGGTCAGTACTGAGGGAGTGCTGCACTGTCTGAGGGTCAGCACTGAGGGAGTGCCGCACTGTCAGAGGGTCAGCACTGAGGGAGTGCCGCATTGCCAGAGGGTCAGTACTGAGGGAGTGCCGCACTGTCTGAGGGTCAGCACAGAGGGAGTGCCGTACTGCCTGAGGGTCAGTACTGAGGGACTGCCGCACTGTCAGAGGGTCAGTACTGAGGGAGTTCCGCACTGTCAGAGGGTCAGTACTGAGGGAGGGCTGTACTGTCAGAGAGTCAGTACTGAGGGAGCGCTGCACTGTCAGAGGGTCAGTACTGAGGGAGTGCTGTATTGTCAGAGGGTCAGTACTGAGGGAGTGCCGCACTGTCAAAGGGTCAGTACGGAGGGAGCGCCGCACTGTCAGAGGGTCAGTACTGAGGGAGTGCTGCACTGTCAGAGGGTCAGTACTGAGGGAGTGCCGCACTGTCAAAGGGTCAGTACTGAGGGAGTGCCGCACTGTCAAAGGGTCAGTACTGAGGGAGTGCCGCACTGTCAGAGGGTCAGCACTGAGGGAATGCTGCACTGTCAGAGAGTCAGTACGGAGGGAGTGCTGCACTGTCAGAGGGTCAGGACTGAGGGAGTGCTGCACTGTCAGAGAGTCAGTACTGAGGGATTGCCGCACTGTCAAAGGGTCTACTGAGGGAGTGCTGCATTGTCAGAGGGTCAGTACTGAGGGAGTGCTGCACTGTCAGAAGGTCAGTACTGAGGGAGTGCCGCACTGTCAGAGGGTCAGTACTGAGGGAGTGCCGCACTGTCAGCGGGTCAGTACTGAGGGAGCGCCGCACTGTCAGAGGGTCAGTACTGAGGGAGTGCTGCACTGTCAGAGGGTCAGTACTGAGGGAGTGCCGCACTGTCAGAGGGTCAGTACTGAGGGAGTGCCGCACTGTCAGCGGGTCAGTACTGAGGGAGCGCCGCATTGTCAGAGGGTCAGGACTGAGGGAGTGCTGCACTGTCAGAGGGTCAGTACTGAGGGAGTGCCGCACTGTCAGAGGGTCAGTACTGAGGGAGTGCCGCACTGTCAGCGGGTCAGTACTGAGGGAGCGCCGCACTGTCAGAGGGTCAGTACTGAGGGAGTGCTGCACTGTCAGAGAGTCAGTACCGAGGGAGTGCTGCACTTTCAGAGGGTCAGTACTGAGGGAGTGCTGCACTGTCAGAGGGTCAGTACTGAGGGAATGCTGCTCTGTCAGAGGGTCAGTATTGGGTCAGTATTGAGGGAGTGCCGCACTGTCAAAGGGTCTACTGAGGGAGTGCCGGACTGTCAGAGGCTCAATACTGAGGGAGTGCCGCACTGTCAGAGGGTCAGTACTGAGGGAGGGCTGCACTGTCAGAGGGTCAGTACCGAGGGAGTGCTGCACTGTCAGAGCGTCAGTACTGAGGGAGTGCCGCACTGTCAGAGGGTCAGTACAGAGGGAATGCTGCACTGTCAGAGGGTCAGTACTGAGGGAGCGTGCATTGTCAGAGGTTCAGTACTGAGGGAGCACTGCACTGTCAGAGGGTCAGTACTGAGGGAGTGCTGCACTGTCAGAGGGTCAGTTTGAGGGAGTGCTGCACTGTCAGAGGGTCAGTACTGAGGGAGTGCTGCACTATCAGAGGGTCAGTATTGAGGGAGTGCCGCACTGTCAAAGGGTCTCCTGAGGGAGTGCTGCACTGTCAGAGGGTCAGTACTGAGGGAGTGCCGGACTGTCAGAGGCTCAATACTGAGGGAGTGCCGCACTGTCAGAGGGTCAGGACTGAGGGATTGCTGCACTGTCAGAGGGTCAGTACTGGGGGAATGCTGCACTGTCAGAGGGTCAGCACTGAGGGAGTGCTGCACTGTCTGAGGGCCAGCACTGAGGGAGTGCCGCACTGTCAGCGGGTCAGTACTGAGGGAGTGCTGCACTGTCAGCGGGTCAGTACTGAGGGAGTGCCGCACTGTCAGCGGGTCAGTACTGAGGGAGTGCCGCACTGTCAGAGAGTCAGTACTGAGGGAGTGCTGCACTGTCAGAGGGTCAGTACTGAGGGAGTGCTGCACTGTCTGAGGGTCAGCACTGAGGGAGTGCCGCACTGTCAGAGGGTCAGCACTGAGGGAGTGCCGCGTTGCCAGAGGGTCAGTACTGAGGGAGTGCCGCACTGTCTGAGGGTCAGCACAGAGGGAGTGCCGTACTGCCAGAGGGTCAGTACTGAGGGACTGCCGCACTGTCAGAGGGTCAGTACTGAGGGAGTTCCGCACTGCCAGAGGGTCAGTACTGAGGGAGTGCTGCACTGTCAGAAGGTCAGTACTGAGGGAGTGCCGCACTGTCAGAGGGTCAGTACTGAGGGAGTGCCGCACTGTCAGCGGGTCAGTACTGAGGGAGCGCCGCACTGTCAGAGGGTCAGTACTGAGGGAGTGCTGCACTGTCAGAGAGTCAGTACCGAGGGAGTGCTGCACTTTCAGAGGGTCAGTACTGAGGGAGTGCTGCACTGTCAGAGGGTCAGTACTGAGGGAGTGCTGCACTGTCAGAGGGTCAGTACTGAGGGAGTGCCGGACTGTCAGAGGCTCAATACTGAGGGAGTGCCGCACTGTCAGAGGGTCAGGACTGAGGGATTGCTGCACTGTCAGAGGGTCAGTACTGGGGGAATGCTGCACTGTCAGAGGGTCAGCACTGAGGGAGTGCTGCACTGTCTGAGGGCCAGCACTGAGGGAGTGCCGCACTGTCAGCGGGTCAGTACTGAGGGAGTGCTGCACTGTCAGCGGGTCAGTACTGAGGGAGTGCCGCACTGTCAGCGGGTCAGTACTGAGGGAGTGCCGCACTGTCAGAGAGTCAGTACTGAGGGAGTGCTGCACTGTCAGAGGGTCAGTACTGAGGGAGTGCTGCACTGTCTGAGGGTCAGCACTGAGGGAGTGCCGCACTGTCAGAGGGTCAGCACTGAGGGAGTGCCGCGTTGCCAGAGGGTCAGTACTGAGGGAGTGCCGCACTGTCTGAGGGTCAGCACAGAGGGAGTGCCGTACTGCCAGAGGGTCAGTACTGAGGGACTGCCGCACTGTCAGAGGGTCAGTACTGAGGGAGTTCCGCACTGCCAGAGGGTCAGTACTGAGGGAGTGCTGCACTGTCAGAAGGTCAGTACTGAGGGAGTGCCGCACTGTCAGAGGGTCAGTACTGAGGGAGTGCCGCACTGTCAGCGGGTCAGTACTGAGGGAGCGCCGCACTGTCAGAGGGTCAGTACTGAGGGAGTGCTGCACTGTCAGAGAGTCAGTACCGAGGGAGTGCTGCACTTTCAGAGGGTCAGTACTGAGGGAGTGCTGCACTGTCAGAGGGTCAGTACTGAGGGAATGCTGCACTGTCAGAGGGTCAGTATTGGGTCAGTATTGAGGGAGTGCCGCACTGTCAAAGGGTCTACTGAGGGAGTGCTGCACTGTCAGAGGGTCGGTACCGAGGGAGTGCTGCACTGCCAGAGGGTCAGTACTGAGGGAGTGCCGGACTGTCAGAGGCTCAATACTGAGGGAGTGCCGCACTGTCAGAGGGTCAGTACTGAGGGAGGGCTGCACTGTCAGAGGGTCAGTACCGAGGGAGTGCTGCACTGTCAGAGCGTCAGTACTGAGGGAGTGCCGCACTGTCAGAGGGTCAGTACAGAGGGAATGCTGCACTGTCAGCGGGTCAGTACTGAGGGAGTGCCGCACTGTCAGCGGGTCAGTACTGAGGGAGTGCCGCACTGTCAGAGAGTCAGTACTGAGGGAGTGCGGCACTGTCAGAGGGTCAGTACTGAGGGAGTGCTGCACTGTCTGAGGGTCAGCACTGAGGGAGTGCCGCACTGTCAGAGGGTCAGCACTGAGGGAGTGCCGCATTGCCAGAGGGTCAGTACTGAGGGAGTGCCGCACTGTCTGAGGGTCAGCACAGAGGCAGTGCCGTACTGCCAGAGGGTCAGTACTGAGGGACTGCCGCACTGTCAGAGGGTCAGTACTGAGGGAGTTCCGCACTGCCAGAGGGTCAGTACTGAGGGAGTGCTGCACTGTCAGAAGGTCAGTACTGAGGGAGTGCCGCACTGTCAGAGGGTCAGTACTGAGGGAGTGCCGCACTGTCAGCGGGTCAGTACTGAGGGAGCGCCGCACTGTCAGAGGGTCAGTACTGAGGGAGTGCTGCACTGTCAGAGAGTCAGTACCGAGGGAGTGCTGCACTTTCAGAGGGTCAGTACTGAGGGAGTGCTGCACTGTCAGAGGGTCAGTACTGAGGGAATGCTGCACTGTCAGAGGGTCAGTATTGGGTCAGTATTGAGGGAGTGCCGCACTGTCAAAGGGTCTACTGAGGGAGTGCTGCACTGTCAGAGGGTCGGTACCGAGGGAGTGCTGCACTGCCAGAGGGTCAGTACTGAGGGAGTGCCGGACTGTCAGAGGCTCAATACTGAGGGAGTGCCGCACTGTCAGAGGGTCAGTACTGAGGGAGGGCTGCACTGTCAGAGGGTCAGTACCGAGGGAGTGCTGCACTGTCAGAGCGTCAGTACTGAGGGAGTGCCGCACTGTCAGAGGGTCAGTACAGAGGGAATGCTGCACTGTCAGAGGGTCAGTACTGAGGGAGCGTGCATTGTCAGAGGTTCAGTACTGAGGGAGCACTGCACTGTCAGAGGGTCAGTACTGAGGGAGTGCTGCACTGTCAGAGGGTCAGTTTGAGGGAGTGCTGCACTGTCAGAGGGTCAGTACTGAGGGAGTGCTGCACTATCAGAGGGTCAGTATTGAGGGAGTGCCGCACTGTCAAAGGGTCTCCTGAGGGAGTGCTGCACTGTCAGAGGGTCAGTACTGAGGGAGTGCTGCACTGTCAGAGGGTCAGTACTGAGGGAGTGCCGGACTGTCAGAGGCTCAATACTGAGGGAGTGCCGCACTGTCAGAGGGTCAGGACTGAGGGATTGCTGCACTGTCAGAGGGTCAGTACTGGGGGAATGCTGCACTGTCAGAGGGTCAGCACTGAGGGAGTGCTGCACTGTCTGAGGGCCAGCACTGAGGGAGTGCCGCACTGTCAGCGGGTCAGTACTGAGGGAGTGCTGCACTGTCAGCGGGTCAGTACTGAGGGAGTGCCGCACTGTCAGCGGGTCAGTACTGAGGGAGTGCCGCACTGTCAGAGAGTCAGTACTGAGGGAGTGCTGCACTGTCAGAGGGTCAGTACTGAGGGAGTGCTGCACTGTCTGAGGGTCAGCACTGAGGGAGTGCCGCACTGTCAGAGGGTCAGCACTGAGGGAGTGCCGCATTGCCAGAGGGTCAGTACTGAGGGAGTGCCGCACTGTCTGAGGGTCAGCACAGAGGGAGTGCCGTACTGCCAGAGGGTCAGTACTGAGGGACTGCCGCACTGTCAGAGGGTCAGTACTGAGGGAGTTCCGCACTGTCAGAGGGTCAGTACTGAGGGAGGGCTGTACTGTCAGAGAGTCAGTACTGAGGGAGCGCTGCACTGTCAGAGGGTCAGTACTGAGGGAGTGCTGTATTGTCAGAGGGTCAGTACTGAGGGAGTGCCGCACTGTCAAAGGGTCAGTACGGAGGGAGCGCCGCACTGTCAGAGGGTCAGTACTGAGGGAGTGCTGCACTGTCAGAGGGTCAGTACTGAGGGAGTGCCGCACTGTCAAAGGGTCAGTACTGAGGGAGTGCCGCACTGTCAAAGGGTCAGTACTGAGGGAGTGCCGCACTGTCAGAGGGTCAGCACTGAGGGAATGCTGCACTGTCAGAGAGTCAGTACGGAGGGAGTGCTGCACTGTCAGAGGGTCAGGACTGAGGGAGTGCTGCACTGTCAGAGAGTCAGTACTGAGGGATTGCCGCACTGTCAAAGGGTCTACTGAGGGAGTGCTGCATTGTCAGAGGGTCAGTACTGAGGGAGTGCTGCACTGTCAGAAGGTCAGTACTGAGGGAGTGCCGCACTGTCAGAGGGTCAGTACTGAGGGAGTGCCGCACTGTCAGCGGGTCAGTACTGAGGGAGCGCCGCACTGTCAGAGGGTCAGTACTGAGGGAGTGCTGCACTGTCAGAGGGTCAGTACTGAGGGAGTGCCGCACTGTCAGAGGGTCAGTACTGAGGGAGTGCCGCACTGTCAGCGGGTCAGTACTGAGGGAGCGCCGCATTGTCAGAGGGTCAGGACTGAGGGAGTGCTGCACTGTCAGAGGGTCAGTACTGAGGGAGTGCCGCACTGTCAGAGGGTCAGTACTGAGGGAGTGCCGCACTGTCAGCGGGTCAGTACTGAGGGAGCGCCGCACTGTCAGAGGGTCAGTACTGAGGGAGTGCTGCACTGTCAGAGAGTCAGTACCGAGGGAGTGCTGCACTTTCAGAGGGTCAGTACTGAGGGAGTGCTGCACTGTCAGAGGGTCAGTACTGAGGGAATGCTGCTCTGTCAGAGGGTCAGTATTGGGTCAGTACTGAGGGAGTGCCGCACTGTCAAAGGGTCAGTACGGAGGGAGCGCCGCACTGTCAGAGGGTCAGTACTGAGGGAGTGCTGCACTGTCAGAGGGTCAGTACTGAGGGAGTGCCGCACTGTCAAAGGGTCAGTACTGAGGGAGTGCCGCACTGTCAAAGGGTCAGTACTGAGGGAGTGCCGCATTGTCAGAGGGTCAGCACTGAGGGAATGCTGCACTGTCAGAGAGTCAGTACGGAGGGAGTGCTGCACTGTCAGAGGGTCAGGACTGAGGGAGTGCTGCACTGTCAGAGAGTCAGTACTGAGGGATTGCCGCACTGTCAAAGGGTCTACTGAGGGAGTGCTGCATTGTCAGAGGGTCAGTACTGAGGGAGTGCTGCACTGTCAGAAGGTCAGTACTGAGGGAGTGCCGCACTGTCAGAGGGTCAGTACTGAGGGAGTGCCGCACTGTCAGCGGGTCAGTACTGAGGGAGCGCCGCACTGTCAGAGGGTCAGTACTGAGGGAGTGCTGCACTGTCAGAGGGTCAGTACTGAGGGAGTGCCGCACTGTCAGAGGGTCAGTACTGAGGGAGTGCCGCACTGTCAGCGGGTCAGTACTGAGGGAGCGCCGCATTGTCAGAGGGTCAGGACTGAGGGAGTGCTGCACTGTCAGAGGGTCAGTACTGAGGGAGTGCCGCACTGTCAGAGGGTCAGTACTGAGGGAGTGCCGCACTGTCAGCGGGTCAGTACTGAGGGAGCGCCGCACTGTCAGAGGGTCAGTACTGAGGGAGTGCTGCACTGTCAGAGAGTCAGTACCGAGGGAGTGCTGCACTTTCAGAGGGTCAGTACTGAGGGAGTGCTGCACTGTCAGAGGGTCAGTACTGAGGGAATGCTGCTCTGTCAGAGGGTCAGTATTGGGTCAGTATTGAGGGAGTGCCGCACTGTCAAAGGGTCTACTGAGGGAGTGCCGGACTGTCAGAGGCTCAATACTGAGGGAGTGCCGCACTGTCAGAGGGTCAGTACTGAGGGAGGGCTGCACTGTCAGAGGGTCAGTACCGAGGGAGTGCTGCACTGTCAGAGCGTCAGTACTGAGGGAGTGCCGCACTGTCAGAGGGTCAGTACAGAGGGAATGCTGCACTGTCAGAGGGTCAGTACTGAGGGAGCGTGCATTGTCAGAGGTTCAGTACTGAGGGAGCACTGCACTGTCAGAGGGTCAGTACTGAGGGAGTGCTGCACTGTCAGAGGGTCAGTTTGAGGGAGTGCTGCACTGTCAGAGGGTCAGTACTGAGGGAGTGCTGCACTATCAGAGGGTCAGTATTGAGGGAGTGCCGCACTGTCAAAGGGTCTCCTGAGGGAGTGCTGCACTGTCAGAGGGTCAGTACTGAGGGAGTGCTGCACTGTCAGAGGGTCAGTACTGAGGGAGTGCCGGACTGTCAGAGGCTCAATACTGAGGGAGTGCCGCACTGTCAGAGGGTCAGGACTGAGGGATTGCTGCACTGTCAGAGGGTCAGTACTGGGGGAATGCTGCACTGTCAGAGGGTCAGCACTGAGGGAGTGCTGCACTGTCTGAGGGCCAGCACTGAGGGAGTGCCGCACTGTCAGCGGGTCAGTACTGAGGGAGTGCTGCACTGTCAGCGGGTCAGTACTGAGGGAGTGCCGCACTGTCAGCGGGTCAGTACTGAGGGAGTGCCGCACTGTCAGAGAGTCAGTACTGAGGGAGTGCTGCACTGTCAGAGGGTCAGTACTGAGGGAGTGCTGCACTGTCTGAGGGTCAGCACTGAGGGAGTGCCGCACTGTCAGAGGGTCAGCACTGAGGGAGTGCCGCGTTGCCAGAGGGTCAGTACTGAGGGAGTGCCGCACTGTCTGAGGGTCAGCACAGAGGGAGTGCCGTACTGCCAGAGGGTCAGTACTGAGGGACTGCCGCACTGTCAGAGGGTCAGTACTGAGGGAGTTCCGCACTGCCAGAGGGTCAGTACTGAGGGAGTGCTGCACTGTCAGAAGGTCAGTACTGAGGGAGTGCCGCACTGTCAGAGGGTCAGTACTGAGGGAGTGCCGCACTGTCAGCGGGTCAGTACTGAGGGAGCGCCGCACTGTCAGAGGGTCAGTACTGAGGGAGTGCTGCACTGTCAGAGAGTCAGTACCGAGGGAGTGCTGCACTTTCAGAGGGTCAGTACTGAGGGAGTGCTGCACTGTCAGAGGGTCAGTACTGAGGGAGTGCTGCACTGTCAGAGGGTCAGTACTGAGGGAGTGCCGGACTGTCAGAGGCTCAATACTGAGGGAGTGCCGCACTCTCAGAGGGTCAGGACTGAGGGATTGCTGCACTGTCAGAGGGTCAGTACTGGGGGAATGCTGCACTGTCAGAGGGTCAGCACTGAGGGAGTGCTGCACTGTCTGAGGGCCAGCACTGAGGGAGTGCCGCACTGTCAGCGGGTCAGTACTGAGGGAGTGCTGCACTGTCAGCGGGTCAGTACTGAGGGAGTGCCGCACTGTCAGCGGGTCAGTACTGAGGGAGTGCCGCACTGTCAGAGAGTCAGTACTGAGGGAGTGCTGCACTGTCAGAGGGTCAGTACTGAGGGAGTGCTGCACTGTCTGAGGGTCAGCACTGAGGGAGTGCCGCACTGTCAGAGGGTCAGCACTGAGGGAGTGCCGCGTTGCCAGAGGGTCAGTACTGAGGGAGTGCCGCACTGTCTGAGGGTCAGCACAGAGGGAGTGCCGTACTGCCAGAGGGTCAGTACTGAGGGACTGCCGCACTGTCAGAGGGTCAGTACTGAGGGAGTTCCGCACTGCCAGAGGGTCAGTACTGAGGGAGTGCTGCACTGTCAGAAGGTCAGTACTGAGGGAGTGCCGCACTGTCAGAGGGTCAGTACTGAGGGAGTGCCGCACTGTCAGCGGGTCAGTACTGAGGGAGCGCCGCACTGTCAGAGGGTCAGTACTGAGGGAGTGCTGCACTGTCAGAGAGTCAGTACCGAGGGAGTGCTGCACTTTCAGAGGGTCAGTACTGAGGGAGTGCTGCACTGTCAGAGGGTCAGTACTGAGGGAATGCTGCACTGTCAGAGGGTCAGTATTGGGTCAGTATTGAGGGAGTGCCGCACTGTCAAAGGGTCTACTGAGGGAGTGCTGCACTGTCAGAGGGTCAGTACTGAGGGAACGTGCATTGTCAGAGGTTCAGTACTGAGGGAGCACTGCACTGTCAGAGGGTCAGTACTGAGGGAGTGCTGCACTGTCAGAGGGTCAGTTTGAGGGAGTGCTGCACTGTCAGAGGGTCAGTACTGAGGGAGTGCTGCACTATCAGAGGGTCAGTATTGAGGGAGTGCCGCACTGTCAAAGGGTCTCCTGAGGGAGTGCTGCACTGTCAGAGGGTCAGTACTGAGGGAGTGCTGCACTGTCAGAGGGTCAGTACTGAGGGAGTGCCGGACTGTCAGAGGCTCAATACTGAGGGAGTGCCGCACTGTCAGAGGGTCAGGACTGAGGGATTGCTGCACTGTCAGAGGGTCAGTACTGGGGGAATGCTGCACTGTCAGAGGGTCAGCACTGAGGGAGTGCTGCACTGTCTGAGGGCCAGCACTGAGGGAGTGCCGCACTGTCAGCGGGTCAGTACTGAGGGAGTGCTGCACTGTCAGCGGGTCAGTACTGAGGGAGTGCCGCACTGTCAGCGGGTCAGTACTGAGGGAGTGCCGCACTGTCAGAGAGTCAGTACTGAGGGAGTGCTGCACTGTCAGAGGGTCAGTACTGAGGGAGTGCTGCACTGTCTGAGGGTCAGCACTGAGGGAGTGCCGCACTGTCAGAGGGTCAGCACTGAGGGAGTGCCGCATTGCCAGAGGGTCAGTACTGAGGGAGTGCCGCACTGTCTGAGGGTCAGCACAGAGGGAGTGCCGTACTGCCAGAGGGTCAGTACTGAGGGACTGCCGCACTGTCAGAGGGTCAGTACTGAGGGAGTTCCGCACTGTCAGAGGGTCAGTACTGAGGGAGGGCTGTACTGTCAGAGAGTCAGTACTGAGGGAGCGCTGCACTGTCAGAGGGTCAGTACTGAGGGAGTGCTGTATTGTCAGAGGGTCAGTACTGAGGGAGTGCCGCACTGTCAAAGGGTCAGTACGGAGGGAGCGCCGCACTGTCAGAGGGTCAGTACTGAGGGAGTGCTGCACTGTCAGAGGGTCAGTACTGAGGGAGTGCCGCACTGTCAAAGGGTCAGTACTGAGGGAGTGCCGCACTGTCAAAGGGTCAGTACTGAGGGAGTGCCGCACTGTCAGAGGGTCAGCACTGAGGGAATGCTGCACTGTCAGAGAGTCAGTACGGAGGGAGTGCTGCACTGTCAGAGGGTCAGGACTGAGGGAGTGCTGCACTGTCAGAGGGTCAGTACTGAGGGAGTGCCGCACTGTCAGAGGGCCAGTACTGAGGGAGTGCTGCACTGTCAGAGAGTCAGTACTGAGGGAGAGCTGCACTGTCAGAGAGTCAGTGCTGAGGGAGAGCTGCACTGTCAGAGGGTCAGTACTGAGGGAGAGCTGCACTGTCAGAGGGTCAGTACTGAGGGAGAGCTGCACTGTCAAAGGGTCAGTACTGAGGGAGTGCTGCACTGTCAGAGAGTCAGTGCTGAGGGAGAGCTGCACTGTCAAAGGGTCAGTACTGAGGGAGTGCTGCACTGTCAGAGAGTCAGTGCTGAGGGAGAGCTGCACTGTCAAAGGGTCAGTACTGAGGGAGTGCCGCACTGTCAGAGGGTCAGTACTGAGGGAGTGCTGCACTGTCAGAGGGTCAGTACTGAGGGAGTGCCGCACTGTCAGAGGGTCAGTACTGAGGGAGCGCTGCGCTGTCAGAGGGTCAGTACTGAGGGAGTGCTGCACTGTCAGAGGGTAAGTACTGAGGGAGTGCTGCACTGTCAAAGGGTCAGTACTGAGGGCGTGCTGCACTGTCAGTGAGTCAGTACTGAGGGAGTGCTGCACTGTCAGCGGGTCAGTAGAGCGGGTGTGCCGCACTGTCAGAGAGTCAGTACTGAGGGAGTGCTGCACTGTCAAAGGGTCTACTGAGGGAGTGCTGCACTGTCAGAGGGTCAGTACTGAGGGAGTGCTGCACTGTCAGAGAGTCAGTACTGAGGGAGCGCTGCACTGTCAGAGGGTCAATTCTGAGGGAGTGACGCACTGTCAGAGGGTCAGTACTGAGGGAGTGCTGTACTATCAGAGGGTCAGTACTGACGGAGTGCTGCACTGTCAGAGGGTCAGTACTGAGGGAGCGCTGCATTGTCAGAGGGTCAATACTGAGGGAGCGCCGCACTGTCAGAGGGTCAGTACTGAGGGAGTGCCGCACTGTCATAGGGTCAGTACTGACGGAGTGCTGCACTGTCAGAGGGTCAGGACTGAGGGAGTTCCGCACTGTCAGAGGGTCAGTACAGAGGGAGTGCTGCACTGTCAGAGGGCCAGGACTGAGGGAGTCCCACACTGTCAGAGAGTCAGTACTGAGGGAGTGCTGCACTGTCAGAGGGTCAGTACTGAGGGAGTGCTGCACTGTCAGAGAGTCAGTACTGAGGGATGCCGCACTGTCAGAGGGTCAGTACTGAGGGAGCGCTGCACTGTCAGAGGGTCAGGACTGAGGGAGTTCCGCACTGTCAGAGAGTCAGTACTGAGGGAGTGCTGCACTGTCAGAGGGTCAGTACTGAGGGAGTGCTGCATTGTCAGAGGGTCAATACTGAGGGAGCGCCGCACTGTCAGAGGGTCAGTACTGAGGAAGCGATGCACTGTCAAAGGGTCTACTGAGGGAGTGCTGCACAGTCAGAGAGTCAGTACTGAGGGAGTGCTGCACGGTCAGAGGGTCAGTACTGAGGGAGTGCTGCACTGTCAGAGAGTCAGTACTGAAGGAGCGCCGCACTCTCAAAGGGTCAGTACTGAGGGAGTGCTGCACTGTCAGAGGGTCAGTACTGAGGGAATGCTGCACTGTCAGAGGGTCAGTACTGAGGGAATGCTGCACTGTCAGAGGGTCAGTACTGAGTGAGTGCCGCACTGTCAGAGGGTCAGTACAAGAGGGAGTGCCGCACTGTGTCAGAGTGTCAGTACTGAGGGAGTGCCGCACTGTCAGAGGGTCAGTACTGAGGGAGTGCCGCACTGTCAGAGGGTCAGTACTGAGGGAGTGCCTCACTGTCAGAGGGTCAGTACAGAGGGAGTGCCGCACTGTCAGAGGGTCAGTACAGAGGGAGTGCCGCACTGTCAGAGGGTCAGTACTGAGGGAATGCTGCACTGTCAGAGGGTCAGTACTGAGGGAGTGCCGCACTGTCAGAGGGTCAGTACTGAGGGAGTGCCGCACTGTCAGAGGGTCAGTACTGAGGGACGGTTGCACTGTCAGAGGGTCAGAACTGACGGAGTGCTGCACTGTCAGAGGGTCAGTACTGAGGGAGTGCTGCACTGTCAGAGAGTCAGTACTGAGGGAGTGCCGCACTGTCAGAGGGCCAGTACTGAGGGAGTGCTGCACTGTCAGAGAGTCAGTACTGAGGGAGAGCTGCACTGTCAGAGAGTCAGTGCTGAGGGAGAGCTGCACTGTCAGAGGGTCAGTACTGAGGGAGAGCTGCACTGTCAGAGGGTCAGTACTGAGGGAGTGCTGCACTGTCAGAGAGTCAGTGCTGAGGGAGAGCTGCACTGTCAAAGGGTCAGTACTGAGGGAGTGCTGCACTGTCAGAGAGTCAGTGCTGAGGGAGAGCTGCACTGTCAAAGGGTCAGTACTGAGGGAGTGCCGCACTGTCAGAGGGTCAGTACTGAGGGAGTGCTGCACTGTCAGAGGGTCAGTACTGAGGGAGTGCCGCACTGTCAGAGGGTCAGTACTGAGGGAGCGCTGCGCTGTCAGAGGGTCAGTACTGAGGGAGTGCTGCACTGTCAGAGGGTAAGTACTGAGGGAGTGCTGCACTGTCAAAGGGTCAGTACTGAGGGCGTGCTGCACTGTCAGAGAGTCAGTACTGAGGGAGTGCTGCACTGTCAGCGGGTCAGTAGAGCGGGTGTGCCGCACTGTCAGAGAGTCAGTACTGAGGGAGTGCTGCACTGTCAAAGGGTCTACTGAGGGAGTGCTGCACTGTCAGAGGGTCAGTACTGAGGGAGTGCTGCACTGTCAGAGAGTC
Source organism: Scyliorhinus torazame (assembly GCF_047496885.1). Classification (NCBI taxonomy): domain Eukaryota; kingdom Metazoa; phylum Chordata; class Chondrichthyes; order Carcharhiniformes; family Scyliorhinidae; genus Scyliorhinus; species Scyliorhinus torazame. Next base: position 6,588,770 of record NC_092707.1, on the reverse strand, counting down.
AGTACTGAGGGAGCGCTGCACTGTCAGAGGGTCAATTCTGAGGGAGTGACGCACTGTCAGAGGGTCAGTACTGAGGGAGTGCTGCACTGTCAAAGGGTCAGTACTGAGAGAGTGCTGTACTATCAGAGGGTCAGTACTGACGGAGTGCTGCACTGTCAGAGGGTCAGTACTGAGGGAGCGCTGCATTGTCAGAGGGTCAATACTGAGGGAGCGCCGCACTGTCAGAGGGTCAGTACTGAGGGAGTGCCGCACTGTCATAGGGTCAGTACTGACGGAGTGCTGCACTGTCAGAGGGTCAGGACTGAGGGAGTTCCGCACTGTCAGAGGGTCAGTACAGAGGGAGTGCTGCACTGTCAGAGGGCCAGGACTGAGGGAGTTCCACACTGTCAGAGAGTCAGTACTGAGGGAGTGCTGCACTGTCAGAGGGTCAGTACTGAGGGAGTGCTGCACTGTCAGAGAGTCAGTACTGAGGGATGCCGCACTGTCAGAGGGTCAGTACTGAGGGAGCGCTGCACTGTCAGAGGGTCAGGACTGAGGGAGTTCCGCACTGTCAGAGAGTCAGTACTGAGGGAGTGCTGCACAGTCAGAGAGTCAGTACTGAGGGAGTGCTGCACGGTCAGAGGGTCAGTACTGAGGGAGTGCTGCACTGTCAGAGAGTCAGTACTGAAGGAGCGCCGCACTCTCAAAGGGTCAGTACTGAGGGAGTGCTGCACTGTCAGAGGGTCAGTACTGAGGGAGCGCTGCACTGTCAGAGGATCAGTTCTGAGGGAGTGCTGCACTGTCAAAGAGTCAGTACTGAGGCAGTGCTGCACTGTCAGAGGGTCAGTACTGAGGGAGAGCTGCACTGTCAGAGGGTCAGTACTGAGGGAATGCTGCACTGTCAGAGGGTCAGTACTGAGGGAATGCTGCACTGTCAGAGGGTCAGTACTGAGTGAGTGCCGCACTGTCAGAGGGTCAGTACAAGAGGGAGTGCCGCACTGTGTCAGAGGGTCAGTACTGAGGGAGTGCCGCACTGTCAGAGGGTCAGTACTGAGGGAGTGCCGCACTGTCAGATGGTCAGTACTGAGGGAGTGCCTCACTGTCAGAGGGTCAGTACAGAGGGAGTGCCGCACTGTCAGAGGGTCAGTACAGAGGGAGTGCCGCACTGTCAGAGGGTCAGTACTGAGGGAATGCTGCACTGTCAGAGGGTCAGTACTGAGGGAGTGCTGCACTGTCAGAGGGTCAGTACTGAGGGAGTGCCGCACTGTCAGAGGGTCAGTACTGAGGGACTGTTGCACTGTCAGAGGGTCAGAACTGACGGAGTGCTGCACTGTCAGAGGGTCAGTCCTGAGGGAGTGCCACACTGTCAGAGGGTCAGTACTGAGGCAGTGCTGCACTGTCAGAGGGTCAGTACTGAGGGAGTGCCGCACTGTCAGAGGGTCAGTACTGAGGGAGTGCTGCACTGTCAGAGGGTCAGTACTGAGGGAGTGCCGCACTGTCAGAGGGTCAGTACTGAGGGAGTGCCGCACTGTCAGAGGGTCAGTACTGAGGGAGTGCTGCACTGTCAGAGAGTCAGTACTGAGGGAGCGCTGCATTGTCAGAGGGTCAATACTGAGGGAGCGCCGCACTGTCAGAGGGTCAGTACTGAGGGAGTGCCGCACTGTCATAGGGTCAGTACTGATGTAGTGCTGCACTGTCAGAGGGTCAGGACTGAGGGAGTTCCGCACTGTCAGAGGGTCAGTACAGAGGAAGTGCTGCACTGTCAGAGAGTTAGTACTGAGGGATGCCGCACTGTCAGAGGGTCAGTACTGAGGGAGTGCTGCACTGTCAGAGGGTCAGTACTGAGGGAGCGCTGCACTGTCAGAGGGTCAGGACTGAGGGAGTTCCGCACTGTCAGAGAGTCAGTACTGAGGGAGTGCTGCACTGTCAGAGGGTCAGTACTGAGGGATGCCGCACTGTCAGAGGGTCAGTACTGAGGGACTGCCGCACTGTCAGAGGGTCAGTACTGAGGGAGTGCCGCACTGTCAGAGGGTCAGTACTGAGGGAGTGCTGCACTGTCAGAGAGTCAGTACTGAGGGAGCGCTGCATTGTCAGAGGGTCAATACTGAGGGAGCGCCGCACTGTCAGAGGGTCAGTACTGAGGGAGTGCCGCACTGTCATAGGGTCAGTACTGATGTAGTGCTGCACTGTCAGAGGGTCAGGACTGAGGGAGTTCCGCACTGTCAGAGGGTCAGTACAGAGGAAGTGCTGCACTGTCAGAGAGTTAGTACTGAGGGATGCCGCACTGTCAGAGGGTCAGTACTGAGGGAGTGCTGCACTGTCAGAGGGTCAGTACTGAGGGAGCGCTGCACTGTCAGAGGGTCAGGACTGAGGGAGTTCCGCACTGTCAGAGAGTCAGTACTGAGGGAGTGCTGCACTGTCAGAGGGTCAGTACTGAGGGATGCCGCACTGTCAGAGGGTCAGTACTGAGGGACTGCCGCACTGTCAGAGGGTAAGTACTGAGGGAGTGCTGCACTGTCAGAGGGTCAGTACTGAGGGAGTGCTGCATTGTCAGAGGGTCAATACTGAGGGAGCGCTGCACTGTCAAAGGGTCTACTGAGGGAGTGCTGCACGGTCAGAGGGTCAGTACTGAGGGAGTGCTGCACTGTCAGAGAGTCAGTACTGAGGGAGCGCCGCACTCTCAAAGGGTCAGTACTGAGGGAGTGCTGCACTGTCAGAGGGTCAGTACTGAGGGAGCGCTGCACTGTCAGAGGATCAGTTCTGAGGGAGTGCTGCACTGTCAAAGAGTCAGTACTGAGGCAGTGCTGCACTGTCAGAGGGTCAGTACTGAGGGAGTGCTGCACTGTCAGAAGGTCAGTACTGAGGGAATGCTGCACTGTCAGAGGGTCAGTATTGAGGGAGTGCCGCACTGTCAGAGGGTCAGTACTGAGGGAGCGCCGCACTGTCAGAGGGTCAGTACTGAGGGAGTGCTGCACTGTCAGAGGGTCAGTACTGAGGGAGTGCTGCATTGTCAGAGGGTCAATACTGAGGGAGCGCCGCACTGTCAGAGGGTCAGTACTGAGGAAGCGATGCACTGTCAAAGGGTCTACTGAGGGAGTGCTGCACAGTCAGAGAGTCAGTACTGAGGGAGTGCTGCACGGTCAGAGGGTCAGTACTGAGGGAGTGCTGCACTGTCAGAGAGTCAGTACTGAAGGAGCGCCGCACTCTCAAAGGGTCAGTACTGAGGGAGTGCTGCACTGTCAGAGGGTCAGTACTGAGGGAGCGCTGCACTGTCAGAGGATCAGTTCTGAGGGAGTGCTGCACTGTCAAAGAGTCAGTACTGAGGCAGTGCTGCACTGTCAGAGGGTCAGTACTGAGGGAGAGCTGCACTGTCAGAGGGTCAGTACTGAGGGAATGCTGCACTGTCAGAGGGTCAGTACTGAGGGAATGCTGCACTGTCAGAGGGTCAGTACTGAGTGAGTGCCGCACTGTCAGAGGGTCAGTACAAGAGGGAGTGCCGCACTGTGTCAGGGTGTCAGTACTGAGGGAGTGCCGCACTGTCAGAGGGTCAGTACTGAGGGAGTGCCGCACTGTCAGAGGGTCAGTACTGAGGGAGTGCCTCACTGTCAGAGGGTCAGTACAGAGGGAGTGCCGCACTGTCAGAGGGTCAGTACAGAGGGAGTGCCGCACTGTCAGAGGGTCAGTACTGAGGGAATGCTGCACTGTCAGAGGGTCAGTACAGAGGGAGTGCCGCACTGTCAGAGGGTCAGTACTGAGGGAGTGCCGCACTGTCAGAGGGTCAGTACTGAGGGAGTGCCTCACTGTCAGAGGGTCAGTACTGAGGGAGTGCTGCACTGTCAGAGGGTCAGTACAAGAGGGAGTGCCGCACTGTGTCAGAGTGTCAGTACTGAGGGAGTGCCGCACTGTCAGAGGGTCAGTACTGAGGGAGTGCCGCACTGTCAGAGGGTCAGTACTGAGGGAGTGCCTCACTGTCAGAGGGTCAGTACAGAGGGAGTGCCGCACTGTCAGAGGGTCAGTACAGAGGGAGTGCCGCACTGTCAGAGGGTCAGTACTGAGGGAATGCTGCACTGTCAGAGGGTCAGTACAGAGGGAGTGCCGCACTGTCAGAGGGTCAGTACTGAGGGAGTGCCGCACTGTCAGAGGGTCAGTACTGAGGGAGTGCTGCACTGTCAGAGGGTCAGTACTGAGGGACTGTTGCACTGTCAGAGGGTCAGAACTGAGGGAGTGCCACACTGTCAGAGGGTCAGTACTGAGGGAGTGCTGCACTGTCAGAGGGTCAGTACTGAGGGAGTGCTGCACTGTCAGAGGGTCAGTACTGAGGGACTGTTGCACTGTCAGAGGGTCAGAACTGAGGGAGTGCTGCACTGTCAGAGGGTCAGTACTGAGGGAGTGCCACACTGTCAGAGGGTCAGTACTGAGGCAGTGCTGCACTGTCAGAGGGTCAGTACTGAGGGAGTGCCGCACTGTCAGAGGGTCAGTACTGAGGGAGTGCTGCACTGTCAGAGGGTCAGTACTGAGGGACTGTTGCACTGTCAGAGGGTCAGAACTGAGGGAGTGCCACACTGTCAGAGGGTCAGTACTGAGGGAGTGCTGCACTGTCAGAGGGTCAGTACTGAGGGAGTGCTGCACTGTCAGAGGGTCAGTACTGAGGGACTGTTGCACTGTCAGAGGGTCAGAACTGAGGGAGTGCTGCACTGTCAGAGGGTCAGTACTGAGGCAGTGCTGCACTGTCAGAGGGTCAGTACTGAGGGAGTGCCGCACTGTCAGAGGGTCAGTACTGAGGGAGTGCTGCACTGTCAGAGGGTCAGTACTGAGGGAGTGCCGCACTGTCAGAGGGTCAGTACTGAGGGAGTGCCGCACTGTCAGAGGGTCAGTACTGAGGGAGTGCTGCACTGTCAGAGAGTCAGTACTGAGGGAGCGCTGCATTGTCAGAGGGTCAATACTGAGGGAGCGCCGCACTGTCAGAGGGTCAGTACTGAGGGAGTGCCGCACTGTCATAGGGTCAGTACTGATGTAGTGCTGCACTGTCAGAGGGTCAGGACTGAGGGAGTTCCGCACTGTCAGAGGGTCAGTACAGAGGAAGTGCTGCACTGTCAGAGAGTTAGTACTGAGGGATGCCGCACTGTCAGAGGGTCAGTACTGAGGGAGTGCTGCACTGTCAGAGAGTTAGTACTGAGGGATGCCGCACTGTCAGAGGGTCAGTACTGAGGGAGTGCTGCATTGTCAGAGGGTCAGTACTGAGGGAGCGCTGCACTGTCAGAGGGTCAGGACTGAGGGAGTTCCGCACTGTCAGAGAGTCAGTACTGAGGGAGTGCTGCACTGTCAGAGGGTCAGTACTGAGGGATGCCGCACTGTCAGAGGGTCAGTACTGAGGGAGTGCTGCACTGTCAGAGGGTCAGTACTGAGGGAGTGCCGCACTGTCAGAGGGTAAGTACTGAGGGAGTGCTGCACTGTCAGAGGGTCAGTACTGAGGGAGTGCTGCATTGTCAGAGGGTCAATACTGAGGGAGCGCTGCACTGTCAAAGGGTCTACTGAGGGAGTGCTGCACGGTCAGAGGGTCAGTACTGAGGGAGTGCTGCACTGTCAGAGAGTCAGTACTGAGGGAGCGCCGCACTCTCAATGGGTCAGTACTGAGGGAGTGCTGCACTGTCAGAGGGTCAGTACTGAGGGAGCGCTGCACTGTCAGAGGATCAGTTCTGAGGGAGTGCTGCACTGTCAAAGAGTCAGTACTGAGGCAGTGCTGCACTGTCAGAGGGTCAGTACTGAGGGAGTGCTGCACTGTCAGAAGGTCAGTACTGAGGGAATGCTGCACTGTCAGAGGGTCAGTATTGAGGGAGTGCCGCACTGTCAGAGGGTCAGTACTGAGGGAGCGCCGCACTGTCAGAGGGTCAGTACTGAGGGAGTGCCTCACTGTCAGAGGGTCAGTACAGAGGGAGTGCCGCACTGTCAGAGGGTCAGTACAGAGGGAGCGCTGCACTGTCAGAGGATCAGTTCTGAGGGAGCGCTGCACTGTCAGAGGATCAGTTCTGAGGGAGTGCTGCACTGTCAAAGAGTCAGTACTGAGGCAGTGCTGCACTGTCAGAGGGTCAGTACTGAGGGAGTGCTGCACTGTCAGAAGGTCAGTACTGAGGGAATGCTGCACTGTCAGAGGGTCAGTATTGAGGGAGTGCCGCACTGTCAGAGGGTCAGTACTGAGGGAGCGCCGCACTGTCAGAGGGTCAGTACTGAGGGAGTGCTGCACTGTCAGAGGGTCAGTACTGAGGGAATGCTGCACTGTCAGAGGGTCAGTACTGAGGGAGTGCCGCACTGTCAGAGGGTCAGTACTGAGGGAATGCTGCACTGTCAGAGGGTCAGTATTGAGGGAGTGCCGCACTGTCAGAGGGTCAGTACTGAGGGAGCGCCGCACTGTCAGAGGGTCAGTACTGAGGGAGTGCCTCACTGTCAGAGGGACAGTACAGAGGGAGTGCCGCACTGTCAGAGGGTCAGTACAGAGGGAGTGCCGCACTGTCAGAGGGTCAGTACTGAGGGAGTGCCGCACTGTCAGAGGGTCAGTACTGAGGGAGTGCTGCACTGTCAGAGGGTCAGTACTGAGGGAGTGCCGCACTGTCAGAGGGTCAGTACTGAGGGAGTTCCGCACTGTCAGAGGGTCAGTACTGAGGGAGTGCCGCACTGTCAGAGGGTCAGTACTGAGGGAGTGCCGCACTGTCAGAGGGTCAGTACTGAGGGACTGTTGCACTGTCAGAGGGTCAGAACTGACGGAGTGCTGCACTGTCAGAGGGTCAGTCCTGAGGGAGTGCCACACTGTCAGAGGGTCAGTACTGAGGGAGTGCCGCACTGTCAGAGGGTCAGTACTGAGGGAGTGCCGCACTGTCAGAGGGTCAGTACTGAGGGACTGTTGCACTGTCAGAGGGTCAGAACTGACGGAGTGCTGCACTGTCAGAGGGTCAGTCCTGAGGGAGTGCCACACTGTCAGAGGGTCAGTACTGAGGGAGTGCTGCACTGTCAGAGGGTCAGTACTGAGGGAGTGCCACACTGTCAGAGGGTCAGTACTGAGGGAGTGCTGCAGTGTCAGAGGGTCAGTACTGAGGGAGTGCCGCACTGTCAGAGGGTCAGTACTGAGGGAGCGCTGCACTGTCAGAGGGTCAGTACTGAGGGAGTGCCGCACAGTCAGAGGGTCAGTACTGAGGGAGTGCTGCACTGTCAGAGGGTCAGTACTGAGCGAGTGCTGCACTGTCAGAGGGTCAGTACTGAGGGAGTAATGTACTGTTGGAGAATTAGTACTGTTAACTGTCACCTTTCATTTGTGACTTCACACTGAGACCCTGGGCGAAATTCTCCGGAAACGGCGCGATGTCTGCCGACTGGCTCCCAAAACGGCTCAAATCAGACGGGCATCGCGCCGCCCCAAAGGTGCGGAATGCTCCGCATCTTTGGGGGCTGAGCCCCAACCTTAAGGGGCTAGGTCGGCGCCGGACGAATTTCCACCCCGCCAGCTGGCGCGGAAATGACATCTCCGGGCGGCGCATGCGCGGGAGCGTCAGCGGCCGCTGACATTTTCCCGCGCCTGCGCAGTGGAGGGAGTCTCTTCTGCCTCTGCCATGGTGGAGACCGTGGCGGAGGCGGAAGGGAAAGAGTGCCCCCACGGCACAGGCCCGCCCGCGGATCGGTTGGCCCCGATCGCGGGCCAGGCCACCGTGGGGGCACCCCCCGGGGCCAGATCGCCCCGCACCCCCCCCAGGACCCCGGAGCCCGCCCGTGCCGCCGTGTCCCGCCGGTAAGGTAGGTGGTTTAATTTACGCCGGCGGGACAGGCATTTTAGCGGCGGGACTTCGGCCCATCCGGGCCAGAGAATCGCCGGGGGGGGGCCCGCCAACCGGCGCGGCGCGATTCCCGCCCCCGCCGAATATCCGGTGCCGGAGACTTCGGCAACCGGCGGGGGCGGGATTCTCGCCAGCCCCCGGCGATTCTCCAACCTGGCGGGGGGGGTCGGGGAATCGCGCCCCCTGTCTGTCCTACTCGGTAGATGGGAAAGCTCTCTCAGCGTTGGGCAGCACGGTAGCACAGTGGTTAGCACAGTTGCTACACAGCTCCAGGGTCCCAGGTTCGATTCCGGCTTGGGTCACTGCCTGTGCGGAGTCTGCACATCCTCCCCGTGTGTGCGCGGGTTTCCTCCGGGGGCTCCGGTTTCCTCCCACAGCCCAAAGATGTGCAGGTTAGGTGAATTGGCCGTGATAAATTGCCCTTAGTATCCAAAAAATGTTCAGTGGGTTATGGGGATAGGGTGGAGGTGTGGGCTTCAGTAGGGTGCTCTTTCTTAGGGCCGGTGCTGACCCGATGGGCAAATGGCCTCCTTCGGCACTGTAAATTCTATGATTATTTTGAAGAAGATGATGGTGTTGAACTCAGCAATCTGTCGCCAATATTTATCCGTCAACCAACATCATTAAAACACCTGGTGCTGCATTCTCCATCTCAGGGACTAAGTCCTCACGCCGTCGGCAAAACTGGCGTCAAAAAGCCGCAGCTTGCCCGTTTTGCTTGGGGCTAGCTGGCAGCTGGCGTGGAGCTCACACCTCCAGCCGCCAACATGGGCCCCCGCACGTCCGGGACAGAGGCCGTGCACGCGCACGGCGCCAGCCTCCAGCCGCCACACCGTGCTCCATGGCGACTCAGACCGCGGAAATATCGCCTCTGATTGGCCGCGCGCCCGGACCGCCCGCACAATTAAAGAACCATCCAGAATGAGGCCCCCCCCCCCTGCCCTCCGATCGCCCCTGCCCCTGACAGTTGCAGCCGGGGACTGAATCTTCAGCCGCCTCACGGGTACGCCAAACGGCAGGACCAGATTAATTCCAGGCGGTCGGGGGCGGAGAATAGCGGGACGGGCCTCAGGCAATGGCCTCCGGCGGTGGATACTCTGCACGGCGCACTCCGCGAGTACTCCTCGGGGGGGCAGAGAATCACCGAACCGGCGCCGGTCCTCATTCCCTGCAGGAAGCTGGATTCTTCGCCCCGTCGCTGAACGCCATTTTGCCGTCAGGGTGGGGAGAATCAGCCCCGGTTATTTGTTGTCACTTTGCTGGTTATGAGTTCCTGCTGTGCAAAAATTGACTGCCACATTTCTGACATTACTGCATATTCTATACTTTAAAAAATTTACCTGGTTGGCTGTACAGGTTGTCCTGTCGTAGAGAAAGTGCTTTATAAATGCAGCTGTGTCCTTGTGTACATAAACTACCAGCGTTGAACGAAAGGAGGTGCTCCACAACTGGATAACTCCGTGTCTGAACCGTCTGGTTTTTCAGGCAGGTACTGTGGTCGAGGGCGGCAGTCTCCAGAGTCGGAGGCTGATGTGTACAGTGAGGACCTCCCGCCCAGGGTGTTTGTGGCTCTTTTCGATTACGATCCTTTATCAATGTCACCCAATCCTGACGCCGCAGAGGAAGAACTTCCGTTCAAGGAGGGACAAATAATCCAGGTAATGGGTCAGCAGAGTACTGCGGTGCTGTGAAGCTGAAAATGCTTTCCTCAGCAGGTCTGGCGACATCTGTGGGGAGGGAAAGGCCGCGATTCTCCCGAATCGATTCAAAGTGTTTCCCGCTGGAGCTCGCTGGGCTGCTGGCTTGGGATTCAGCCGCACTTGGAAACTCTCGCGCGGAGGGGCAGATTTGGCACTTGAGACGTGTGAGGCCTAAACCCGCTGACAGGCCCCACTCCTGAGACATCATGGGGCCCTTTTTGTGGGGCACCCCAATCTCAGAGTAACTGGAAAGTTTCCCCCACCCTTGTCACTGGCAGGGCCCCCAACCCCCCTCCCCCCACCCCCCATTCCCAGTAGCTGGCAAGTCCCCCCCACTCCCAAAATTGCTGCCAAACCTTCGCCAAATCGCTGGCAGTACCTCGTCTCCACAAATTGCTGCCCCCCCCCCCCCCCACCCTCCAAGTGAGCGACACCCTGTTATGACCTTGCCAAACACCCTCCCCGCTTTCAGAGTCCCATTTTCAGCCCCCCCCCCTCCCTCAGTCCCAGTGTTCTGTTCACCCCCCTTCAGTCTCCCCGGGGGACATACTGGGAAAGACATCAAAGAGTTTCAACATATCAGGAGGAGGATTTTTAACAGCAATGTGACGCAGAAAGACAATGATTATCAAAGCTACACCGGGAAGACCTTCCACATGACCCCCATCCTGGGAAAGACCCCCCGACCTGAGACCCTCCAGCCCAGTCCGAGCCCCCCTCCCCCCCCGCCTCCCCTGAAGGACCCCACCCCCCCCCTCAATACCCTGGAGGTAATTGTAGAGAGGGTTGCTCACCCCCTTGCCCATGTCAAAGTCCACGGCGCCTGCTCTCCGATGGCCAGGACCAGGAGAGATTGATGGATTGGATTGGATTGGATTTGTTTATTGTCACGTGTACCGAGGTACAGTGAAAAGTATTTTTCTGCGAGCAGCTCAACAGATCATTAAGTACATGAGAAGAAAAGGGAATAAAAGAAAATACATAATAGGGCAACACAACATACACAATGTAACTACATAAGCACTGGCATCGGGTGAAGCATACAGGGTGTAGTGTTAATGAGGCCAGTCCATAAGAGGGTCGTTTAGGAGTCTGGTGACTCCTAAACTTCCACAGGGCCTGCAGCTGGGCAGGCTGCAGAATACCGGGAGGCCTGGGAGCCGGGAATGATATTCAAATCCATGTGGATCAGCTGGAAGCAGGTTGTCGCCCACTCTGATCCGGCCAGGAGACTCGCAACCGGTGAGAATCCCGGTTTGGCACCCGTGCCCGATTGAACGAGACATCGGGAATCCCGCCTGAGGCTTGCGGCCTTGGAGAATCGCGGCTGAGGTTTCTTTACGATGATGAATCAATAACTCCAGTATCTCTGCCATCTGAATGTCTGGATGGAAAAACACAAACTCAATAAACTTTGGTCTCTCGGAGAATTCAGGAATATGGGGAATTAGCGGGAAAGTGGAGTTGGAACCCAAGGTTAGCCATGACCGTATTGGATAGTGGAGCAGACTCAATCGTTGAATGTTCTACTCCTCTTATTTCAGGGGGGGGGGGGGGGGGCAGGCTGGTTGGTGGTGGTTTGAGAGGCCGAGGGCGGAGGAGTTTTTGTTTTTCTCACGCGTGCACCCTGTGTACTACCACATTGATTTCTTTGTTTTGGACGGGGCATTGTTGGGGGGGGTGGTTGGGTCGGAGTATTTGACGCTTGTGGTCTCGGCCCGCGTTCCACACCCTGGGTTTTTGGGGCTGTGCCGGGAGGCGAGGCAGGGATGTCCAGTCTTCTCACTGCTCTTTGCCTTCGTGTTTGAACCATTGGCGATGGCGCTTCTGATTTCTAGGGGGTGGAGGGGTACCGAGTTGGGGGGGGGGGGGCCTTGTCGAGCACCGGGTTTTGTTGTATGTGGACAACTTCCTTTGGTGTATTTCGGTCCTGGTTGGTGCTTTGATGGGATTCTGGGGATCCCGGAGAGATCGGCCACGTTTCGGGGTACACGTTGAATCTGGGGGAAAGTGAGTTGTGTCTAATCAATGCACGGGGCAGGACAGGAGGCTGACCGGGACTGCTGCTTCGGTTGGTGGGGGCGAGGTTTCGCTACTTTAGGATACAGATAGCACAGAGATTTCTGTCACTCTGCCCCCCCCCCCCCCCCCCCGCCAGCGATGTAATCAGGTACACGCCCAGTGAGTCTGGTTACCATGAAATTGACTATATTTAATTATTCTCGTTCTGCTTAACCGTTGCTTCCGGGGTCGTCAGATATTGCCTCCGCCCCACCACCGGGACATCACCGGCAGGAATCACTGCTGCCTCTCTAAAACAAAAACTAGTCATGGTGCCCACTCCTGGGACTGGGAAGCGAGTATAGTCCCAGCACCGGTCCCTGCGGTACCCCACTCGTCACTGCCTGTCAATTTGAATAAGACCCGTTAATTCCTACTCTTTGTTTCCTCTCTGCCGACCAGTTTTCCATGAATACACTACGCCTAATCCCACGCGCTTTAACTTTACACACTAATGTCTTATACGGGACTTTGTCAAAAGCCTTCTGAAAGTCCGAATATACCACATCCACTGGCTCCCCCTCATCAACGCTCCTCGTTACATCCTCGAAGAATTCCAGTAGATTTGTCAAGTGTGATTTCCCTTCGCAAACCTCTGCTGACTCTATCCGATCCTGCCACTGCTTTCTAAGTGCTCGGCTATAAAATATTTGATAAGGGATTCTAGAATTTTCCCCACTACTGGCGTCAGGCTGACTGGTCTATAATTCCCTGCTTTCTCTCCATCTGCCTTTTTAAATAGTGGAGTTACATTAGCCACCCTCCAATCGGCAGTCTATAGAATCCTGGAAGATGACCACCAATGCATCCACTATTTCATGGGCCACTTCCTTAAGTACCCTGGGATGTAGATTGTCATGAGAATGTCACTTTAAGAAATGTTTGGCTGCTTATGTTACAGCAGTGATGTCAGAGTGTGGGTGGAGCTGGGTTCTGGCTCTGCTTTTTAGTTTCACTTTGAGAAAAGCTTGGGTGTGTCTGTGCTTTTTTGGTTTCGTTTTTCAGTGTTGGAGCTGAAGCCAGACAAAGCAGGTGTACTGCTGTTCTCTCTGCCATGAAAAGACTATCTCTTGATCATTTGGTGAATTCAGAATTATAATTGTTCTCAGTAGTGAATGTAAACCTGATGTGCTTCTGTTAAAAGGTGTTTCTTTTGTCTTCTGGATGTTGTTTGGGAAGTTATTAAGGATTACTTAGTGTTGTATTCTTTGGGGGTTGTATTTGAATTAATGGTTGATAAGATGTTCACTGTATGTTTTAAAAAGGTTAACTTGAGTTCATAGAATAAACATTGTTTTGCTTTAAAAAATACTTTTCCATTTCTGCTGTCCCACACCTGTAGAGTGGGCCGTGTGCTCTCCATACCACAATCTAGTAAAAGTTGTGGGTCAGGTGAACTCCATGATACACTTTGGGGTTCTCGAAACCCTGGCCCATAACGAGATTATGAGGCCCTGGGGTTTATCAGCCTTCAATCCCATCAATTTCCTCAACACCATTTCTCTACTGATACTGATCACCTTCAGTTCTTCCTTCTCACTAAACCCCGCGTTCCCCAACATTTCTGGTATCTGATTTGTGAAGACAGAACCAAAGTATGTATTTAGTTGCCTTCTTTGCCCCCTGTAATACATTCTCCTGTTTCTGACTGTAAAGGACCTACATTGTCTTCACCACTCTTTTTCTCTTCATGTACTTATAGAAACCTTTAGAGTCAGTTTGTATGTTCCCCGCAAGCTTTCTCTCGTACTCTATTTTCCCCTTCTTTATCAATCCCTTGGTCCTTCTTTGCTGAATTCTAAGCTGCTCCTGATTATGCCCCAGGGTTGGGGGTGTTCCCCTGTCTGCTGGGATCCCAATGTCCGTGGGGGACGGGAGGGTGGGGGGGGGAGGGGACTTTGACTTTGAGATCCAGGCGCTGTTTAAACACAGCGGCCCGATCTCTATGGAGCCGGACTTGTCAGCTCTATAAGGCCTCGCCCCTCCAGAATAACAGCACAAAACACGCCACCCTGATTTTGTGTCGGAAGATGCTGAGTGAAAACCCGGCTGGGTTTTTGGGGAGCACCAGTCCAGCTTCCAATCAGAACCTGCCATATTTCGGGAAAATCCCGCCCACTGTCTCTGGACCTGGTCATGTGCAGGAAGTGCTCCGATTGGCTGGAGTAAATATTGCTTTTTAAAATAGTTTAAAATCTTTTCAAGTTTTGCGGAAATTTGTTGCATTAGATTTGTTCATTATTCGGCTCTGTTTTTTGGGCTGTTTTTCCAGCTTAGTTTTACTTTACCAATAACCCAGACCTTCAACATGTTGTCATCTCCAAAACCCAGCGCCATCTCTCCCTAAACTCTGTCTGAAGCTCCAATCAGGTTTGCAGTCTCACTAACGGCATTCTCTGTGACTGTGATCGGGAAACAATCTCTCCTCATTCTCTCTGTCACCTCAGACACAGCTGAGCACACCATCCTTTTTCAATGCTTCTCAATACCCCCGCCCCTCACCCCGCCCCCCACACACCCCATCAACCCCCCCACACCAACCCCCACCCCCCCCACCACACCCCTACACACCTCCACCACACCCCCACACACCTCCACCACTCCCCCCCACACACCTCCACCACCCCCCCCCACACACCTCCACCCCCCCCCCCCCACACACCTCCACCCCCCCCCCCACCCCACTCATATGCCCCCCCCCCCACACCACCCCACACTACAGTACGCCCCGACAGAAAGGTTTTTCAGTGTGGTAGCGAGCAGCAACCCATCAACCCCCCACACCAACCCCCACCCCCTCACACACCCCCACCCCCCACACACCCAACCCCCCCCACACCACCCCCCCAACCCCCACACCCCCATCAACCCCCCCACACAAACCCCCCCCACACCACCCACCCCACCAAACCCCCCCACACCACCCACCCCACACCCCACACATCCCCACCCCTCACGCCTCACCCCACCTCACCCCTCACCCTATCCCCACAACCCCCCCCCCCCCCCCACCCCACACTACAGTACGCCCCGACAGAAAGATTTGTCAGTGTGGTAGCGAGCAGCAACTATCGCGAGCTTCCCGGCGCTCGAGCCAGCGAGACCGCCATACACGTTAATTGGCCAACTTAACGAGGTCCCACGGGCTTCACGACGCAACGAAGGCTCGCTACCCGACTCTCCGGGCCCGAGCTCGCCAGCCCCCCGCTAACAAGGTCGAGCAGCACTTAAACGGCTCTTCCTCAGCCAAACCCACTCAGCTTGCAGCCATGGCACCACGGAAACCAGGCCCAAGGTTTGGAGACACAGACCTGGGGGGGCCTCCAGATGCGGTGGAGGCCAGGAGGGGTGTCCTGTCCCCCCGAGGGTCCCAGAGGGTGAGTCACAGGGCAGCCAGTGCTGCCTGGGCCGAGGTGGCAGAGGCCGTGAGCTTGGACAGCGCGACAGGAAGGCCTCAAGCGGCACAAGGAGGTCAATGACCTACACCGGGCCGCACACATGAGTTGAAGCCCCCAAAACCTTCCCACCCCAATGCAACCAGCCCCCCAACCCTCCATTCTCCATTAACCTGCCCCCCGAGCACAGTGGCAGCAAGCCCAGTGCTCCCCAGGCTCATTGTCTGGGGGTGAAGAAGGCGACTCTCCCCCTCGTCCCCCACGGCAGCCACTCTGTCAGCTTCACCTTTTTCAAAATGAGTACTAATTGGCGCCAGTGTGACCATCGTGGGGAGGCCGCTGGATAGGGGGCGGCTCCCGTTAATTGTATGGAAATAGGGCTGAAGAGGTGATTAGTGGTTAATCGCTGCGGTTCAGCAGGATCCCACCTTCGCCTACGGGAGCTGGCCAGTTGCATCGCAAACGGTTTGGCGCTTGGCGTGGTTCTCGTTTGGCCTCTCCCGCTATTCACCGGCCTCGTCGCACTCTCGCTTCAGCAAAACGAGGCCACTCAATTGCACCCATGATCTGGGGAGTGGCCCAGTGGTTAGCACTGCTGCCTCACAGCTCCAGGGTCCCAGGTTCGATTCCCGGCTTGGGTCACTGTCTGTGTGGAGTCTGCACATCCTCCCCGTGTCTGCGTGGGTTTCCTCCGGGTGCTCCGGTTTCCTCCCACAGCCCAAAGATGTGCGGGTTAGGTGGATTGGCCATGATAAATTGCCCCTTAGTGTCAAAACAATGTTAGGTGGGGTTGCTGGGTTACGGGGATTAGGGTGGAGGTGTGGGCTTACGCAGGGGCCGGTGCAGACTCGATGGGCCGACTGGCCTCCTTCTGCCTGTAAATTCTATGATTCTATGATCAGGTTCACTCCCTACCCCTAACTCCAAGCTCTCAATGGCCTCTCCACCCCTTAGCTGAGCCTCCAAAACCACCTGTTTCCCCCTCTTGTGACGCCGCATGTCTCCACCCTTCAGCTGGTTTGCTGCTGAAGCCCTCGCCTTTTGTTAGCTGCGGACTCAACTCTGCCAGCACTCTCCTGCCTCCCTTATTCCAGGCACCAATGTTTGTGGTCCAGGGGGGGGTGGTGATCATCTGTGACATTTGAAAACAAATATTTTTTCAGATCCATGGGACAAAAGATGCCGACGGATTCTACCACGGGGAGACAAACGGGAGAATGGGTCTGATTCCGTGTAACATGATCTCCGAAATCCAGACCGATGATGAGGAGATGATGGATCAGCTGGTAAAGCAGGGCTACCTGCCGCTCAACACTCCAGTGGAGAAAATTGGTACTAGTCATTGTAACATTAAGAGCCGCTTCGCCAGATTGTGCTTGGTGTGCATTCATTTGCAGTCTTTAGAAGCTCTGCACCGGTTCTGCTTTAGACGGCGATTGTATGTCTGCACTGGATGAGAAGGAGAATTTCTGTGTCTTTGATTGTTAATGCATTGAGAACGGCTTAATTCATTCAGCTTTGAATTTAATGCATCTTAAGGAAACGCAGAGTGATGCAGGACCAAAAAAAACCCCATAGCGTGTAAACAGCAGGAGGAGAAAACAGCAGCTTGTCACCTGGAAGCCCCGCGTCCCCCCAGAACGTGGCTCCAATGGGTTAGATCCACAGCAGTGGGAGGAGATGGGAGAATGGGCTCGATAATGACAGCGTTAGTGGAATTCGGCTCCGCAAAAATTATTTCTGTCAGTAATTGTCCATTTTCCAGTTAGAACAAGAACAGAGCACAGGAACGGGCCCTTCGGCCCTCCAAGATCACTGGGGCATCAGCAATTCAGTCTGCCCGGACAGATTAGACAACTCATTGCAGGGACCTTTTTGTGACCGTCCCAGAGAAGAGCTCCCAGAAACACAGAATCCAAACCAAATCCAGAGCCCTTGGAAGGTGCCTATTCCCAGCCGAGACAGTAACGGCCAGCTCTGATCGCTCCGCGTCTTCAGTTCTGACCGTCTATTTTCACATTGTTTCATATTGAGGATGCCGCAGCAAAATCCTCCGGTTGCTTCACGTTTTCTCTTCTCTGTTTTTTTATTTGTACGCATCCCTTTCCTGAAGTGAACTCTGAGCGTGATAAAGAGAGCATGCGTTCTGTTAACCGCAGATCCCGCAAGTCTAAACGAGGTCTGTGGAAACTAACTTGTTCAACAAAAGTCATGTGCTGTTTTTTGTTTTCACTTTTTGAGTGTGCTGACTTGCTTTGAGCTGACACGTGCCAAGTTCTGTTTCATTTCATTTGTATTTTGATGCCTTTCTAGCTTGAACTGTGTGTGTGTGTCTGAGTGTGTGTCAGCGTGTGTGTGTGTCAGTGTGTGTCAATGTGAGTGTGTGTGTGTCAGTGTGTATGTGTGTCAATGTGAGTGTGTGTGTGTCAGTGTGTGTGTCAGTGTGTGTGTGTGTGTGTCAGTGTGTGTGTGTGTCAATGTGAGTGTGTGTGTGTCAGTGTGTGTGTGTGTCAATGTGAGTGTGTGTGTGTCAGTGTGTGTGTGTGTCAGTGTGTGTGTGTGATTCTCTTTTATTTCAACCCCTCATTTTTCAGTCACTCCATTTATTTTTCATTGTAAGAAACCATTTCTCACTGTGTCAAACGTGGCGGTCTTACCTGCTGTGGTTTGTGGGTGGAGACAGTCAGTGTTGGAGGATTTGGCCTCCCACAATAGCCGGTTGTGTCCTTTCTTTTCCCCCTTCAGTTCCTTTCTGACCTCACGCCCAGTCATCCACCTGGGATGGAGTTTAATACCTTCCACGTTGTGAGTTTAGTGGCAATGAGGGCATTTAATTAGGACAGAGTCTGCACGTCCTCCCCGTGTCTGCGTGGGTTTCCTCCGGGTGCTCCGGTTTCCTCCCACAGTCCCGAAAGACGTGCTGTTAGGTGAATTGGACATTCTGAATTCTCCCTCTGTGTACCCGAACAGGCGCCGGAATGTGGCGACTAGGGGCTTTTCACAGTAACTTCATTGCAGTGTTAATGTAAGCCTACTTGTGAGAATATTAAAGATTATTGTTATTAATCAGTCGCGCCTTCCCTTGTCAAATCCCTGCAGACTGTCTTTGATTAATTTGACAGTGAGGCATTTTTCAGATTTTGTTTTTGTCACTCATTCACTTTATCCGTTTTTGTTTGCCTCTGTCAGGGGTGCGAGGCTGGGTGCGAGGCTGGGTGCGAGGCTGGGTGCGAGGCTGGGTGCGAGGCTGGGTGTTGAGGCTGGGTGCGAGGCTGGGTGCGAGGCTGGGTGCGAGGCTGGGTGCGAGGCTGGGTGCGAGGCTGGGTGCGAGGCTGGGTGTTGAGGCTGGGTGCGAGGCTGGGTGCGAGGCTGGGTGCGAGGCTGGGTGCGAGGCTGGGTGCGAGGCTGGGTGCGAGGCTGGGTGCGAGGCTGGGTGCGAGGCTGGGTGCGAGGCTGGGTGTTGAGGCTGGGTGTTGAGGCTGGGTGCGAGGCTGGGTGCGAGGCTGGGTGCGAGGCTGGGTGCGAGGCTGGGTGCGAGGCTGGGTGCGAGGCTGGGTGCGAGGCTGGGTGTTGAGGCTGGGTGTTGAGGCTGGGTGCGAGGCTGGGTGCGAGGCTGGGTGTTGAGGCTGGGTGCGAGGCTGGGTGCGAGGCTGGGTGTTGAGGCTGGGTGCGAGGCTGGGTGTTGAGGCTGGGTGCGAGGCTGGGTGTTGAGGCTGGGTGCGAGGCTGGGTGCGAGGCTGGGTGTTGAGGCTGGGTGCGAGGCTGGGTGCGAGGCTGGGTGCGAGGGGCTGGGTGCGAGGCTGGGTGCGAGGCTGGGTGCGAGGCTGGGTGCGAGGCTGGGTGCGAGGCTGGGTGTTGAGGCTGGGTGCGAGGCTGGGTGCGAGGCTGGGTGCGAGGCTGGGTGCGAGGGGCTGGGTGCGAGGGGCTGGGTGCGAGGGGCTGGGTGCGAGGGGCTGGGTGCGAGGCTGGGTGCGAGGCTGGGTGCGAGGCTGGGTGCGAGGCTGGGTGTTGAGGCTGGGTGCGAGGCTGGGTGCGAGGCTGGGTGTGAGGCTGGGTGCGAGGCTGGGTGCGAGGCTGGGTGCGAGGCTGGGTGCGAGGCTGGGTGCGAGGCTGGGTGCGAGGCTGGGTGTTGAGGCTGGGTGCGAGGCTGGGTGCGAGGCTGGGTGCGAGGCTGGGTGCGAGGCTGGGTGCGAGGCTGGGTGCGAGGCTGGGTGCGAGGCTGGGTGCGAGGCTGGGTGTTGAGGCTGGGTGTTGAGGCTGGGTGCGAGGCTGGGTGCGAGGCTGGGTGTGGCGACATGTCTGAGCGATGCTGCATCAAGCATTGCGATTATGTGGGACAGGCTGGATCGATGGAGTTGCCAACCCTCCAGGATTCACCTGGAGCTTCCTGGAATTAAGGATTAATCTCCTGCACCCCCCCCCCCCCCCATGTGATGAAACATGCAAATAATTAATTTGAACATTTTTATTTGTTTCCTATTAAAATATCACAGATGTTTGTAGGAAAAGGGTGGTCATGTGATGCAATCTCCAGGAATATATCCAACTAGAGTTGGCAACCCTGTCGATGGACCAGATCTAATCCTGTCCCACCGACTCTGTACGTGTGTATAAAAACCTGCAGTCCGAGCCCAACAGCAGCCAGGAGAGACTTCCTCTGGGTGATGCAGTACAATTATGGTTTCAAGTCCCACTCCGCGACACAATGACCCAAAGCTGTGAGTCCGACGCAGTACACAGAGAGTGCTGAACTGTCCACGGTGCTGGATGTTAAACTGATGTTAAAGATCCCATGACACGATTTGAGGATGCGATAGGGGCAATAATTATTCCTCAAGCAACGTCACAGAAACAGGTGACCTGGTTTGCGGGATTTTGCTGTGCGAAAAGTGGCTGCTATGCTTCATGCATTATAACAGGGGCAACACTCCAAACAGGTCTCAATTGGCCGTAAAGTGTTTGCCCACCTGTGCAGTGATCAGGAAAGGTGCCGTATAAACCCAAATCCTTCCTCCTCATTCTACCCGAAATAAGCAACCAGTTGGCTTTCTAGGTTGTTGGCAATGCTGGTCTGAGGAAATCTCTCCCTCCCGACCCCTGCTCCGCCTCTGACTGTTTCAAGGATTTTGAGCGTTGTGTCCTTCCCAATGGCTGCCATCTTACCCAAATCAATGACCTTTTATCTCCTCTGTAGATCCAAAATGCTGGGGGTGGGCAGGCCGGCAGAATAATTGTGCCGGTGAGCAAAACATCAGTGTGTCTGATTTTAAAACCTGTGTATTTTGCAACAGAAAGGAACAGACGAAGCAGTCAGCAGCATTCGATCAGCACGCGGAGAATGGTGGCTCTGTATGATTACGACCCACGGGAGAGTTCGCCTAACGTTGATGTGGAGGTAGCAATCTCAAATAAGCCTCTGTTTCTTTCTTTATTCTTTCATCGATGTGGCATCATTAGCAAGGCCAGATTTGTTGCTCATTCGTGGCTGCCCTAACCGCGGCTCTGCAGACAGCTCGGAGCAAGGCCAGGTAAGCACAGTGGATTTCCTTCCCGAAGGGTCATTCGTGAACCAGGTGGCTTTTAGAGCAATCAATGGTAGCTTCACGGTCACCATCACCGAGGCCAGCTTTCAATTCCAGATTTATTAGTTAACCTTTTTATTAATAAATTGAATTTAAATTTCCCCAGCTGCCGCAGTGGAACCAAGGGTTTGATACGGGATTGATCCCACAGCTCTCGGGCATTAGTCAGGGCCTCTGGGACCACTAACCCAGTGACATTACCATTCCGCCATAATCTCCTCTGACGAGGGGCTGGTTTAGCTCACTGGGCTAAATCGCTGGCTTTTAAAGCAGACCAAGGCAGGCCAGCAGCACGGTTCAATTCCCGTAACAGCCTCCCCGAACAGGCGCCGGAATGTGGCGACTAGGGGCTTTTCACAGTCACTTCATTTGAAGCCTCCTTGTGACAATAAGCGATTTTCATTTCATTTTCATTTTTCATTTCAAAGGTTCTGTAGAAAAGCTCTTCTTTTTAAGGCGACCCGATACCTGCCGAGCTAGCGTTACCAGCTCCGCTGGGCCCTGCCACAGTACCTGCCTGGGTCACAACGGAGGATCCCTTCCGTTCTGCAAAATGTGGCGAGAGAAACCGCCCGGTTTTCCCGCCTCAGCCAACACTCTGTGCAAATAGTGGAAAATTCCATCCCGTATTTCTGTTTTTTCTACCAAAGTGCAAAACCTCAAATTTCTCCATGTTGTATTCCACCTGCCAAATCTTTGCCCCCTTGCTTAACCTCTCCAAATTCCCTTGACGCGTCTTTGCATCCCCCTCTCAACTTCCACTTCCATCTGGATTTGATTTAATCCCCACATCCAAATCAGTGATGTAGATTGAGAACAGCTGGGGTCCAAGTACTGATCCTTCCGGTATCGTACTGGACGCAGCCAGCCAGCCTTGCAGGATGGGAATAGAGGGATACGGACCCTGGAAGTGTGGAAGATTTTAGTTCAGATGGGCAGCATGGTCGGCGCAGGCTTGGAGGGCCGAAGGGCCTGTTCCTGTGCTGTACTTTTCTTTGATGTGGAGATGCCGGCGTTGGACTGGGGTGAGCACAGTACGAAGTCTTACTTCGGTTTCTGGTGTTGTAAGACTTCGTACTGTACTTTTCTTTGTTCTTTATGACCAATTTATTCCTACTCTCTGTGTTCTGTCCATTAACCAATCCTCAATCTATACCAGTAAATCCCCCCGAGCCAATCCCATGAGCTCTAATTTTGTTTACTACCCTCCTGTGTGGGACCTTATCAAAAGCTTTTTGAAAATCTAAATATACCACATCCACCAGCTCCCCCTTATCTATTCTGCTAGTCACGTCCTCAAAAAACGCCAGCAGGTTTGTTAAACGCATTTCCCTTTCAAAGCTCCATGTTGACATTGTCCAATCTTACCATTATTTTTGAAAAGTTCTGTTAACACATCCTTTATTTATAGATTCTAATATTTTCGCTGTGACGGATGTTAGGCTAACAGGTCTGCAGTTTCCAATTTTCTCTCTCCCTCCTTGCTAAAACAGTGGGGTGACATTTGCCACCTTCCAACCTGCAGGAAGCAGTCCAGAGTCTGTGGAATTTTGACAGATGATCACCAATGTATCCACTGCCTCTGCTGCCACATCATCAGATCCAAGAGATTTATCAACTTTCAGTACAATTAATTTCTCCAGCACTAGCTTTTCACTTTTACCTTGCAGCTCCTCCTTTACACTAGTTCCGTGATTCTCAATTATTTCTGGAGGTTTTTCGTATTTTTCTCCTTGAAGTCAGACACAAAGGGTTCGATGTTCCCACCACGTTGCGCCAGCCGCTAATCCCCTTACATCAGGTACATAGTGGGAGAGGCCAAAAACAGTTTGGCCGCAAGTGCTGAGCTGCGCGCGATGCACCCGACCAACGGAAACCGACACAATCTGGATCACGCCTTCGCTATGCATGATCCAGGTAATATTTAAATGAGCCATGATACTCATTTAAATAGGCGTGGCCTAGTTGAAGCTGCTTTCTCCTAGCGCCAGGCACCGGCAACACCTCACTCAGACGGCGATTAGTGCTGGTCTCCACAAGCGGAGACCAGGTGTGATGGCCACTCCGAGGGTGTGGTGGCCTTTGGAGTTGGAGCTGGCCCCCCCCCCTCCCAGGTGATCAGAGACTGTCACTCTCCTGGCACCCAGGCACACCGGCACTATCAGGGGCGCTGCCAGGGTGTCTGCTTGGTACTATCAGGGGCACTGCCAGGGTGTCAGGGGCACTGCTGAGGTGCTAGGTGGGCAGTACAAAACCAGCTGTACAAAACCTTGGTGAGACCACATTTGGAGTACTGTGTACAGTTCTGGTCGCCTCATTTTCGGAAGGATGTGGAAGCTTTGGAAAAGGTGCAAAGGAGATTTACCAGGATGTTGCCTGGAATGGAGAGTAGTTCTTACGAGGAAAGGTTGAGGGTGCTAGGCCTTTTCTCATTAGAGCGGAGAAGGATGAGGGGCGACTTGATCGAGGTTTATAAGATGATCAGGGGAATAGATAGAGTATACAGTGAGAGACTTTTTCCCCGGGTGGAACAAACCATTACAAGGGGACATAAATTTAAGGTGAAAGGTGGAAGATATAGGGGGGTTGTCAGAGGTAGGTTCTTTACCCAGAGAGTAGTGGGGGCATGGAATGCACTGCCTGTGGAAGTAGTTGAGTCGGAAACATTAGGGACCTTCAAGCGGCTTATAGCCAAGTTCCGCACACATGAGTGCGGCCTCAACCAGGACCTGGGATTCATGTCGCATTACATTCCGCCCCCACTATCTGGCCTGGGCCTGCAAAATCCTACCAACTGTCCTGGCTTGAGACAATTCACACCTCTTTAACCTGTGATTCTCCCTTGCTCCAGTTGCTCCGTCTGAACCTGCAAAGACTTAATTCCCTGCAAAGACTCTCATTCAAAGTATCGCATTGCATCATTGACTTTGTCTATATATGGGTTTCTGGAACCCACCTCTTCATTCACCTGAGGAAGGAGCAGCGCTCCGAAAGCTAGTGATTCCAAACAAACCTGTTGGACTTTAACCTGGTGTTGTAAGACTTTAAACTGCAGAGAAACTAACATCAGAGGGTAAACTGTGACTGATGTAGATGTGGGGGGAGGAGAAGGGGGAAGCAAAGGGGAGAAAGGGTAACGAAAGGTAGATAAGATGTGGGGGGTGAATATATATAAAAAAAGACGTGAGAAAGAAATGGTAAAAAAACAGTTTAAATGAAATGGGATGGAAACGAATGGGTGGAGGTGGGGTAGAGCTGATCTGAAGTTGTTGAATTCGATGTCCAGGCCGGAAGGCTGTAGCGAGCCTAAGCGGAAGATGAGGTGTTGTTCCTCCAGTTTGCGTTGAGCTTCACTGGAACATGGCAGCAGACCAAGAACAGACATGTGGGCAATGGGAGCAGGGTCTTGTGTTAAAATAGCAAGCAACAGGAAGGTCAGGGTCCTGAATGCGCACAGACCGAAGATGCTCAGCAAAGCGATCACCCAGTCTGCGTTTGGTCTCTCCGATATGGAGGAGACCACATTGGGAGCAGCGAATGCAGTAGACCAAATTGGAAGAGATGCAAGTGAAACGCTGCTTAACCTGCAATGAGTGTTTTGGGCCTGGGCTGTTAAGCATGGAAGAGGTAATGGGGCAGGTGTTACACCTTCTACGATTGCATGGGAAGGTGCCATAGGTGATGGGAGAGGTACTGGGTATGGTGGAGGAGTGGACTAGATTGTCTCGGAGGGAACGGTCTCTGTGGAATGCTGATAGAGGGAGTGAAGGAAAGATGTGTTTGGTGATGGCATCACGCTGGGGGTGGCGAAAATGGCGGAGGATTCGGAGGCTGGTGGGATGAAATGTGAGAACGAGGGGGACTCGATCCTTGTTCTGGGAGGGAGTGGAGGGGGCGAGGGTAGTGGTGCGGGAGATGGACCGCACACTGTTGAGGGCCCTGTCTACAACTTTTTGAAGCACCATTTTGGAAAGTGGCACCATCGGAACAAATGCGACGGAGGCGAAGCAGTCGAGAGAAAGGGATGGAGTCCTTACAGGGTGTAGGGTGCGAAGAGCTGTAGTCCAGATAGCTGTGGGGGTCAGTGGGCTTGTAGTGGATATTAGTGGATAGTCTATTACCGGAAATGGAGACAGAAAGATCAAGGAAGGGAAGGGAAGTGTCTGAGATGGACCAGGTGAAAGTGATGGAGGGGTGGAAACTGGAAGCGAAGTTGATGAATTTTTCCAGGTCCGGGCGAGAGCGTGGAGCGGCACCAAAATAGTCATCAATGTATCGGTAAAGGAGTTGTGGGAGGGGACCCGGGTAGGCCTGGAACAAAGAATGCTGGAGATTGACCGCACACTGTTGAGGCCCCTGTCAACAGGTTATCTGCAGGTTATCACGGAGGGAATGGTCTCTGCAAAATGCTGACAGAGGGAGTGACAGAGGGAGACGACACAGTGGTCGACGGAGCAGCTGGTGAAGTTTTTCGAGGATTGCTTCGCCGAGCTGAAGAAGGACACGCTGGACCCGATTAAGGCTTTGATTGATCAAGTGGTGCAGAACCAAGAGACCCACAGAAGAGCGATCCAGGAGGTGGAGAAAAAGGTGTCCGAGCACGAGGAGTACATAACCGTGCTGGAGACCAAGGTGGAGATGATGAACGACCGCCAGAAAAGAATACAGAAGCTGGAGGACCTGGAGAACCGATCCAGGAGGCAGAATCTTAGAATTGTCGGCCTCCCTGAAGGCAGTGAGGGATCGGATGCGAGGGCTTATGTGACGGACATGTTGGAGAAGTTGATGGGGGCTGAGGCGTTCCCTCGGCCCCTGGAAGTGGATAGAGCGCACAGAGCCCTCGCGAAGAAGCCCCGAGCGAACGAGCCGCACGTTCTGCGGTGGGGCAAGAAGGCACGGAGCAGCAAGTGGGAGAATTGTGAGCTGTGCATTTATCAGGACCTGGGCGCGGATCTGGCCAAGAGGCGAGCTGGGTTCAATCGGGCAAAAACGGCCCTCTTTAAGAAGGGGATGAAGTTCGGGATGTTGTACCCGGCCCGTCTGTGGGTCACACATGAGGAATGGGAATTCTACTTCGAAACACCAGACCAAGTATGGACTTTAAAAGAAGAGGCTGGAGGTGAATTAAAAGACACTGGAGCCTTGGAGAGGACTGTGGTGGCGATTTGTTGTGCTGGGCTGTATAAGTATAAGTAGTGCGATGTGTAATAAGGGGCTGTTTTGATGGCTAAAGTTAACTTTGTCTTGCAGGGAGCTGGTTAGAGGGGGGGGGGGTGCTCTTTGGGGCTGGTTTTGTTTTTGGGTGTTTTTTTTTCGAAAGTGGCTGTTTCTTCGCTGTTTTTTCGGATGTTTGTTTACTGGGGAATGTAATGCTTTTAATATGTTTGTCCAAGTGGAGGGAGAGGGGAGAGAACAATGGGGAGACAGACTGCTTGGTGCCAGGGGCGGGCGCGATCAAGTCAGCATGGAGCAGCTGACTCATAGAAGCCCAGTGGGGGGGCGGGCAGATGTTAAGCTGGAGCTTGACTTGGGGGGTTGGGTTTCTAGTGCTGTTGCTCGGGCGGGGGGGGGGGGGGGGGGGGGGGCTGCTTTGCTGATAGGAGGAACTGTTACGAGGGGACAAATGGGAGATTGGGAACGGCGAATGCCCGAGGGGGGGCTCGAGGAGGCGGAGGGCACGAGCTAGCGGCTGGCCTAAAAATGGCGATGGCTGGTCAGCGGGGGACCCCCCCCCCCCGACCAGGCTGATTACATGGAACGTCAGAGGGCTGAATGGGCCGGTCAAGAGGGCTCGCATGTTTGCACATTTGAGGGACCTGAAGGCGGATGTGGCAATGCTACAAGAGACACATCTAAAGGTTACGGACCAGACAAGATTGAGGAAGGGGTGGGTTAGCCAAGTATTCCACTCAGGGCTGGACTCAAAGACCAGGGGGGTAGCGATCTTCATCTGCAAACGAGTGGCATTCGAGGCAGGGTGAATCGTGTCAGACACGGGGGTAGGTACATAATGGTGAGTGGGAAGCTGGAGGGGGAGCGGGCGGTACTCGTGAACATCTATGCTCCGAATTGGGACAATGTGGAATTTATGAAGCGGGTGTTGGTAAGATCCCAGACTTTCACATAACCTGATTTTGGGAGGGGATTTCAACACAGTCATTGATCCGGAATTGGACCGGTCAAAATCCAGGACAGGGAGGAGGCCGGCCACAGCAAAGGAATTGAAGGGTTTTACAGAACAGATGGGGGGAGTAGACCCATGGAGGTTTGCACGGCCAAGGGCCAAGGAGTTTTCTTTTTCTCACATGTCCACAAGGTAACTCTCGCATCGACTTCTTTGTTCTGAGCAGCGCTCTAATACCGGGGGTGGTGGATACTGAGTACTCGGCAATCGCAGTGTCGGATCATGCCCCACATTGGGTGGATCTACGGGTTAGTATGGAGAGAGGGCAATGCCTGTTGTGGAGACTGGATGTGGGGTTGCTGACGGACAAAGCGATCTGTGGGCAGGTTAACAAGTCCATCCAGAACTACCTGGAAACAAATGATACGGAGGAGGTCTCCGCAGCGGCGGTTTGGGAAGCGTTGAAGGCAGTGGTCAGAGGGGAATTAATCTCGATACGGGCCCACAGAGAAAAGGTGGAACGGGCTGAGAGGGATAGGTTAGTGGAGGAGATACTCCAGGTGGACAGGAGATACTCGGAGGCCCCGGACGCGGGGCTACTGAGATAGCGGCGGAGGTTACAGGTGGAGTTTGGACTGTTGACCACAGGGAAAGCGGTGGAACAGTTGAGGAAGGCAAGGGGGGGCAAGGGATTTATGTGTATGGGGAAAAGGGAAGCAGAATGTTAGCGCACCAGCTCAGGAAAAGGGAGGCGGCCAGGGAGAGAGGGAAAGAGTAGAGGCGGGAATACTGTCCTGGACCCAGTGGGGGTGAATGAGGTGTTTAAGGACTTTTATAGTAAATTATACGAGTCGGAACTTCCGGCTGGGGTGGACGGGATGAGGCAGTTTTTGGATCAGTTGAGGTTTCCGAGGGTAGATGAGGATCTGGTGGAAGGGCTGGGAGCCCCAATTGAGATTGAGGAAATAATCGAGGGCCTGGAGCGCATGCAGTCGGGCAAGGCCCCGGGGACTGACGGCTACCCGGTGGAATTCTATAAGAAGTTTTCAGAGATATTGAGCCCACTGCTGGTGAGGACATTTAACGAAGCAAGAGAGAAGGGAGTCCTCCCCCCAACAATGTCGCAGGCCTCGATTTCACTGATCCTGAAACGGGAGAAGGACCCGGAGCAATGCGGGTCATACAGGCCGATGTCTCTACTGAATGTGGACGCCAAACTGCTGGCTAAGATACTGGCCACAAGGATAGAGGACTGTGTCCCGGGGGTGATGGGATTTGTAAAGGGCAGGCAGCTCAAGGCCAATGTTCAAAGGCTTTTGAATGTTATTATGATGCCCTCGGAAGGAGAGGAGGCGGAGGTGGTGGTAGCGATGGATGCGGAGAAGGCTTTTGATCGGGTGGAGTGGAATTACCTGTGGGAGGCGCTGGGAAGGTTTGGGTTTGGTGAGGGCTTTATTGGCTGGGGGCGGTTACTCTATCAGGCACCAGTCGCGAGTGTGCGTACGAACCGGCTGAGGTTGGGGTATTTTAAACTACACCGAGGGACGAGGCAAGGGTGCCCCTTCTCCCCGTTAACTGTTTGCATGGGGAAAAGCGAGATGTTCGCGGTCCAGGCAAGAGGCCAGGAGAAGAGACTGGGAGAGCTGCCGCTTAGAATGGTAGGAAAGAGCTTTCGGTATCTGGGAATCCAGGTGGCCCGGGAATGGAAGACACTGTACAACTTAAACCTATCCCGGCTGGTAGAACAAATTAAAAGGGACTTTAAGAGATGGGACATGCTCCCGCTATCACTGGCGGGGAGGGTACAGACCGTGAAAATAACAGTCCTCCCCAGGTTTCTGTTTGTCTATCAGTGCCTCCCCATCTTCATCCCAAAGGCCTTTTTCAAGCGGGTGAATAAGGGTATTACCGTGGGGCAGCACGGTAGCACAGTGGGTAGCACAATTGCTTCACAGCTCCAGGGTCCCCGGTTCGATTCCGGCTTGGGTCACTGTCTGTGCGAAGTCTGCACATCCTCCCCGTGTCTGCGTGGGTTTCCTCCGGGTGCTCCGGTTTCCTCCCACAGTCCAAAGATGTGCAGGTTAGGTGGATTGGCTATGATAAATTGCCCTTAGTGTCCAAAATTGCCCTTAGTGTTGGGTGAGGTTACTGGGTTATGGGGATAGGGTGGAGGTGTGGACCTTGGTAAGGTGCTCTTTCCAAGAGCCGGTGCAGACTCGATGGGCTGAATGGCCTCCTTCTGCTCTGTAAATTCTATGATGATTTTGGGCTTTGTGTGGGCGGGTAAAACCCCGCGAGTGAAGAAAGTGTTGCTGGAGCGCAGGGTGGGTTGGCGCTGCCGAACTTCTGCAATTACTACTGGGCTGCTAATATAGCCATGATTAGGTAGTGGGGGAGGGGTCGGTGTGGGAGCGGATGGAGGCGGCATCATGCAAAGTCACAAGTTTGGGAGCACTGATCTTCCATTCTCGCCGGCCCGATACTCCACACGTCCGGTGGTGTTGGCGGCTCTGAGAATCTGGGGGCAATGGAAGAGATATAAGAGTGGAGGGGGCATCGGTTTGGACCCCGATTTATAATCATCTGTTTGTACCAGGCAGGCTGGATGGTGGGTTCCGGAGATGGCAAAGGGCAGGAATTAGACGGATGGGGGATCTATTTACAGACTGGAGCTTCCCCAGCTTGAAAACCTTGGAGGATAAATTTGAATTGTCAGCAGGAAATGGGTTTTAGGTATTCGCAGGTGCGAGAGTTCCTGAGAAAACAGGTGCCGGCCTTTCCGCTGCTGCCACCACGGGGGATACAGCAGTGTTCTTCAAACTTTTTTCCGGAGACCCATTTTTACCAACCGGCCAACCTTCGCGACCCAACCTGGCCGACTTTCGCGACCCACGCCTGCCGACCTGCACGACCCACACCGGCCGACCTGCACGACCCACACCGGCCGACCTGCACGACCCACACCGGCCGACCTGCACGACCCACACCGGCCGACCTGCGCGACCCACGCCTGCCGACCTGCGCGACCCACGCCGGCCGACCTGCGCGACCCACGCCTGCCGACCTGCGCGACCCACGCCGGCCGACCTGCACGACCCACACCGGCCGACCTGCACGACCCACACCGGCCGACCTGCGCGACCCACACCGGCCGACCTGCACGACCCACACCGGCCGACCTGCGCGACCCACGCCTGCCGACCTGCGCGACCCACGCCGGCCGACCTGCACGACCCACGCCTGCCGACCTGCGCGACCCACACCTGCCGACCTGCGCGACCCACGCCTGCCGACCTGCGCGACCCACACCGGCCGACCTGCTCGACCCACGCCTGCCGACCTGCGCGACCCACGCCTGCCGACCTGCACGACCCACGCCTGCCAACCTGCGCGACCCGCGCCGGCCAACCTTCGTGACCCACGCCTGCCGACCTGCGCGACCCACGCCTGCCGACCTGCACGACCCACGCCTGCCGACCTGCACGACCCACGCCTGCCGACCTGCGCGACCCACGCCTGCCGACCTGCACGACCCACGCCTGCCGACCTGCGCGACCCACGCCTGCCGACCTGCGCGACCCACGCCTGCCGACCTGCGCGACCCACGCCTGCCGACCTGCGCGACCCACGCCTGCCGACCTGCGCGACCCACGCCTGCCGACCTGCGCGACCCACGCCTGCCGACCTGCGCGACCCACGCCGGCCAACTTTCGCGACCCACGCCTGCCGACCTGCACGACCCACGCCTGCCGACCTGCGCGACCCGCGCCGGCCAACTTTCGCGACCCACGCCTGCCGACCTGTGCGACCCACGCCTGCCGACCTGCACGACCCACGCCTGCCGACCTGCGCGACCCGCGCCGGCCAACTTTCGCGACCCACGCCTGCCGACCTGTGCGACCCACGCCTGCCGACCTGCACGACCCACGCCTGCCGACCTGCGCGACCCGCGCCGGCCAACTTTCGCGACCCACGCCTGCCGACCTGCGCGACCCACGCCTGCCAACCTGCGCGACCCGCGCCGGCCAACCTGCGCGACCCACGCCTGCCGACCTGCACGACCCGCGCCGGCCAACTTTCGCGACCCACACCGGCCGACCTGCGCGACCCACGCCTGCCAACCTTCGCGACCCACGCCTGCCGACCTGCACGACCCACGCCTGCCGACCTGCGCGACCCACGCCTGCCGACCTGCGCGACCCACGCCTGCCGACCTGCACGACCCGCGCCGGCCAACTTTCGCGACCCACACCGGCCGACCTGCGCGACCCACGCCTGCCAACCTTCGCGACCCACGCCTGCCGACCTGCACGACCCACGCCTGCCGACCTGCGCGACCCACGCCTGCCGACCTGCGCGACCCACGCCTGCCGACCTGCGCGACCCACGCCTGCCGACCTGCGCGACCCACGCCTGCCGACCTGCGCGACCCACGCCTGCCGACCTGCGCGACCCACGCCTGCCGACCTGCGCGACCCACGCCTGCCGACCTGCGCGACCCACGCCTGCCGACCTGCGCGACCCGCGCCGGCCAACTTTCGCGACCCACGCCTGCCGACCTGCACGACCCACGCCTGCCGACCTGCGCGACCCGCGCCGGCCAACTTTCGCGACCCACGCCTGCCGACCTGCGCGACCCACGCCTGCCAACCTGCGCGACCCGCGCCGGCCAACCTGCGCGACCCACGCCTGCCGACCTGCACGACCCGCGCCGGCCAACTTTCGCGACCCACACCGGCCGACCTGCGCGACCCACGCCTGCCAACCTTCGCGACCCACGCCTGCCGACCTGCACGACCCACGCCTGCCGACCTGCGCGACCCACGCCTGCCGACCTGCGCGACCCACGCCTGCCGACCTGCGCGACCCGCGCCGGCCAACCTGCGCGACCCACGCCTGCCGACCTGCACGACCCGCGCCGGCCAACTTTCGCGACCCACACCGGCCGACCTGCGCGACCCACGCCTGCCAACCTTCGCGACCCACGCCTGCCGACCTGCACGACCCACGCCTGCCGACCTGCGCGACCCACGCCTGCCGACCTGCGCGACCCACGCCTGCCGACCTGCACGACCCGCGCCGGCCAACTTTCGCGACCCACACCGGCCGACCTGCGCGACCCACGCCTGCCAACCTTCGCGACCCACGCCTGCCGACCTGCACGACCCACGCCTGCCGACCTGCGCGACCCACGCCTGCCGACCTGCACGACCCACGCCTGCCGACCTGCGCGACCCGCGCCGGCCAACTTTCGCGACCCACGCCTGCCGACCTGCGCGACCCACGCCTGCCGACCTGCACGACCCACGCCTGCCGACCTGCACGACCCACGCCTGCCGACCTGCGCGACCCGCGCCGGCCAACTTTCGCGACCCACACCGGCCGACCTGCGCGACCCACGCCTGCCAACCTTCGCGACCCACGCCTGCCGACCTGCACGACCCACGCCTGCCGACCTGCGCGACCCACGCCTGCCGACCTGCGCGACCCACGCCTGCCGACCTGCACGACCCGCGCCGGCCAACTTTCGCGACCCACACCGGCCGACCTGCGCGACCCACGCCTGCCAACCTTCGCGACCCACGCCTGCCGACCTGCACGACCCACGCCTGCCGACCTGCGCGACCCACGCCTGCCGACCTGCACGACCCACGCCTGCCGACCTGCGCGACCCGCGCCGGCCAACTTTCGCGACCCACGCCTGCCGACCTGCGCGACCCACGCCTGCCGACCTGCACGACCCACGCCTGCCGACCTGCGCGACCCGCGCCGGCCAACTTTCGCGACCCACGCCTGCCGACCTGTGCGACCCACGCCTGCCGACCTGCACGACCCACGCCTGCCGACCTGCGCGACCCGCGCCGGCCAACTTTCGCGACCCACGCCTGCCGACCTGCACGACCCACGCCTGCCGACCTGCGCGACCCGCGCCGGCCAACTTTCGCGACCCACGCCTGCCGACCTGCGCGACCCACGCCTGCCAACCTGCGCGACCCGCGCCGGCCAACCTGCGCGACCCACGCCTGCCGACCTGCACGACCCGCGCCGGCCAACTTTCGCGACCCACACCGGCCGACCTGCGCGACCCACGCCTGCCAACCTTCGCGACCCACGCCTGCCGACCTGCACGACCCACGCCTGCCGACCTGCGCGACCCACGCCTGCCGACCTGCGCGACCCACGCCTGCCGACCTGCGCGACCCGCGCCGGCCAACTTTCGCGACCCACGCCTGCCGACCTGCACGACCCACGCCTGCCGACCTGCGCGACCCGCGCCGGCCAACTTTCGCGACCCACGCCTGCCGACCTGCGCGACCCACGCCTGCCAACCTGCGCGACCCGCGCCGGCCAACCTGCGCGACCCACGCCTGCCGACCTGCACGACCCGCGCCGGCCAACTTTCGCGACCCACACCGGCCGACCTGCGCGACCCACGCCTGCCAACCTTCGCGACCCACGCCTGCCGACCTGCACGACCCACGCCTGCCGACCTGCGCGACCCACGCCTGCCGACCTGCGCGACCCACGCCTGCCGACCTGCGCGACCCACGCCTGCCGACCTGCGCGACCCACCATTTTCTCTTACCTTGTTTGCTGCTGACAAAAATGGAGGAAATGGTTCTGGGTCCCTTTGGCCCTCGTACTCGCTCCTCCAATGGAACCTGTTGGATGAAGGTGAAGCCTTCCGGTGTCGGAAAGTATGGAGTCTCCATCTGTCCAAAGTTCGGGTAAAATTTTATCAAATAAACCCCCCCCGAACTTGTAAAACAAAAAGCTGTGACCGTTTAAAAAAAAAAAAAAGCGGCCGCATGTTTGCGTGCCCGATCATCGGCGCACATGCGCAGCGCGGCCGCGTTTATTTTACATGTTCGTTGCCGTTTTGAAGGCCAGTTGCAGTCGGCGTTTTTAACAGCTGGCTGCCGTGGCTGTTGCGCGCGGATTTGCGCGATCGGGAGCGCCGCGACGGACGGCTCCGCGACCCTCACGACACCCGCCCGCGACCCCCCCGCGGGTCGCACCCCCGAGTTTGACAGTGCCTGGGATACAGGACAGAGTGGTCTCCAGTACCTGGGTGGGAGAGGGGAAGGTATCGGATATTTACCAGGAGGTTTCGGAGGCGGAGGAAACTCCGGTGGAGGACCTAAAGGGCAAGTGGGAGGACGAGCTAGGAGGAGAGATCGAGGCGGGTCTATGGGCAGATGCCCTAAGCAGGGTTAATACATCCTCATCATGTGCCAGGCTTAGCCCGATACAATTTAAGGTAGTCCCCCGGGCACACATGACAGTGGCCTGGATGAGCAAGTTTTTCGGGGTAGAGGACAGGTGCGCGGGATGCCCAGCAAATCAGGTCCACATGTTTTGGGCATGCCCGAAGCTTAGAGGGTTTTGACCGGGTTTTGCTAAGGCAACGTCCACGGTGCTAAAAACACGGGTGGTGGCGATCTTTGGAGTGTCGGAAGATCCGGGAGTTCAGGAAGCGAAAGAGGCCGACGTCTTGGCCTTTGCCTCCCTGGTAGCCCGGAGACGGATCTTGTTAATGTGGAGGGAGTCGAAACCCCCGAGTGTAGAGACCTGGGTTAGTGACATGGCTGGGTTTCTCAGTCTCGAGAAGATAAAGTTCGCCCGAAGAGGGTCAATGTTAGGGTTCATCCGGAGGTGGCAGCCGTTCCTCGACTTTCTCGGGAAAATTAACATGTCAGCAGATGCAGTATTCCGAGGGGGGGGAGAGGGCTGGATTGTTGTTTTATGGTTGGGGTGTGTGAAGATTGCGATGGGGGTGAAATGTTTAATATACCATGTTTATGTCATTGTTATTGTTATTATTATAAAATCTTTCAAACACCTTCATAAAAATATATTTTTTTAAAAGAAGGATGAGGTCTGGATAGAGTGGACGTGGAGAGGATGTTTCCACTTGAGGAAAAACTAGAAGCAGAGGACACAATCTCAGACTAAAGGGACGATCCTTTAAAACAGAGATGAGGAGGAATTTCTTCAGCCAGAGGGTGGTGAATCTGGGGAACTCTTTGCCGCAGAAGGCTGTGGAGGCCAATTCACTAAGTGTCTTTAAGACAGAGAGAGATAGGTTCTTGATCAATAAGGGATCAGGGGTTATGGGGAAAAGGCAGGAGAATGGGGATGAGAAAATATCAGCCATGATTGAATGGCGAAGCAGACTCGATGGGCCGAGTGGCCTAATTCTGCTCCTGTGTTTGCCGGTTTCATGATGTGTGGGATGGTGGAGGATGCCAGTGACAGCAATGACAAACTTTGGTGCAAGGTGTGCTGAGGATCTGGCTGGGGGGGGGGGGGGGGGGGGGGCCCAGACAAGCCGGCCTGGGTCTAATAGCGATCCTGCAAGTCAAAACACAAGACACATGGTTAGATCATTGGAATAATAATAATAATCATTATTGTCACAAGTAGGCTTACATTAACACTGCAATGAAGTTACTGTGAAACGCCCCTAGTTGCCACACTCCGGCGCCTGTTCGGGTACACAGAGGGAGAATTCAGAATATCCAATTCACCTAACACCACGGGCTGGATTCTGAGCACCCTCGGGCCGAAATCGAGGCCGGCACGGGGGTGGCGAATCCATGTTCCAGCAGGAAATCACGGCCGGCGCGGGGGCGGAGAATCCATGTTCCAGCAGGAAATCACGGCCGGCGCGGGGGCGGAGAATCCATGTTCCAGCAGGAAATCGCGGCCAGTGCGGGGGCGGAGAATCGATGTTCCAGCAGGAAATAACTGCCGGCGCGGGGGCGGAGAATCCATGTTCCAGCAGGAAATCACAGCCGGCGCGGGGGAGGAGAATCGATGTTCCAGCAGGAAATCACGGCCGGCGCGGGGGCGGAGAATCGATGTTCCAGCAGGAAATCACGGCCGGCGCGGGGGCGGAGAATCGATGTTCCAGCAGGAAATCACGGCCGGCGCGGGGGCGGAGAATCGATGTTCCAGCAGGAAATCACGGCCGGCGCGGGGACGGAGAATCCATGTTCCAGCAGGAAATCACGGCCGGCGCGGGGACGGAGAATCGATGTTCCAGCAGGAAATCACGGCCGTCGCGGGGGAGGAGAATCGATGTTCCAGCAGGAAATCACGGCCGGTGCGGGGGCGGAGAATCGATCTTCCAGCAGGAAATCACGGCCGGTGCGGGGGCGGAGAATCGATGTTCCAGCAGGAAATCACGGCCGGCGCGGGGGCGGAGAATCGATGTTCCAGCAGGAAATCACGGCCGGCGCGGGGGCGAAGAATCGATGTTCCAGCAGGAAATCACGGCCGGCGCGGGGACGGAGAATCCATGTTCCAGCAGGAAATCGCGGCCGGCGCGGGGGCGGAGAATCGATGTTCCAGCAGGAAATCACGGCCGGCGCGGGGGCGGAGAATCCATGTTCCAGCAGGAAATCACGGCCGGCGCGGGGGCGGAGAATCGATGTTCCAGCAGGAAATCACCGCCGGCGCGGGGGCGGAGAATCGATGTTCCAGCAGGAAATCACCGCCGGCGCGTGGGCGGAGAATCGATGTTCCAGCAGGAAATCACGGCCGGCGCGGGGACGGAGAATCGATGTTCCAGCAGGAAATCATGGCCGGCGCGGGGACGGAGAATCGATGTTCCAGCAGGAAATCACGGCCGGCGCGGGGGCGGAGAATCGATGTTCCAGCAGGAAATCACGGCCGGCGCGAGGGCGGAGAATCCATGTTCCAGCAGGAAATCACGGCCGGCGCGGGGGCGGAGAATCGATGTTCCAGCAGGAAATCACGGCCGGCGCGGGGGTGGAGAATCGATGTTCCAGCAGGAAATCACGGCCAGCGCGAGGGCGGAGAATCCATGTTCCAGCAGGAAATCACGGCCGGCGCGGGGGCGGAGGTTCGATATTCCTGCAGGAAATCACGGTCGGCGCGGGGGCGGAGAATCGATGTTCCAGCAGGAAATCACGGTCGGCGCGGGGACGGAGAATCGATGTTCCAGCAGGAAATCACGGCCGGCGCGGGAGCGGAGAATCCATGTTCCAGCAGGAAATCACGGCCGGCGCGGGAGCGGAGAATCCATGTTCCAGCAGGAAATCACGGTCGGCGCGGGGGCGGAGATTCGATGTTCCAGCAGGAAATCGCGGCCGGCACGGGGGCGGAGAATCGATGTTCCAGCAGGAAATCACGGCCGGCGCGGGGGTGGCGAATCCATGTTCCAGCAGGAAATCACAGTCGGCGCGGGAGCGGAGAATCCATGTTCCAGCAGGAAATCACGGCCGGCGCGGGGGCGGAGAATCGATGTTCCAGCAGGAAATCGCGGCCGGCGCGGGGGCGGAGAATCGATGTTCCAGCAGGAAATCGCGGCCGGCTCGGGGGCGGAGAATCGATGTTCCAGCAGGAAATCACGGCCAGCGCGGGGGTGGAGAATCGATGTTCCAGCAGGAAATCACGGCCGGCGCGAGGGCGGAGAATCGATGTTCCAGCAGGAAATCGCGGCCGGCACGAGGGCGGAGAATCGATGTTCCAGCAGGAAATCACGGTCGGTGCGGGGGCGGAGAATCGATGTTCCAGCAGGAAATCACGGCCGGCGCGGGGACGGAGAATCGATGTTCCAGCAGGAAATCACGGTCGGTGCGGGGGCGGAGAATCGATGTTCCAGCAGGAAATCACGGCCAGCGCGAGGGCGGAGAATCCATGTTCCAGCAGGAAATCACGGCCGGCGCGGGGGCGGAGAATCGATGTTCCAGCAGGAAATCACCGCCGGCGCGGGGGCGGAGAATCGATGTTCCAGCAGGAAATCACGGCCAGCGCGGGGACGGAGAATCGATTTTCCAGCAGGAAATCACAGCCGGCGGGGGGGCGGAGAATCGATGTTCCAGCAGGAAATCACGGCCGGCGCGGGGGCGGAGAATCGATGTTCCGGCAGGAAATCACGGCCGGCGCGAGGGCGGAGAATCGATGTTCCAGCAGGAAATCACGGTCGGTGCGGGGGCGGAGAATCGATGTTCCAGCAGGAAATCACGGCCGGCGCGGGGGTGGAGATTCGATGTTCCAGCAGGAAATCACGGCCGGCGCGGGGGCGGAGAATCGATGTTCCAGCAGGAAATCACGGCCGGCGCGGGGGCGGAGAATCCATGTTCCAGCAGGAAATCACGGCCGGCGCAGGGGTGGAGATTCGATGTTCCAGCAGGAAATCACGGCCGGCGCGGGGGCGGAGAATCCATGTTCCAGCAGGAAATCACGGCCAGCGCGCGGGTGGAGAATCGATGTTCCAGCAGGAAATCACGGCCGGCGCGGGGGCGGAGAATCGATGTTCCAGCAGGAAATCACGGCCGGCGCGGGGGCGGAGAATCCATGTTCCAGCAGGAAATCACGGCCGGCGCGGGGACGGAGAATAGATGTTCCAGCAGGAAATCACGTACGGCGCGGGGGCGGAGAATCCATGTTCCAGCAGGAAATCACGGCCGGCGCGGGGCGGAGAATCGATGTTCCAGCAGGAAATCACGGCCGGCGCGGGGGCGGAGAATCCATGTTCCAGCAGGAAATCACGGCCGGCGCGGGGGCGGAGAATCGATGTTCCAGCAGGAAATCGCGGCCGGCGCGGGGGCGGAGAATCGATGTTCCAGCAGGAAATCGCGGCCGGCTCGGGGGCGGAGAATCGATGTTCCAGCAGGAAATCACGGCCAGCGCGGGGGTGGAGAATCGATGTTCCAGCAGGAAATCACGGCCAGCGCGAGGGCGGAGAATCGATGTTCCAGCAGGAAATCGCGGCCGGCACGAGGGCGGAGAATCGATGTTCCAGCTGGAAATCACGGTCGGTGCGGGGGCGGAGAATCGATGTTCCAGCAGGAAATCACGGCCGGCGCGGGGACGGAGAATCGATGTTCCAGCAGGAAATCACGGTCGGTGCGGGGGCGGAGAATCGATGTTCCAGCAGGAAATCACGGCCAGCGCGAGGACGGAGAATCGATGTTCCAGCAGGAAATCACGGTCGGTGCGGGGACGGAGAATCGATGTTCCAGCAGGAAATCACGGCCGGCGCGGGGACGGAGAATCGATGTTCCAGCAGGAAATCACGGTCGGTGCGGGGGCGGAGAATCCATGTTCCAGCAGGAAATCACGGCCGGCGCGGGGGCGGAGAATCGATGTTCCAGCAGGAAATCACCGCCGGCGCGGGGGCGGAGAATCGATGTTCCAGCAGGAAATCACGGCCAGCGCGGGGACGGAGAATCGATTTTCCAGCAGGAAATCACAGCCGGCGGGGGGGCGGAGAATCGATGTTCCAGCAGGAAATCACGGCCGGCGCGGGGGCGGAGAATCGATGTTCCGGCAGGAAATCACGGCCGGCGCGAGGGCGGAGAATCGATGTTCCAGCAGGAAATCACGGCCGGCGCGGGGGTGGAGATTCGATGTTCCAGCAGGAAATCACGGCCGGCGCGGGGGCGGAGAATCGATGTTCCAGCAGGAAATCACGGCCGGCGCGGGGGCGCAGAATCCATGTTCCAGCAGGAAATCACGGCCGGCGCGGGGACGGAGAATAGATGTTCCAGCAGGAAATCACGTACGGCGCGGGGGCGGAGAATCCATGTTCCAGCAGGAAATCACGGCCGGCGCAGGGGTGGAGATTCGATGTTCCAGCAGGAAATCACGGTCGGTGCGGGGGCGGAGAATCGATGTTCCAGCAGGAAATCACGGCCGGCGCGGGGACGGAGAATCGATGTTCCAGCAGGAAATCACGGCCGGCGCGTGGCGGAGAATCGATGTTCCAGCAGGAAATCACGGCCGGCGCGGGGGCGGAGAATCGATGTTCCAGCAGGAAATCACGGCCAGCGCGAGGGCGGAGAATCGATGTTCCAGCAGGAAATCACGGCCGGCGCGGGGGCGGAGAATCGATGTTCCAGCAGGAAATCACGGCCGGCGCAGGGACGGAGAATCGATGTTCCAGCAGGAAATCACGGCCGGCGCGGGGGCGGAGGTTCGATATTCCTGCAGGAAATCACGGTCGGCGCGGGGGCGGAGAATCGATGTTCCAGCAGGAAATCACGGCCGGCGCGGGGGTGGAGAATCCATGTTCCAGCAGGAAATCACGGCCGGCGCGGGGGCGGAGAATCCATGTTCCAGCAGGAAATCACGGCCGGCGCGGGGGCGGAGAATCGATGTTCCAGCAGGAAATCACGGCCGGCGTGGGGACGGAGAATCGATGTTCCAGCAGGAAATCACGGCCGGCGCGGGGGCGGAGAATCGATGTTCCAGCAGGAAATCACGGCCGGCGCGGGGGCGGAGAATCCATGTTCCAGCAGGAAATCACGGCCGGCGCGGGGGCGGAGAATCGATGTTCCAGCAGGAAATCGCGGCCGGCGCGGGGGCGGAGAATCGATGTTCCAGCAGGAAATCACGGCCGGCGCAGGGGTGGAGATTCGATGTTCCAGCAGGAAATCACGGCCGGCGCGGGGGCGGAGAATCGATGTTCCAGCAGGAAATCGCGGCCGGCGCGGGGGCGGAGAATCGGTGTTCCAGCAGGGTAGTAGTCATGGGTGACTTTAACTTCCCAAATATTGAGTGGAAACTCTTTAGATCAAATAGTTTGGATGGGGTGGTGTTTGTGCAGTGTGTCCAGGAAGCTTTTCTAACACAGTATGTAGATTGTCCGACCAGAGGAGGGGCAATATTGGATTTAGTACTTGGTAATGAACCAGGGCAAGTGATAGATTTGTTAGTGGGGGAGCATTTTGGAGATAGTGACCACAATTCTGTGACTTTCACTTTAGTAATGGAGAGGGATAGGTACGTGCAACAGGGCAAGGTTTACAATTGGGGGAAGGGTAAATACGATGTTGTCAGACAAGAATTGAAGTGCATAAGTTGGGAACATAGGCTGGCAGGGAAGGACACAAGTGAAATGTGGAACTTGTTCAAGGAACAGGTGCTACGTGTCCTTGATATGTATGTCCCTGTCAGGCAGGGAAGAGATGGTCGAGTGAGGGAACCATGGTTGACAAGAGAGGTTGAATGTCTTGTTAAGAGGAAAAAGGTGACTTATGTAAGGCTGAGGAAACAAGGTTCAGACAGGGCATTGGAGGGATACAAGATAGCCAGGAGGGAACTGAAGAAAGGGATTAGGAGAGCTAAGAGAGGGCATGAACAATCTTTGGCGGGTAGGATCAAGGAAAACCCCAAGGCCTTTTACACATATGTGAGAAATATGAGAATGACTAGAGCGAGGGTAGGTCCAATCAAGGACAGTAGCGGGAGATTGTGTATTGAGTCTGAAGAGATAGGAGAGGTCTTGAACGAGTACTTTTCTTCTGTATTTACAAATGAGAGGGGCGATATTGTTGGAGAGGACAGTGTGAAACAGATTGGTAAGCTCGAGGAAATACTTGTTAGGAAGGAAGATGTGTTGGGCATTTTGAAAAACTTGAGGATAGACAAGTCCCCCGGGCCTGACGGGATATATCCAAGGATTCTATGGGAAGCAAGAGATGAAATTGCAGAGCCGTTGGCAATTATCTTTTCATCCTCACTGTCAACAGGGGTGGTACCAGGGGATTGGAGAGTGGCGAATGTCGTGCCCCTGTTCAAAAAAGGAACTAGAGATAACCCTGGGAATTACAGGCCAGTTAGTCTTACTTCGGTGGTAGGCAAAGTAATGGAAAGGGTACTGAAGGATAGGATTTCTGAGCATCTGGAAAGACACTGCTTGATTAGGGATAGTCAGCACGGATTTGTGAGGGGTAGGTCTTGCCTAACAAATCTTATTGAATTCTTTGAGGAGGTGACCAAGCATGTGGATGAAGGTAAAGCAGTGGATGTAGTGTACATGGATTTTAGTAAGGCATTTGATAAAGTTCCCCATGGTAGGCTTATGCAGAAAGTAAGGAGGCATGGGATAGTGGGAAATTTGGCCAGTTGGATAACAAACTGGCTAACCGATAGAAGTCAGAGAGTGGTGGTGGATGGCAAATATTCAGCCTGGATCCCAGTTACCAGTGGCGTACCGCAGGGATCAGTTCTGGGTCCTCTGCTGTTTGTGATTTTCATTAATGACTTGGATGAGGGAGTTGAAGGGTGGGTCAGTAAATTTGCAGACGATACAAAGATTGGTGGAGTTGTGGATAGTAAGGAGGGCTGTTGTCGGCTGCAAAGAGACATAGATAGGATGCAGAGCTGGGCTGAGAAGTGGCAGATGGAGTTTAACCCTGAAAAGTGTGAGGTTGTCCATTTTGGAAGGACAAATATGAATGCGGAATACAGGGTTAACGGTAGAGTTCTTGGCAATGTGGAGGAGCAGAGAGATCTTGGGGTCTATGTTCATACATCTTTGAAAGTTGCCACTCAAGTGGATAGAGCTGTGAAGAAGGCCTATGGTGTGCTCGCGTTCATTAACAGAGGGATTGAATTTAAGAGCCGTGAGGTGATGATGCAGCTGTACAAAACCTTGGTAAGGCCACATTTGGAGTATTGTGTACAGTTCTGGTCGCCTCATTTTAGGAAGGATGTGGAAGCTCTGGAAAAGGTGCAAAGAAGATTTACCAGGATGTTGCCTGGAATGGAGAGTAGGTCTTACGAGGAAAGGTTGAGGGTGCTAGGCCTTTTCTCATTAGAGCGGAGAAGGATGAGGGGCGACTTGATAGAGGTTTATAAGATGATCAGGGGAATAGATAGAGTAGACAGTCAGAGACTTTTTCCCCGGGTGGAACACACCATTACAAGGGGACATAAATTTAAGGTGAAAGGTGGAAGATACAGGAGGGATATCAGAGGTAGGTTCTTTACCCAGAGAGTAGTGGGGGCATGGAATGCACTGCCTGTGGAAGTAGTTGAGTCGGAAACATTAGGGACCTTCAAGCAGCTATTGGATAGGTACATGGATTACGGTAAAATGATATAGTGTAGATTTATTTGTTCTTAAGGGCAGCACGGTAGCATTGTGCATAGCACAATTGCTTCATAGCTCCATGGTCCCAGGTTCGATTCCGGATTGGGTTACTGTCTGTGCGGAGTCTGCACATGCTCCCCGTGTGTGCGTGGGTTTCCTCCGGGTGCTCCGGTTTCCTCCCACAGTCCAAAGATGTGCGGGTTAGGTGAATTGGCCAATGATAAATTGCCCTTAATGTCCAAATTGCCCTTGGTGTTGGGTGGAGGTGTTGAGTTTGGGTAGGGTGCTCTTTCCAAGAGCCGGTGCAGACTCAAAGGGCCGAATGGCCTCCTTCTGCACTGTAAATTCAATGATAATCTATGATTAATCTAGGACAAAGGTTCGGCACAACATCGTGGGCCGAAGGGCCTGTTCTGTGCTGTATTTTCTATGTTTTCTATGTTCTATGTTCATAAATCACGGCCGGCGCGGGGGCGGAGAATCGATGTTCCAGCAGGAAATCACGGCCGGCGCGGGGGCGGAGAATCGATGTTCCAGCAGGAAATCACGGCCGGCGCGGGGGCGCAGAATCGATGTTCCAGCAGGAAATCACGGCCGGCGCGGGGACGGAGAATCCATGTTCCAGCAGGAAATCACGGCCGGCGCGGGGGCGGAGAATCCATGTTCCAGCAGGAAATCGCGGCCGGCGCGGGGGCGGAGAATCGATGTTCCAGCAGGAAATCACGGCCGGCGCGGGGGCGGAGAATCAATGTTCCAGCAGGAAATCACGGCCGGCGCGGGGGCGGAGAATCAATGTTCCAGCAGGAAATCACGGCCGGCGCGGGAGCGGAGAATCGATGTTCCAGCAGGAAATCACGGCCGGCGCGGGAGCGGAGAATCGATGTTCCAGCAGGAAATCACGGCCGGCACGGGGGCGGAGAATCGATGTTCCAGCAGGAAATCACGGCCGGCACGGGGGCGGAGAATCCATGTTCCAGCAGGAAATCACGGCCGGCGCGGGGGCGGAGAATCAATGTTCCAGCAGGAAATCACGGCCGGCGCGGGGGCGGAGAATCGATGTTCCAGCAGGAAATCACGGCCGTCGCGGGGACGGAGAATCGATGTTCCAGCAGGAAATCACGGCCGGCGCGGGAGCGGAGAATCGATGTTCCAGCAGGAAATCACGGCCGGCACGGGGGCGGAGAATCCATGTTCCAGCAGGAAATCACGGCCGGCGCGGGGGCGGAGAATCCATGTTCCAGCAGGAAATCACGGCCGGCGCGGGGGAGGAGAATCCATGTTCGAGCAGGAAATCACGGCCGGCGCGGGGGAGGAGAATCGATTGTACAGCAGGAAATCACGGCCGGCGCGGGGACGGAGAATCGATGTTCCAGCAGGAAATCACGGCCGGCGCGGGGACGGAGAATCGATGTTCCAGCAGGAAATCTCGGCCGGCGCGGGGGCGGAGAATCGATGTTCCAGCAGGAAATCGCGGCCAGTGCGGGGGCGGAGAATCGATGTTCCAGCAGGAAATCGCGGCCAGGGCGGGGGCGGAGAATCGATGTTCCAGCAGGAAATCACGGACGGCGCGGGGGCGGAGAATCGATGTTCCAGCAGGAAATCACTGCCGGCGCGGGGACGGAGAATCCATGTTCCAGCAGGAAATCACGGCCGGCGCGGGGGCGGAGAATCGATGTTCCAGCAGGAAATCACGGCCGGCGCGGGGGCGGGGAATCGATGTTCCAGCAGGAAATCACGGCCGGCGCGGGGACGGAGAATCGATGTTCCAGCAGGAAATCACGGCCGGCGCAGGGGCGGAGAATCGATGTTCCAGCAGGAAATCGCGGCCAGTGCGGCGGCGGAGAATCGATGTTCCAGCAGGAAATCGCGGCCAGTGCGGCGGCGGAGAATCCATGTTCCAGCAGGAAATCACGGCCGGCGCGGGGGCGGAGAATCGATGTTCCAGCAGGAAATCACCGCCGGCGCGGGGGCGGAGAATCGATGATCCAGCAGGAAATCACGGCCAGCGCGGGGACGGAGAATCGATTTTCCAGCAGGAAATCACAGCCGGCGGGGGGGCGGAGAATCGATGTTCCAGCAGGAAATCACGGCCAGCGCGAGGGCGGAGAATCGATGTTCCAGCAGGAAATCGCGGCCGGCACGAGGGCGGAGAATCGATGTTCCAGCTGGAAATCACGGTCGGTGCGGGGGCGGAGAATCGATGTTCCAGCAGGAAATCACGGCCGGCGCGGGGACGGAGAATCGATGTTCCAGCAGGAAATCACGGTCGGTGCGGGGGCGGAGAATCGATGTTCCAGCAGGAAATCACGGCCAGCGCGAGGGCGGAGAATCCATGTTCCAGCAGGAAATCACGGCCGGCGCGGGGGCGGAGAATCGATGTTCCAGCAGGAAATCACCGCCGGCGCGGGGGCGGAGAATC
This sequence comes from Scyliorhinus torazame, assembly GCF_047496885.1. Classification (NCBI taxonomy): domain Eukaryota; kingdom Metazoa; phylum Chordata; class Chondrichthyes; order Carcharhiniformes; family Scyliorhinidae; genus Scyliorhinus; species Scyliorhinus torazame. The sequence continues at coordinate 6,543,837 of NC_092707.1, read as the reverse complement.
GATGTTCCAGCAGGAAATCACCGCCGGCGCGGGGGCGGAGAATCGATGTTCCAGCAGGAAATCACGGCCAGCGCGGGGACGGAGAATCGATTTTCCAGCAGGAAATCACAGCCGGCGGGGGGGCGGAGAATCGATGTTCCAGCAGGAAATCACGGCCGGCGCGGGGGCGGAGAATCGATGTTCCGGCAGGAAATCACGGCCGGCGCGAGGGCGGAGAATCGATGTTCCAGCAGGAAATCACGGTCGGTGCGGGGGCGGAGAATCGATGTTCCAGCAGGAAATCACGGCCGGCGCGGGGGTGGAGATTCGATGTTCCAGCAGGAAATCACGGCCGGCGCGGGGGCGGAGAATCGATGTTCCAGCAGGAAATCACGGCCGGCGCGGGGGCGGAGAATCCATGTTCCAGCAGGAAATCACGGCCGGCGCGGGGGCGGAGAATCCATGTTCCAGCAGGAAATCACGGCCGGCGCAGGGGTGGAGATTCGATGTTCCAGCAGGAAATCACGGCCGGCGCGGGGGCGGAGAATCCATGTTCCAGCAGGAAATCACGGCCGGCGCGGGGACGGAGAATAGATGTTCCAGCAGGAAATCACGTACGGCGCGGGGGCGGAGAATCCATGTTCCAGCAGGAAATCACGGCCGGCGCAGGGGTGGAGATTCGATGTTCCAGCAGGAAATCACGGTCGGTGCGGGGGCGGAGAATCGATGGTCCAGCAGGAAATCACGGCCGGCGCGGGGACGGAGAATCGATGTTCCAGCAGGAAATCACGGCCGGCGCGGGGGCGGAGAATCGATGTTCCAGCAGGAAATCACGGCCAGCGCGAGGGCGGAGAATCGATGTTCCAGCAGGAAATCACGGCCGGCGCGGGGGCGGAGAATCGATGTTCCAGCAGGAAATCACGGCCGGCGCGGGGGCGGAGGTTCGATATTCCTGCAGGAAATCACGGTCGGCGCGGGGGCGGAGAATCGATGTTCCAGCAGGAAATCACGGCCGGCGCGGGGGTGGAGAATCCATGTTCCAGCAGGAAATCACGGCCGGCGCGGGGGCGGAGAATCCATGTTCCAGCAGGAAATCACGGCCGGCGCGGGGGCGGAGAATCCATGTTCCAGCAGGAAATCACGGCCGGCGCGGGGGCGGAGAATCGATGTTCCAGCAGGAAATCACGGCCGGCGCGGGGGCGGAGAATCGATGTTCCAGCAGGAAATCACGGCCGGCGTGGGGACGGAGAATCGATGTTCCAGCAGGAAATCACGGCCGGCGCGGGGGCGGAGAATCGATGTTCCAGCAGGAAATCACGGCCGGCGCGGGGGCGGAGAATCCATGTTCCAGCAGGAAATCACGGCCGGCGCGGGGGCGGAGAATCGATGTTCCAGCAGGAAATCGCGGCCGGCGCGGGGGCGGAGAATCGATGTTCCAGCAGGAAATCACGGCCGGCGCAGGGGTGGAGATTCGATGTTCCAGCAGGAAATCACGGCCGGCGCGGGGGCGGAGAATCGATGTTCCAGCAGGAAATCGCGGCCGGCGCGGGGGCGGAGAATCGGTGTTCCAGCAGGGTAGTAGTCATGGGTGACTTTAACTTCCCAAATATTGAGTGGAAACTCTTTAGATCAAATAGTTTGGATGGGGTGGTGTTTGTGCAGTGTGTCCAGGAAGCTTTTCTAACACAGTATGTAGATTGTCCGACCAGAGGAGGGGCAATATTGGATTTAGTACTTGGTAATGAACCAGGGCAAGTGATAGATTTGTTAGTGGGGGAGCATTTTGGAGATAGTGACCACAATTCTGTGACTTTCACTTTAGTAATGGAGAGGGATAGGTACGTGCAACAGGGCAAGGTTTACAATTGGGGGAAGGGTAAATACGATGTTGTCAGACAAGAATTGAAGTGCATAAGTTGGGAACATAGGCTGGCAGGGAAGGACACAAGTGAAATGTGGAACTTGTTCAAGGAACAGGTGCTACGTGTCCTTGATATGTATGTCCCTGTCAGGCAGGGAAGAGATGGTCGAGTGAGGGAACCATGGTTGACAAGAGAGGTTGAATGTCTTGTTAAGAGGAAAAAGGTGACTTATGTAAGGCTGAGGAAACAAGGTTCAGACAGGGCATTGGAGGGATACAAGATAGCCAGGAGGGAACTGAAGAAAGGGATTAGGAGAGCTAAGAGAGGGCATGAACAATCTTTGGCGGGTAGGATCAAGGAAAACCCCAAGGCCTTTTACACATATGTGAGAAATATGAGAATGACTAGAGCGAGGGTAGGTCCAATCAAGGACAGTAGCGGGAGATTGTGTATTGAGTCTGAAGAGATAGGAGAGGTCTTGAACGAGTACTTTTCTTCTGTATTTACAAATGAGAGGGGCGATATTGTTGGAGAGGACAGTGTGAAACAGATTGGTAAGCTCGAGGAAATACTTGTTAGGAAGGAAGATGTGTTGGGCATTTTGAAAAACTTGAGGATAGACAAGTCCCCCGGGCCTGACGGGATATATCCAAGGATTCTATGGGAAGCAAGAGATGAAATTGCAGAGCCGTTGGCAATTATCTTTTCATCCTCACTGTCAACAGGGGTGGTACCAGGGGATTGGAGAGTGGCGAATGTCGTGCCCCTGTTCAAAAAAGGAACTAGAGATAACCCTGGGAATTACAGGCCAGTTAGTCTTACTTCGGTGGTAGGCAAAGTAATGGAAAGGGTACTGAAGGATAGGATTTCTGAGCATCTGGAAAGACACTGCTTGATTAGGGATAGTCAGCACGGATTTGTGAGGGGTAGGTCTTGCCTAACAAATCTTATTGAATTCTTTGAGGAGGTGACCAAGCATGTGGATGAAGGTAAAGCAGTGGATGTAGTGTACATGGATTTTAGTAAGGCATTTGATAAAGTTCCCCATGGTAGGCTTATGCAGAAAGTAAGGAGGCATGGGATAGTGGGAAATTTGGCCAGTTGGATAACAAACTGGCTAACCGATAGAAGTCAGAGAGTGGTGGTGGATGGCAAATATTCAGCCTGGATCCCAGTTACCAGTGGCGTACCGCAGGGATCAGTTCTGGGTCCTCTGCTGTTTGTGATTTTCATTAATGACTTGGATGAGGGAGTTGAAGGGTGGGTCAGTAAATTTGCAGACGATACAAAGATTGGTGGAGTTGTGGATAGTAAGGAGGGCTGTTGTCGGCTGCAAAGAGACATAGATAGGATGCAGAGCTGGGCTGAGAAGTGGCAGATGGAGTTTAACCCTGAAAAGTGTGAGGTTGTCCATTTTGGAAGGACAAATATGAATGCGGAATACAGGGTTAACGGTAGAGTTCTTGGCAATGTGGAGGAGCAGAGAGATCTTGGGGTCTATGTTCATACATCTTTGAAAGTTGCCACTCAAGTGGATAGAGCTGTGAAGAAGGCCTATGGTGTGCTCGCGTTCATTAACAGAGGGATTGAATTTAAGAGCCGTGAGGTGATGATGCAGCTGTACAAAACCTTGGTAAGGCCACATTTGGAGTATTGTGTACAGTTCTGGTCGCCTCATTTTAGGAAGGATGTGGAAGCTCTGGAAAAGGTGCAAAGAAGATTTACCAGGATGTTGCCTGGAATGGAGAGTAGGTCTTACGAGGAAAGGTTGAGGGTGCTAGGCCTTTTCTCATTAGAGCGGAGAAGGATGAGGGGCGACTTGATAGAGGTTTATAAGATGATCAGGGGAATAGATAGAGTAGACAGTCAGAGACTTTTTCCCCGGGTGGAACACACCATTACAAGGGGACATAAATTTAAGGTGAAAGGTGGAAGATACAGGAGGGATATCAGAGGTAGGTTCTTTACCCAGAGAGTAGTGGGGGCATGGAATGCACTGCCTGTGGAAGTAGTTGAGTCGGAAACATTAGGGACCTTCAAGCAGCTATTGGATAGGTACATGGATTACGGTAAAATGATATAGTGTAGATTTATTTGTTCTTAAGGGCAGCACGGTAGCATTGTGCATAGCACAATTGCTTCATAGCTCCATGGTCCCAGGTTCGATTCCGGATTGGGTTACTGTCTGTGCGGAGTCTGCACATGCTCCCCGTGTGTGCGTGGGTTTCCTCCGGGTGCTCCGGTTTCCTCCCACAGTCCAAAGATGTGCGGGTTAGGTGAATTGGCCAATGATAAATTGCCCTTAATGTCCAAATTGCCCTTGGTGTTGGGTGGAGGTGTTGAGTTTGGGTAGGGTGCTCTTTCCAAGAGCCGGTGCAGACTCAAAGGGCCGAATGGCCTCCTTCTGCACTGTAAATTCAATGATAATCTATGATTAATCTAGGACAAAGGTTCGGCACAACATCGTGGGCCGAAGGGCCTGTTCTGTGCTGTATTTTCTATGTTTTCTATGTTCTATGTTCATAAATCACGGCCGGCGCGGGGGCGGAGAATCGATGTTCCAGCAGGAAATCACGGCCGGCGCGGGGGCGGAGAATCGATGTTCCAGCAGGAAATCACGGCCGGCGCGGGGGCGCAGAATCGATGTTCCAGCAGGAAATCACGGCCGGCGCGGGGACGGAGAATCCATGTTCCAGCAGGAAATCACGGCCGGCGCGGGGGCGGAGAATCCATGTTCCAGCAGGAAATCGCGGCCGGCGCGGGGGCGGAGAATCGATGTTCCAGCAGGAAATCGCGGCCGGCGCGGGGGCGGAGAATCGATGTTCCAGCAGGAAATCGCGGCCGGCGCGGGGGCGGAGGTTCGATATTCCAGCAGGAAATCACGGCCGGCGCGGGGGCGGAGAATCGATGTTCCAGCAGGAAATCACAGCCAGCGCGGGGGTGGAGAATCGATGTTCCAGCAGGAAATCACGGCCGGTGCGGGGGCGGAGAATCGATGTTCCAGCAGGAAATCACGGCCGGCGCGGGGACGGAGAATCGATGTTCCAGCAGGAAATCACGGCCGGCGCGGGGACGGAGAATCGATGTTCCAGCAGGAAATCACGGCCGGCGCGGGGGCGGAGAATCAATGTTCCAGCAGGAAATCACGGCCGGCGCGGGGGCGGAGAATCGATGTTCCAGCAGGAAATCACGGCCGGCGCGGGAGCGGAGAATCGATGTTCCAGCAGGAAATCACGGCCGGCACGGGGGCGGAGAATCGATGTTCCAGCAGGAAATCACGGCCGGCACGGGGGCGGAGAATCCATGTTCCAGCAGGAAATCACGGCCGGCGCGGGGGCGGAGAATCGATGTTCCAGCAGGAAATCACGGCCGGCACGGGGGCGGAGAATCGATGTTCCAGCAGGAAATCACGGCCGGCACGGGGGCGGAGAATCCATGTTCCAGCAGGAAATCACGGCCGGCGCGGGGGCGGAGAATCAATGTTCCAGCAGAAAATCACGGCCGGCGCGGGGACGGAGAATAGATGTTCCAGCAGGAAATCACGGCCGGCACGGGGGCGGAGAATCGATGTTCCAGCAGGAAATCACGGCCGGCGCGGGGGCGCAGAATCGATGTTCCAGCAGGAAATCACGGCCGGCGCGGGGACGGAGAATCGATGTTCCAGCAGGAAATCACGGCCGTCGCGGGGACGGAGAATCGATGTTCCAGCAGGAAATCACGGCCGGCGCGGGGACGGAGAATCGATGTTCCAGCAGGAAATCACGGCCGGCGCGGGGGCGGAGAATCCATGTTCCAGCAGGAAATCACGGCCGGCACGGGGGCGGAGAATCGATGTTCCAGCAGGAAATCACGGCCGGCGCGGGAGCGGAGAATCGATGTTCCAGCAGGAAATCACGGCCGGCACGGGGACGGAGAATCGATTTTCCAGCAGGAAATCACAGCCAGCGCGGGGACGGAGAATCGATTTTCCAGCAGGAAATCACGGCCGGCGCGGGAGCGGAGAATCGATGTTCCAGCAGGAAATCACGGCCGGCACGGGGGCGGAGAATCCATGTTCCAGCAGGAAATCACGGCCGGCGCGGGGGCGGAGAATCCATGTTCCAGCAGGAAATCACAGCCAGCGCGGGGACGGAGAATCGATTTTCCAGCAGGAAATCACGGCCGGCGCGGGAGCGGAGAATCGATGTTCCAGCAGGAAATCACGGCCGGCACGGGGGCGGAGAATCCATGTTCCAGCAGGAAATCACGGCCGGCGCGGGGGCGGAGAATCCATGTTCCAGCAGGAAATCACGGCCGGCGCGGGGGAGGAGAATCCATGTTCGAGCAGGAAATCACGGCCGGCGCGGGGGAGGAGAATCGATTGTACAGCAGGAAATCACGGCCGGCGCGGGGGCGGAGAATCCATGTTCCAGCAGGAAATCACGGCCGGCGCGGGGGCGGAGAATCCATGTTCCAGCAGGAAATCACGGCCGGCGCGGGGGCGGAGAATCCATGTTCCAGCAGGAAATCACGGCCGGCGCGGGGACGGAGAATCGATGTTCCAGCAGGAAATCACGGCCGGCGCGGGGACGGAGAATCGATGTTCCAGCAGGAAATCTCGGCCGGCGCGGGGGCGGAGAATCGATGTTCCAGCAGGAAATCGCGGCCAGTGCGGGGGCGGAGAATCGATGTTCCAGCAGGAAATCACGGCCGGCGCGGGGGCGGAGAATCGATGTTCCAGCAGGAAATCGCGGCCAGGGCGGGGGCGGAGAATCGATGTTCCAGCAGGAAATCACGGCCGGCGCGGGGGCGGAGAATCGATGTTCCAGCAGGAAATCACGGCCGGCGCGGGGGCGGGGAATCGATGTTCCAGCAGGAAATTACGGCCGGCGCGGGGACGGAGAATCGATGTTCCAGCAGGAAATCACGGCCGGCGCAGGGGCGGAGAATCGATGTTCCAGCAGGTAATCACAGCCGGCGCGGGGACGGAGAATCGATGTTCCAGCAGGAAATCGCGGCCAGTGCGGCGGCGGAGAATCGATGTTCCAGCAGGAAATCGCGGCCAGTGCGGCGGCGGAGAATCCATGTTCCAGCAGGAAATCACGGCCGGCGCGGGGGCGGAGAATCGATGTTCCAGCAGGAAATCACCGCCGGCGCGGGGGCGGAGAATCGATGTTCCGGCAGGAAATCACGGCCGGCGCGGGGGCGGAGAATCGATGTTCCAGCAGGAAATCACAGCCGGCGCGGGGACGGAGAATCGATGTTCCAGCAGGAAATCACGGCCGGCGTGGGGGCGGAGAATCGATGTTCCAGCAGGAAATCACGGCCGGCGCGGGGGCGGAGAATCGATGTTCCGGCAGGAAATCACGGCCGGCGCGAGGGCGGAGAATCGATGTTCCAGCAGGAAATCACGGTCGGTGCGGGGGCGGAGAATCGATGTTCCAGCAGGAAATCACGGCCGGCGCGGGGGTGGAGATTCTATGTTCCAGCAGGAAATCACGGCCGGCGCGGGGGCGGAGAATCGATGTTCCAGCAGGAAATCACGGCCGGCGCGGGGGCGGAGAATCCATGTTCCAGCAGGAAATCACGGCCAGCGCGCGGGTGGAGAATCGATGTTCCAGCAGGAAATCACGGCCGGCGCGGGGGCGGAGAATCCATGTTCCAGCAGGAAATCACGGCCGGCGCGGGGACGGAGAATAGATGTTCCAGCAGGAAATCACGTACGGCGCGGGGGCGGAGAATCCATGTTCCAGCAGGAAATCACGGCCGGCGCAGGGGTGGAGATTCTATGTTCCAGCAGGAAATCACGGTCGGTGCGGGGGCGGAGAATCGATGTTCCAGCAGGAAATCACGGTCGGTGCGGGGGCGGAGAATCCATGTTCCAGCAGGAAATCGCGGCCGGCGCGGGGGCGGAGAATCGATGTTCCAGCAGGAAATCACGGCCGGCGCGTGGCGGAGAATCGATGTTCCAGCAGGAAATCACGGCCGGCGCGGGGGCGGAGAATCGATGTTCCAGCAGGAAATCACGGCCGGCGCGAGGGCGGAGAATCGATGTTCCAGCAGGAAATCACGGCCAGCGCGGGGACGGAGAATCGATGTTCCAGCAGGAAATCACGGCCAGCGCGAGGGCGGAGAATCGATGTTCCAGCAGGAAATCACGGCCGTCGCGGGGACGGAGAATCGATGTTCCAGCAGGAAATCACGGCCGGCGTGGGGGCGGAGAATCCATGTTCCAGCAGGAAATCACGGCCGGCGCGGGGGCGGAGAATCGATGTTCCAGCAGGAAATCACGGCCGGCGCGGGGGCGGAGAATCGATGTTCCAGCAGGAAATCACGGCCGGCGCGGTGACGGAGAATCGATGTTCCAGCAGGAAATCACGGCCGGCGCGTGGCGGAGAATCGATGTTCCAGCAGGAAATCACGGCCGGCGCGGGGGCGGAGAATCGATGTTCCAGCAGGAAATCACGGCCAGCGCGAGGGCGGAGAATCGATGTTCCAGCAGGAAATCACGGCCGGCGCGGGGGCGGAGAATCCATGTTCCAGCAGGAAATCACGGCCGGCGCGGGGGCGGAGAATCGATGTTCCAGCAGGAAATCGCGGCCGGCGCGGGGGCGGAGAATCCATGTTCCAGCAGGAAATCGCGGCCGGCGTGGCGACGGAGAATCCATGTTCCAGCAGGAAATCACGGCCGGCGCGGGGGCGGAGAATCGATGTTCCAGCAGGAAATCACGGCCGGCGTGGGGACGGAGAATCCATGTTCCAGCAGGAAATCACGGCCGGCGCGGGGGCGGAGAATCGATGTTCCAGCAGGAAATCGCGGCCGGCGCGGGGGCGGAGAATCGATGTTCCAGCAGGAAATCACGGCCGGCGCGGGGGCGGAGAATCGATGTTCCAGCAGGAAATCACGGCCGGCGCGGGGGCGGAGAATCCATGTTCCAGCAGGAAATCACGGCCGACCCGGGGGCGGAGAATCGATGTTCCAGCAGGAAATCACGGCCGGCGCGAGGGCGGAGAATCCATGTTCCAGCAGGAAATCACGGCCGGCGTGGGGACGGAGAATCCATGTTCCAGCAGGAAATCACGGCCGGCGCGGGGGCGGAGAATCGATGTTCCAGCAGGAAATCACGGCCGGCGCGGGGGCGGAGAATCGATGTTCCAGCAGGAAATCACGGCCGGCGCGGGGGCGGAGAATCGATGTTCCAGCAGGAAATCACGGCCGGCGCGGGGGCGGAGAATCGATGTTCCAGCAGGAAATCACGGCCGGCGCGGGGGTGGAGAATCCATGTTCCAGCAGGAAATCACGGCCGGCGCGGGGGCGGAGAATCGATGTTCCAGCAGGAAATCGCGGCCGGCGCGGGGGCGGAGAATCGATGTTCCAGCAGGAAATCGCGGCCGGCGCGGGGGCGGAGAATCGATGTTCCAGCAGGGTAGTAGTCATGGGTGACTTTAACTTCCCAAATATTGAGTGGAAACTCTTTAGATCAAATAGTTTGGATGGGGTGGTGTTTGTGCAGTGTGTCCAGGAAGCTTTTCTAACACAGTATGTAGATTGTCCGACCAGAGGAGGGGCAATATTGGATTTAGTACTTGGTAATGAACCAGGGCAAGTGATAGATTTGTTAGTGGGGGAGCATTTTGGAGATAGTGACCACAATTCTGTGACTTTCACTTTAGTAATGGAGAGGGATAGGTACGTGCAACAGGGCAAGGTTTACAATTGGGGGAAGGGTAAATACGATGTTGTCAGACAAGAATTGAAGTGCATAAGTTGGGAACATAGGCTGGCAGGGAAGGACACAAGTGAAATGTGGAACTTGTTCAAGGAACAGGTGCTACGTGTCCTTGATATGTATGTCCCTGTCAGGCAGGGAAGAGATGGTCGAGTGAGGGAACCATGGTTGACAAGAGAGGTTGAATGTCTTGTTAAGAGGAAAAAGGTGACTTATGTAAGGCTGAGGAAACAAGGTTCAGACAGGGCATTGGAGGGATACAAGATAGCCAGGAGGGAACTGAAGAAAGGGATTAGGAGAGCTAAGAGAGGGCATGAACAATCTTTGGCGGGTAGGATCAAGGAAAACCCCAAGGCCTTTTACACATATGTGAGAAATATGAGAATGACTAGAGCGAGGGTAGGTCCAATCAAGGACAGTAGCGGGAGATTGTGTATTGAGTCTGAAGAGATAGGAGAGGTCTTGAACGAGTACTTTTCTTCTGTATTTACAAATGAGAGGGGCGATATTGTTGGAGAGGACAGTGTGAAACAGATTGGTAAGCTCGAGGAAATACTTGTTAGGAAGGAAGATGTGTTGGGCATTTTGAAAAACTTGAGGATAGACAAGTCCCCCGGGCCTGACGGGATATATCCAAGGATTCTATGGGAAGCAAGAGATGAAATTGCAGAGCCGTTGGCAATTATCTTTTCATCCTCACTGTCAACAGGGGTGGTACCAGGGGATTGGAGAGTGGCGAATGTCGTGCCCCTGTTCAAAAAAGGAACTAGAGATAACCCTGGGAATTACAGGCCAGTTAGTCTTACTTCGGTGGTAGGCAAAGTAATGGAAAGGGTACTGAAGGATAGGATTTCTGAGCATCTGGAAAGACACTGCTTGATTAGGGATAGTCAGCACGGATTTGTGAGGGGTAGGTCTTGCCTAACAAATCTTATTGAATTCTTTGAGGAGGTGACCAAGCATGTGGATGAAGGTAAAGCAGTGGATGTAGTGTACATGGATTTTAGTAAGGCATTTGATAAAGTTCCCCATGGTAGGCTTATGCAGAAAGTAAGGAGGCATGGGATAGTGGGAAATTTGGCCAGTTGGATAACAAACTGGCTAACCGATAGAAGTCAGAGAGTGGTGGTGGATGGCAAATATTCAGCCTGGATCCCAGTTACCAGTGGCGTACCGCAGGGATCAGTTCTGGGTCCTCTGCTGTTTGTGATTTTCATTAATGACTTGGATGAGGGAGTTGAAGGGTGGGTCAGTAAATTTGCAGACGATACAAAGATTGGTGGAGTTGTGGATAGTAAGGAGGGCTGTTGTCGGCTGCAAAGAGACATAGATAGGATGCAGAGCTGGGCTGAGAAGTGGCAGATGGAGTTTAACCCTGAAAAGTGTGAGGTTGTCCATTTTGGAAGGACAAATATGAATGCGGAATACAGGGTTAACGGTAGAGTTCTTGGCAATGTGGAGGAGCAGAGAGATCTTGGGGTCTATGTTCATACATCTTTGAAAGTTGCCACTCAAGTGGATAGAGCTGTGAAGAAGGCCTATGGTGTGCTCGCGTTCATTAACAGAGGGATTGAATTTAAGAGCCGTGAGGTGATGATGCAGCTGTACAAAACCTTGGTAAGGCCACATTTGGAGTATTGTGTACAGTTCTGGTCGCCTCATTTTAGGAAGGATGTGGAAGCTCTGGAAAAGGTGCAAAGAAGATTTACCAGGATGTTGCCTGGAATGGAGAGTAGGTCTTACGAGGAAAGGTTGAGGGTGCTAGGCCTTTTCTCATTAGAGCGGAGAAGGATGAGGGGCGACTTGATAGAGGTTTATAAGATGATCAGGGGAATAGATAGAGTAGACAGTCAGAGACTTTTTCCCCGGGTGGAACACACCATTACAAGGGGACATAAATTTAAGGTGAAAGGTGGAAGATACAGGAGGGATATCAGAGGTAGGTTCTTTACCCAGAGAGTAGTGGGGGCATGGAATGCACTGCCTGTGGAAGTAGTTGAGTCGGAAACATTAGGGACCTTCAAGCAGCTATTGGATAGGTACATGGATTACGGTAAAATGATATAGTGTAGATTTATTTGTTCTTAAGGGCAGCACGGTAGCATTGTGCATAGCACAATTGCTTCATAGCTCCATGGTCCCAGGTTCGATTCCGGATTGGGTTACTGTCTGTGCGGAGTCTGCACATGCTCCCCGTGTGTGCGTGGGTTTCCTCCGGGTGCTCCGGTTTCCTCCCACAGTCCAAAGATGTGCGGGTTAGGTGAATTGGCCAATGATAAATTGCCCTTAATGTCCAAATTGCCCTTGGTGTTGGGTGGAGGTGTTGAGTTTGGGTAGGGTGCTCTTTCCAAGAGCCGGTGCAGACTCAAAGGGCCGAATGGCCTCCTTCTGCACTGTAAATTCAATGATAATCTATGATTAATCTAGGACAAAGGTTCGGCACAACATCGTGGGCCGAAGGGCCTGTTCTGTGCTGTATTTTCTATGTTTTCTATGTTCTATGTTCATAAATCACGGCCGGCGCGGGGGCGGAGAATCGATGTTCCAGCAGGAAATCACGGCCGGCGCGGGGGCGGAGAATCGATGTTCCAGCAGGAAATCACGGCCGGCGCGGGGGCGCAGAATCGATGTTCCAGCAGGAAATCACGGCCGGCGCGGGGACGGAGAATCCATGTTCCAGCAGGAAATCACGGCCGGCGCGGGGGCGGAGAATCCATGTTCCAGCAGGAAATCGCGGCCGGCGCGGGGGCGGAGAATCGATGTTCCAGCAGGAAATCGCGGCCGGCGCGGGGGCGGAGGTTCGATATTCCAGCAGGAAATCACGGCCGGCGCGGGGGCGGAGAATCGATGTTCCAGCAGGAAATCACAGCCAGCGCGGGGGTGGAGAATCGATGTTCCAGCAGGAAATCACGGCCGGTGCGGGGGCGGAGAATCGATGTTCCAGCAGGAAATCACGGCCGGCGCGGGGGCGGAGAATCGATGTTCCAGCAGGAAATCGCGGCCGGTGCGGGGGCGGAGAATCGATGTTCCAGCAGGAAATCACGGCCGGCGCGGGGACGGAGAATCGATGTTCCAGCAGGAAATCACGGCCGGCGCGGGGACGGAGAATCGATGTTCCAGCAGGAAATCACGGCCGGCGCGGGGGCGGAGAATCGATGTTCCAGCAGGAAATCACGGCCGGCGCGGGGGCGGAGAATCAATGTTCCAGCAGGAAATCACGGCCGGCGCGGGGGCGGAGAATCAATGTTCCAGCAGGAAATCGCGGCCGGCGCGGGGGCGGAGGTTCGATATTCCAGCAGGAAATCACGGCCGGCGCGGGGGCGGAGAATCGATGTTCCAGCAGGAAATCACAGCCAGCGCGGGGGTGGAGAATCGATGTTCCAGCAGGAAATCACGGCCGGTGCGGGGGCGGAGAATCGATGTTCCAGCAGGAAATCACGGCCGGCGCGGGGGCGGAGAATCGATGTTCCAGCAGGAAATCGCGGCCGGTGCGGGGGCGGAGAATCGATGTTCCAGCAGGAAATCACGGCCGGCGCGGGGACGGAGAATCGATGTTCCAGCAGGAAATCACGGCCGGCGCGGGGACGGAGAATCGATGTTCCAGCAGGAAATCACGGCCGGCGCGGGGGCGGAGAATCGATGTTCCAGCAGGAAATCACGGCCGGCGCGGGGGCGGAGAATCAATGTTCCAGCAGGAAATCACGGCCGGCGCGGGGGCGGAGAATCAATGTTCCAGCAGGAAATCACGGCCGGCGCGGGGGTGGAGAATCCATGTTCCAGCAGGAAATCACGGCCGGCGCGGGGACGGAGAATCGATGTTCCAGCAGGAAATCACGGCCGGCGCGGGGGCGGAGAATCCATGTTCCAGCAGGAAATCACGGCCGGCGCGGGAGCGGAGAATCGATGTTCCAGCAGGAAATCACGGCCGGCGCGGGAGCGGAGAATCGATGTTCCAGCAGGAAATCACGGCCGGCACGGGGGCGGAGAATCGATGTTCCAGCAGGAAATCACGGCCGGCACGGGGGCGGAGAATCCATGTTCCAGCAGGAAATCACGGCCGGCGCGGGGGCGGAGAATCAATGTTCCAGCAGGAAATCACGGCCGGCGCGGGGACGGAGAATCGATGTTCCAGCAGGAAATCACGGCCGTCGCGGGGACGGAGAATCGATGTTCCAGCAGGAAATCACGGCCGGCGCGGGAGCGGAGAATCGATGTTCCAGCAGGAAATCACGGCCGGCACGGGGGCGGAGAATCCATGTTCCAGCAGGAAATCACGGCCGGCGCGGGGGCGGAGAATCCATGTTCCAGCAGGAAATCACGGCCGGCGCGGGGGAGGAGAATCCATGTTCGAGCAGGAAATCACGGCCGGCGCGGGGGCGGAGAATCGATGTTCCAGCAGGAAATCGCGGCCAGTGCGGGGGCGGAGAATCGATGTTCCAGCAGGAAATCGCGGCCAGGGCGGGGGCGGAGAATCGATGTTCCAGCAGGAAATCACGGACGGCGCGGGGGCGGAGAATCGATGTTCCAGCAGGAAATCACGGCCGGCGCGGGGACGGAGAATCCATGTTCCAGCAGGAAATCACGGCCGGCGCGGGGGCGGAGAATCGATGTTCCAGCAGGAAATCACGGCCGGCGCGGGGGCGGGGAATCGATGTTCCAGCAGGAAATCACAGCCGGCGCGGGGACGGAGAATCGATGTTCCAGCAGGAAATCACGGCCGGCGCAGGGGCGGAGAATCGATGTTCCAGCAGGAAATCACGGCCGGCGCGGGGACGGAGAATCGATGTTCCAGCAGGAAATCGCGGCCAGTGCGGCGGCGGAGAATCGATGTTCCAGCAGGAAATCGCGGCCAGTGCGGCGGCGGAGAATCGATGTTCCAGCAGGAAATCACGGCCGGCGCGGGGGCGGAGAATCGATGATCCAGCAGGAAATCACGGCCAGCGCGGGGACGGAGAATCGATTTTCCAGCAGGAAATCACAGCCGGCGGGGGGGCGGAGAATCGATGTTCCAGCAGGAAATCACGGCCGGCGCGGGGGCGGAGAATCCATGTTCCAGCAGGAAATCACGGCCGGCGCGGGGGCGGAGAATCGATGTTCCAGCAGGAAATCACGGCCGGCGCGGGGACGGAGAATCGATGTTCCGGCAGGAAATCACGGCCGGCGCGAGGGCGGAGAATCGATGTTCCAGCAGGAAATCACGGTCGGTGCGGGGGCGGAGAATCGATGTTCCAGCAGGAAATCACGGCCGGCGCGGGGGTGGAGATTCTATGTTCCAGCAGGAAATCACGGCCGGCGCGGGGGCGGAGAATCGATGTTCCAGCAGGAAATCACGGCCGGCGCGGGGGCGGAGAATCCATGTTCCAGCAGGAAATCACGGCCGGCGCGGGTACGGAGAATCCATGTTCCAGCAGGAAATCACGGCCAGCGCGCGGGTGGAGAATCGATGTTCCAGCAGGAAATCACGGCCGGCGCGGGGGCGGAGAATCGATGTTCCAGCAGGAAATCACGGCCGGCGCGTGGCGGAGAATCGATGTTCCAGCAGGAAATCACGGCCGGCGCGTGGCGGAGAATCGATGTTCCAGCAGGAAATCACGGCCGGCGCGTGGCGGAGAATCGATGTTCCAGCAGGAAATCACGGCCGGCGCGGGGGCGGAGAATCCATGTTCCAGCAGGAAATCACGGCCGGCGCGGGGACGGAGAATAGATGTTCCAGCAGGAAATCACGTACGGCGCGGGGGCGGAGAATCCATGTTCCAGCAGGAAATCACGGCCGGCGCAGGGGTGGAGATTCTATGTTCCAGCAGGAAATCACGGTCGGTGCGGGGGCGGAGAATCGATGTTCCAGCAGGAAATCACGGCCGGCGCGTGGCGGAGAATCGATGTTCCAGCAGGAAATCACGGCCGGCGCGGGGGCGGAGAATCCATGTTCCAGCAGGAAATCACGGCCGGCGCGGGGGCGGAGAATCGATGTTCCAGCAGGAAATCACGGCCGGCGCGAGGGCGGAGAATCGATGTTCCAGCAGGAAATCACGGCCAGCGCGGGGACGGAGAATCGATGTTCCAGCAGGAAATCACGGCCAGCGCGAGGGCGGAGAATCGATGTTCCAGCAGGAAATCACGGCCGTCGCGGGGACGGAGAATCGATGTTCCAGCAGGAAATCACGGCCGGCGTGGGGGCGGAGAATCCATGTTCCAGCAGGAAATCACGGCCGGCGCGGGGGCGGAGAATCGATGTTCCAGCAGGAAATCACGGCCGGCGCGGGGGCGGAGAATCGATGTTCCAGCAGGAAATCACGGCCGGCGCGGTGACGGAGAATCGATGTTCCAGCAGGAAATCACGGCCGGCGCGGGGGCGGAGAATCGATGTTCCAGCAGGAAATCACGGCCGGCGCGGGGGCGGAGAATCGATGTTCCAGCAGGAAATCACGGCCGGCGCAGGGACGGAGAATCGATGTTCCAGCAGGAAATCACGGCCGGCGCGGGGGCGGAGAATCCATGTTCCAGCAGGAAATCACGGCTGGCGGGGGGGGGCGGAGAATCGATGTTCCAGCAGGAAATCACAGCCGGCGCGGGGGCGGAGAATCGATGTTCCAGCAGGAAATCACGGCCGGCGCGGGGGCGGAGAATCGATGTTCCAGCAGGAAATCACGGCCGGCGCGGGGGCGGAGAATCGATGTTCCAGCAGGAAATCACGGCCGGCGCAGGGACGGAGAATCGATGTTCCAGCAGGAAATCACGGCCGGCGCGGGGGCGGAGAATCCATGTTCCAGCAGGAAATCACGGCTGGCGGGGGGGGCGGAGAATCCATGTTCCAGCAGGAAATCACGGCTGGCGGGGGGGGCGGAGAATCGATGTTCCAGCAGGAAATCACAGCCGGCGCGGGGGCGGAGAATCGATGTTCCAGCAGGAAATCACGGCCGGCGCGGGGGCGGAGAATCCATGTTCCAGCAGGAAATCACGGCCGGCGTGGGGACGGAGAATCGATGTTCCAGCAGGAAATCACGGCCAGTGCGGGGGCGGAGAATCGATGTTCCAGCAGGAAATCACGGCCGGCGCAGGGGCGGAGAATCGATGTTCCAGCAGGAAATCACGGCCGGCGCGGGGGCGGAGAATCGATGTTCCAGCAGGAAATCACGGCCGGCGCGGGGGCGGAGAATCGATGTTCCAGCAGGAAATCACGGCCGGCGCGGGGGTGGAGAATCCATGTTCCAGCAGGAAATCACGGCCGGCGCGGGGGCGGAGAATCGATGTTCCAGCAGGAAATCGCGGCCGGCGCGGGGGCGGAGAATCGATGTTCCAGCAGGAAATCGCGGCCGGCGCGGGGGCGGAGAATCGATGTTCCAGCAGGGTAGTAGTCATGGGTGACTTTAACTTCCCAAATATTGAGTGGAAACTCTTTAGATCAAATAGTTTGGATGGGGTGGTGTTTGTGCAGTGTGTCCAGGAAGCTTTTCTAACACAGTATGTAGATTGTCCGACCAGAGGAGGGGCAATATTGGATTTAGTACTTGGTAATGAACCAGGGCAAGTGATAGATTTGTTAGTGGGGGAGCATTTTGGAGATAGTGACCACAATTCTGTGACTTTCACTTTAGTAATGGAGAGGGATAGGTACGTGCAACAGGGCAAGGTTTACAATTGGGGGAAGGGTAAATACGATGTTGTCAGACAAGAATTGAAGTGCATAAGTTGGGAACATAGGCTGGCAGGGAAGGACACAAGTGAAATGTGGAACTTGTTCAAGGAACAGGTGCTACGTGTCCTTGATATGTATGTCCCTGTCAGGCAGGGAAGAGATGGTCGAGTGAGGGAACCATGGTTGACAAGAGAGGTTGAATGTCTTGTTAAGAGGAAAAAGGTGACTTATGTAAGGCTGAGGAAACAAGGTTCAGACAGGGCATTGGAGGGATACAAGATAGCCAGGAGGGAACTGAAGAAAGGGATTAGGAGAGCTAAGAGAGGGCATGAACAATCTTTGGCGGGTAGGATCAAGGAAAACCCCAAGGCCTTTTACACATATGTGAGAAATATGAGAATGACTAGAGCGAGGGTAGGTCCAATCAAGGACAGTAGCGGGAGATTGTGTATTGAGTCTGAAGAGATAGGAGAGGTCTTGAACGAGTACTTTTCTTCTGTATTTACAAATGAGAGGGGCGATATTGTTGGAGAGGACAGTGTGAAACAGATTGGTAAGCTCGAGGAAATACTTGTTAGGAAGGAAGATGTGTTGGGCATTTTGAAAAACTTGAGGATAGACAAGTCCCCCGGGCCTGACGGGATATATCCAAGGATTCTATGGGAAGCAAGAGATGAAATTGCAGAGCCGTTGGCAATTATCTTTTCATCCTCACTGTCAACAGGGGTGGTACCAGGGGATTGGAGAGTGGCGAATGTCGTGCCCCTGTTCAAAAAAGGAACTAGAGATAACCCTGGGAATTACAGGCCAGTTAGTCTTACTTCGGTGGTAGGCAAAGTAATGGAAAGGGTACTGAAGGATAGGATTTCTGAGCATCTGGAAAGACACTGCTTGATTAGGGATAGTCAGCACGGATTTGTGAGGGGTAGGTCTTGCCTAACAAATCTTATTGAATTCTTTGAGGAGGTGACCAAGCATGTGGATGAAGGTAAAGCAGTGGATGTAGTGTACATGGATTTTAGTAAGGCATTTGATAAAGTTCCCCATGGTAGGCTTATGCAGAAAGTAAGGAGGCATGGGATAGTGGGAAATTTGGCCAGTTGGATAACAAACTGGCTAACCGATAGAAGTCAGAGAGTGGTGGTGGATGGCAAATATTCAGCCTGGATCCCAGTTACCAGTGGCGTACCGCAGGGATCAGTTCTGGGTCCTCTGCTGTTTGTGATTTTCATTAATGACTTGGATGAGGGAGTTGAAGGGTGGGTCAGTAAATTTGCAGACGATACAAAGATTGGTGGAGTTGTGGATAGTAAGGAGGGCTGTTGTCGGCTGCAAAGAGACATAGATAGGATGCAGAGCTGGGCTGAGAAGTGGCAGATGGAGTTTAACCCTGAAAAGTGTGAGGTTGTCCATTTTGGAAGGACAAATATGAATGCGGAATACAGGGTTAACGGTAGAGTTCTTGGCAATGTGGAGGAGCAGAGAGATCTTGGGGTCTATGTTCATACATCTTTGAAAGTTGCCACTCAAGTGGATAGAGCTGTGAAGAAGGCCTATGGTGTGCTCGCGTTCATTAACAGAGGGATTGAATTTAAGAGCCGTGAGGTGATGATGCAGCTGTACAAAACCTTGGTAAGGCCACATTTGGAGTATTGTGTACAGTTCTGGTCGCCTCATTTTAGGAAGGATGTGGAAGCTCTGGAAAAGGTGCAAAGAAGATTTACCAGGATGTTGCCTGGAATGGAGAGTAGGTCTTACGAGGAAAGGTTGAGGGTGCTAGGCCTTTTCTCATTAGAGCGGAGAAGGATGAGGGGCGACTTGATAGAGGTTTATAAGATGATCAGGGGAATAGATAGAGTAGACAGTCAGAGACTTTTTCCCCGGGTGGAACACACCATTACAAGGGGACATAAATTTAAGGTGAAAGGTGGAAGATACAGGAGGGATATCAAAGGTAGGTTCTTTACCCAGAGAGTAGTGGGGGCATGGAATGCACTGCCTGTGGAAGTAGTTGAGTCGGAAACATTAGGGACCTTCAAGCAGCTATTGGATAGGTACATGGATTACGGTAAAATGATATAGTGTAGATTTATTTGTTCTTAAGGGCAGCACGGTAGCATTGTGCATAGCACAATTGCTTCACAGCTCCATGGTCCCAGGTTCGATTCCGGATTGGGTCATTTTCTGTGCGGAGTCTGCACGTCCTCCCCGTGTCTGCGTGGGTTTCCTCTGGGTGCTCCGGTTTCCTCCCACAGTCCAAAGATGTGCGGGTTAGGTGAATTGGCCAATGATAAATTGCCCTTAATGTCCAAATTGCCCTTGGTGTTGGGTGGAGGTGTTGAGTTTGGGTAGGGTGCTCTTTCCAAGAGCCGGTGCAGACTCAAAGGGCCGAATGGCCTCCTTCTGCACTGTAAATTCAATGATAATCTATGATTAATCTAGGACAAAGGTTCGGCACAACATCGTGGGCCGAAGGGCCTGTTCTGTGCTGTATTTTCTATGTTTTCTATGTTCTATGTTCATAAATCACGGCCGGCGCGGGGGCGGAGAATCGATGTTCCAGCAGGAAATCACGGCCGGCGCGGGGGCGGAGAATCGATGTTCCAGCAGGAAATCACGGCCGGCGCGGGGGCGCAGAATCGATGTTCCAGCAGGAAATCACGGCCGGCGCGGGGGCGGAGAATCGATGTTCCAGCAGGAAATCACGGCCGGCGCGGGGACGGAGAATCCATGTTCCAGCAGGAAATCACGGCCGGCGCGGGGGCGGAGAATCCATGTTCCAGCAGGAAATCGCGGCCGGCGCGGGGGCGGAGAATCCATGTTCCAGCAGGAAATCACAGCCGGCGCGGGGACGGAGAATCGATGTTCCAGCAGGAAATCACGGCCGGCGTGGGGACGGAGAATCGATGTTCCAGCAGGAAATCACGGCCGGCGCGGGGGCGGAGAATCGATGTTCCAGCAGGAAATCACGGCCGGCGCGGGGGCGGAGAATCCATGTTCCAGCAGGAAATGGCGGCCGGCGCGGGGGCGGAGAATCCATGTTCCAGCAGGAAATCGCGGCCGGCGCGGGGGCGGAGAATCGATGTTCCAGCAGGAAATCGCGGCCGGCGCGGGGGCGGAGAATCGATGTTCCAGCAGGAAATCGCGGCCGGCGCGGGGGCGGAGGTTTGATATTCCAGCAGGAAATCACGGCCGGCGCGGGGGCGGAGAATCGATGTTCCAGCAGGAAATCACAGCCAGCGCGGGGGTGGAGAATCGATGTTCCAGCAGGAAATCACGGCCGGTGCGGGGGCGGAGAATCGATGTTCCAGCAGGAAATCACGGCCGGCGCGGGGGCGGAGAATCGATGTTCCAGCAGGAAATCACGGCCGGCGCGGGGACGGAGAATCGATGTTCCAGCAGGAAATCACGGCCGGCGCGGGGACGGAGAATCGATGTTCCAGCAGGAAATCACGGCCGGCGCGGGGGCGGAGAATCAATGTTCCAGCAGGAAATCACGGCCGGCGCGGGGGCGGAGAATCAATGTTCCAGCAGGAAATCACGGCCGGCGCGGGAGCGGAGAATCGATGTTCCAGCAGGAAATCACGGCCGGCGCGGGAGCGGAGAATCGATGTTCCAGCAGGAAATCACGGCCGGCACGGGGGCGGAGAATCGATGTTCCAGCAGGAAATCACGGCCGGCACGGGGGCGGAGAATCCATGTTCCAGCAGGAAATCACGGCCGGCGCGGGGGCGGAGAATCAATGTTCCAGCAGGAAATCACGGCCGGCGCGGGGACGGAGAATCGATGTTCCAGCAGGAAATCACGGCCGTCGCGGGGACGGAGAATCGATGTTCCAGCAGGAAATCACGGCCGGCGCGGGAGCGGAGAATCGATGTTCCAGCAGGAAATCACGGCCGGCACGGGGGCGGAGAATCCATGTTCCAGCAGGAAATCACGGCCGGCGCGGGGGCGGAGAATCCAAGTTCCAGCAGGAAATCACGGCCGGCGCGGGGGAGGAGAATCCATGTTCGAGCAGGAAATCACGGCCGGCGCGGGGACGGAGAATCGATGTTCCAGCAGGAAATCTCGGCCGGCGCGGGGACGGAGAATCGATGTTCCAGCAGGAAATCTCGGCCGGCGCGGGGGCGGAGAATCGATGTTCCAGCAGGAAATCGCGGCCAGTGCGGGGGCGGAGAATCGATGTTCCAGCAGGAAATCGCGGCCAGGGCGGGGGCGGAGAATCGATGTTCCAGCAGGAAATCACGGCCGGCGCGGGGGCGGAGAATCCATGTTCCAGCAGGAAATCACGGCCGGCGCGGGGGCGGAGAATCGATGTTCCAGCAGGAAATCACAGCCGGCGCGGGAGCGGAGAATCGATGTTCCAGCAGGAAATCACAGCCGGCGCGGGGGCGGAGAATCCATGTTCCAGCAGGAAATCACGGCCGGCGCGGGGGAGGAGAATCCATGTTCCAGCAGGAAATCACGGCCGGCGCGGGGGAGGAGAATCCATGTTCCAGCAGGAAATCACAGCCGGCGCGGGGGCGGAGAATCCATGTTCCAGCAGGAAATCACGGCCGGCGCGGGGGCGGAGAATCGATGTTCCAGCAGGAAATCACGGCCGGCGCGAGGGCGGAGAATCCATGTTCCAGCAGGAAATCACGGCCGGCGCGAGGGCGGAGAATCCATGTTCCAGCAGGAAATCACGGCCGGCGCGGGGACGGAGAATCCATGTTCCAGCAGGAAATCACGGCCGGCGCGGGGACGGAGAATCGATGTTCCAGCAGGAAATCACGGCCGGCGCGGGGACGGAGAATCGATGTTCCAGCAGGAAATCACGGCCGGCGCGGGGGCGGAGAATCCATGTTCCAGCAGGAAATCACGGCCGGCGCGGGGGCGGAGAATCCATGTTCCAGCAGGAAATCACGGTCGGTGCGGGGACGGAGAATCGATGTTCCAGCAGGAAATCACGGCCGGCGCGGGGGCGGGGAATCGATGTTCCAGCAGGAAATCGCGGCCGGCGCGGGGGCGGAGAATCGATGTTCCAGCAGGAAATCGCGGCCAGCGCGGGGACGGAGAATCGATGTTCCAGCAGGAAATCGCGGCCAGCGCGGGGACGGAGAATCGATGTTCCAGCAGGAAATCACGGCCGGCGCGGGGGCGGAGAATCGATGTTCCAGCAGGAAATCACGGCCGGCGCGGGGGCGCAGAATCGATGTTCCAGCAGGAAATCACGGCCGGCGCGGGGGCGGAGAATCGATGTTCCAGCAGGAAATCACGGCCGGCGTGGGGGCGGAGAATCGATGTTCCAGCAGGAAATCACGGCCGGCGCGGGGGCGGAGAATCCATGTTCCAGCAGGAAATCACGGCCGGCGCGGGGGCGGAGAATCGATGTTCCAGCAGGAAATCGCGGCCGGTGCGGGGGCGGAGAATCGATGTTCCAGCAGGAAATCACGGCCGGTGCGGGGACGGAGAATCGATGTTCCAGCAGGAAATCGCGGCCGGCGCGGGGGCGGAGAATCGATGTTCCAGCAGGAAATCGCGGCCGGCGTGGGGACGGAGAATCGATGTTCCAGCAGGAAATCACGGCCGGCGTGGGGGCGGAGAATCGATGTTCCAGCAGGAAATCACGGCCGGCGCGGGGGCGGAGAATCCATGTTCCAGCAGGAAATCACGGCCGGCGCGGGGGCGGAGAATCGATGTTCCAGCAGGAAATCACGGCCGGCGCGGGGGCGGAGAATCGATGTTCCAGCAGGAAATCGCGGCCGGCGTGGGGACGGAGAATCGATGTTCCAGCAGGAAATCACGGCCGGCGCGGGGCCGGAGAATCGATGTTCCAGCAGGAAATCACGGCCGGCGCGGGGACGGAGAATCGATGTTCCAGCAGGAAATCACGGCCGGAGCGAGGGCGGAGAATCGATGTTCCAGCAGGAAATCACGGCCGGCGCGGGGGCGGAGAATCCATGTTCCAGCAGGAAATCACGGCCGGAGCGAGGGCGGAGAATCGATGTTCCAGCAGGAAATCACGGTCGGCGCGGGGACGGAGAATCGATGTTCCAGCAGGAAATCACGGCCAGCGCGGGGGCGGAGAATCCATGTTCCAGCAGGAAATCGCGGCCGGCGCGGGGGCGGAGAATCCATGTTCCAGCAGGAAATCACGGCCGGCGCGGGGGCGGAGAATCGATGTTCCAGCAGGAAATCACGGCCGGCGCGGGGGCGGAGAATCGATGTTCCAGCAGGAAATCACGGCCGGCGCGGGGGCGGAGAATCGATGTTCCAGCAGGAAATCACGGCCGGCGCGGGGGCGCAGAATCGATGTTCTAGCAGGAAATCACGGCCGGCGCGGGGGCGGAGGTTCGATATTCCTGCAGGAAATCACGGTCGGCGCGGGGGCGGAGAATCCATGTTCCAGCAGGAAATCACGGCCGGCGCGGGGGCGGAGAATCGATGTTCCAGCAGGAAATCACGGCCGGCGCGGGGGTGGAGAATCCATGTTCCAGCAGGAAATCACGGCCGGCGCGGGGGCGGAGAATCGATGTTCCAGCAGGAAATCGCGGCCGGCGCGGGGGCGGAGAATCGATGTTCCAGCAGGAAATCGCGGCCGGCGCGGGGGCGGAGAATCGATGTTCCAGCAGGGTAGTAGTCATGGGTGACTTTAACTTCCCAAATATTGAGTGGAAACTCTTTAGATCAAATAGTTTGGATGGGGTGGTGTTTGTGCAGTGTGTCCAGGAAGCTTTTCTAACACAGTATGTAGATTGTCCGACCAGAGGAGGGGCAATATTGGATTTAGTACTTGGTAATGAACCAGGGCAAGTGATAGATTTGTTAGTGGGGGAGCATTTTGGAGATAGTGACCACAATTCTGTGACTTTCACTTTAGTAATGGAGAGGGATAGGTACGTGCAACAGGGCAAGGTTTACAATTGGGGGAAGGGTAAATACGATGTTGTCAGACAAGAATTGAAGTGCATAAGTTGGGAACATAGGCTGGCAGGGAAGGACACAAGTGAAATGTGGAACTTGTTCAAGGAACAGGTGCTACGTGTCCTTGATATGTATGTCCCTGTCAGGCAGGGAAGAGATGGTCGAGTGAGGGAACCATGGTTGACAAGAGAGGTTGAATGTCTTGTTAAGAGGAAAAAGGTGACTTATGTAAGGCTGAGGAAACAAGGTTCAGACAGGGCATTGGAGGGATACAAGATAGCCAGGAGGGAACTGAAGAAAGGGATTAGGAGAGCTAAGAGAGGGCATGAACAATCTTTGGCGGGTAGGATCAAGGAAAACCCCAAGGCCTTTTACACATATGTGAGAAATATGAGAATGACTAGAGCGAGGGTAGGTCCAATCAAGGACAGTAGCGGGAGATTGTGTATTGAGTCTGAAGAGATAGGAGAGGTCTTGAACGAGTACTTTTCTTCTGTATTTACAAATGAGAGGGGCGATATTGTTGGAGAGGACAGTGTGAAACAGATTGGTAAGCTCGAGGAAATACTTGTTAGGAAGGAAGATGTGTTGGGCATTTTGAAAAACTTGAGGATAGACAAGTCCCCCGGGCCTGACGGGATATATCCAAGGATTCTATGGGAAGCAAGAGATGAAATTGCAGAGCCGTTGGCAATTATCTTTTCATCCTCACTGTCAACAGGGGTGGTACCAGGGGATTGGAGAGTGGCGAATGTCGTGCCCCTGTTCAAAAAAGGAACTAGAGATAACCCTGGGAATTACAGGCCAGTTAGTCTTACTTCGGTGGTAGGCAAAGTAATGGAAAGGGTACTGAAGGATAGGATTTCTGAGCATCTGGAAAGACACTGCTTGATTAGGGATAGTCAGCACGGATTTGTGAGGGGTAGGTCTTGCCTAACAAATCTTATTGAATTCTTTGAGGAGGTGACCAAGCATGTGGATGAAGGTAAAGCAGTGGATGTAGTGTACATGGATTTTAGTAAGGCATTTGATAAAGTTCCCCATGGTAGGCTTATGCAGAAAGTAAGGAGGCATGGGATAGTGGGAAATTTGGCCAGTTGGATAACAAACTGGCTAACCGATAGAAGTCAGAGAGTGGTGGTGGATGGCAAATATTCAGCCTGGATCCCAGTTACCAGTGGCGTACCGCAGGGATCAGTTCTGGGTCCTCTGCTGTTTGTGATTTTCATTAATGACTTGGATGAGGGAGTTGAAGGGTGGGTCAGTAAATTTGCAGACGATACAAAGATTAGTGGAGTTGTGGATAGTAAGGAGGGCTGTTGTCGGCTGCAAAGAGACATAGATAGGATGCAGAGCTGGGCTGAGAAGTGGCAGATGGAGTTTAACCCTGAAAAGTGTGAGGTTGTCCATTTTGGAAGGACAAATATGAATGCGGAATACAGGGTTAACGGTAGAGTTCTTGGCAATGTGGAGGAGCAGAGAGATCTTGGGGTCTATGTTCATACATCTTTGAAAGTTGCCACTCAAGTGGATAGAGCTGTGAAGAAGGCCTATGGTGTGCTCGCGTTCATTAACAGAGGGATTGAATTTAAGAGCCGTGAGGTGATGATGCAGCTGTACAAAACCTTGGTAAGGCCACATTTGGAGTATTGTGTACAGTTCTGGTCGCCTCATTTTAGGAAGGATGTGGAAGCTCTGGAAAAGGTGCAAAGAAGATTTACCAGGATGTTGCCTGGAATGGAGAGTAGGTCTTACGAGGAAAGGTTGAGGGTGCTAGGCCTTTTCTCATTAGAGCGGAGAAGGATGAGGGGCGACTTGATAGAGGTTTATAAGATGATCAGGGGAATAGATAGAGTAGACAGTCAGAGACTTTTTCCCCGGGTGGAACACACCATTACAAGGGGACATAAATTTAAGGTGAAAGGTGGAAGATACAGGAGGGATATCAAAGGTAGGTTCTTTACCCAGAGAGTAGTGGGGGCATGGAATGCACTGCCTGTGGAAGTAGTTGAGTCGGAAACATTAGGGACCTTCAAGCAGCTATTGGATAGGTACATGGATTACGGTAAAATGATATAGTGTAGATTTATTTGTTCTTAAGGGCAGCACGGTAGCATTGTGCATAGCACAATTGCTTCACAGCTCCATGGTCCCAGGTTCGATTCCGGATTGGGTCATTTTCTGTGCGGAGTCTGCACGTCCTCCCCGTGTCTGCGTGGGTTTCCTCCGGGTGCTCCGGTTTCCTCCCACAGTCCAAAGATGTGCGGGTTAGGTGAATTGGCCAATGATAAATTGCCCTTAATGTCCAAATTGCCCTTGGTGTTGGGTGGAGGTGTTGAGTTTGGGTAGGGTGCTCTTTCCAAGAGCCGGTGCAGACTCAAAGGGCCGAATGGCCTCCTTCTGCACTGTAAATTCAATGATAATCTATGATTAATCTAGGACAAAGGTTCGGCACAACATCGTCGGCCGAAGGGCCTGTTCTGTGCTGTATTTTCTATGTTTTCTATGTTCTATGTTCATAAATCACGGCTGGCGCGGGTGCGGAGAATCGATGTTCCAGCAGGAAATCACGGCCGGCGCGGGGGCGGAGAATCGATGTTCCAGCAGGAAATCACGGCCGGCGCGGGGGCGCAGAATCGATGTTCCAGCAGGAAATCACGGCCGGCGCGGGGACGGAGAATCCATGTTCCAGCAGGAAATCGCGGCCAGTGCGGTGGCGGAGAATCGATGTTCCAGCAGGAAATCGCGGCCAGGGCGGGGGCGGAGAATCGATGTTCCAGCAGGAAATCACGGCCGGCGCGGGGGCGGAGAATCGATGTTCCAGCAGGAAATCACGGCCGGCGCGGGGACGGAGAATCGATGTTCCAGCAGGAAATCACGGCCGGCGCGAGGGCGGAGAATCGATGTTCCAGCAGGAAATCACGGCCGGCGCGGGGGCGGAGATTCGATGTTCCAGCAGGAAATTGCGGCCAGTGCGGGGGCGGAGAATCGATGTTCCAGCAGGAAATCACGGCCGGCGCGGGGACGGAGAATCCATGTTCCAGCAGGAAATCACGGCCGGCGCGGGGGCGGAGAATCCATGTTCCAGCAGGAAATCACGGCCGGCGCGGGGGCGGAGAATCGATGTTCCAGCAGGAAATCACGGCCGGCGCGGGGACGGAGAATCGATGTTCCAGCAGGAAATCACGGCCGGCGCGGGGGCGGAGAATCGATGTTCCAGCAGGAAATCACGGCCGGCGCGGGGACGGAGAATCCATGTTCCAGCAGGAAATCACGGCCGGCGCGGGGACGGAGAATCGATGTTCCAGCAGGAAATCACGGCCGGCGCGGGGGCGGAGAATCGATGTTCCAGCAGGAAATCACGGCCGGCGCGGGGACGGAGAATCGATGTTCCAGCAGGAAATCACGGCCGGCGCGGGGACGGAGAATCGATGTTCCAGCAGGAAATCACGGCCGGCGCGGGAGCGGAGAATCGATGTTCCAGCAGGAAATCACGGCCGGCACGGGGGCGGAGAATCCATGTTCCAGCAGGAAATCACGGCCGGCGCGGGGGCGGAGAATCCATGTTCCAGCAGGAAATCACGGCCGGCGCGGGGGAGGAGAATCCATGTTCCAGCAGGAAATCACGGCCGTCGCG
Source organism: Scyliorhinus torazame (assembly GCF_047496885.1). Lineage (NCBI taxonomy): Eukaryota > Metazoa > Chordata > Chondrichthyes > Carcharhiniformes > Scyliorhinidae > Scyliorhinus > Scyliorhinus torazame. Next base: position 6,516,108 of record NC_092707.1, on the reverse strand, counting down.
GGGGAGGAGAATCGATTGTCCAGCAGGAAATCACGGCCGCGCGGGGACGGAGAATCGATGTTCCAGCAGGAAATCACGGCCGGCGCGGGGGCGGAGAATCGATGTTCCAGCAGGAAATCACGGCCGTCGCGGGGGAGGAGAATCGATTGTCCAGCAGGAAATCACGGCCGCGCGGGGGCGCAGAATCGATGTTCCAGCAGGAAATCACGGCCGGCGCGGGGGCGGAGAATCCATGTTCCAGCAGGAAATCACAGCCGGCGCGGGGGCGGAGAATCGATGTTCCAGCAGGAAATCACGGCCGGCGCGGGGGCGGAGAATCGATGTTCCAGCAGGAAATCACGGCCGGTGCGGGGGCGGAGAATCGATGTTCCAGCAGGAAATCACGGCCGGCGCGTGGCGGAGAATCGATGTTCCAGCAGGAAATCACGGCCGGCGCGGGGGCGGAGAATCGATGTTCCAGCAGGAAATCACGGCCTGCGCGGAGAATCCATGTTCCAGCAGGAAATCACGGCCGGCGCGGGGGCGGAGAATCGATGTTCCAGCAGGAAATCGCGGCCAGGGCGGGGGCGGAGAATCGATGTTCCAGCAGGAAATCACGGCCGGCGCGGGGGCGGAGAATCGATGTTCCAGCAGGAAATCACGGCCGGCGCGGGGGCGGAGAATCGATGTTCCAGCAGGAAATCACGGCCGGCGCAGGGGCGGAGAATCGATGTTCCAGCAGGAAATCACGGCCAGCGCGGGGGCGGAGAATCGATGTTCCAGCAGGAAATCGCGGCCAACGCGGGGGCGGAGAATCGATGTTCCAGCAGGAAATCACGGCCGGCGCGGGGGCGGAGAATCGATGTTCCAGCAGGAAATCGCGGCCAGTGCGGGGGCGGAGAATCGATGTTCCAGCAGGAAATCACGGCCGGCGCGGGGGCGGAGAATCAATGTTCCAGCTGGAAATCACAGCCGGCGCGGGGGCGGAGAATCGATGTTCCAGCAGGAAATCACGGCCGGCGCGGGGGCGGAGAATCGATGTTCCAGCAGGAAATCGCGGCCAGTGCGGGGGCGGAGAATCGATGTTCCAGCAGGAAATCGCGGCCGGCGCGGGGGCGGAGAATCCATGTTCCAGCAGGAAATCACAGCCGGCGCGGGGGCGGAGAATCGATGTTCCAGCAGGAAATCACGGCCGGCGCGGGGGTGGAGAATCGATGTTCCAGCAGAAAATCACGGCCGGCGCGGGGGCGGAGAATCGATGTTCCAGCAGGAAATCACGGCCGGCGCGGGGGTGGAGAATCGATGTTCCAGCAGGAAATCGCGGCCGGCGCGGGGGCGGAGAATCCATGTTCCAGCAGGAAATCACAGCCGGCGCGGGGGCGGAGAATCGATGTTCCAGCAGGAAATCACGGCCGGCGCGGGGGTGGAGAATCGATGTTCCAGCAGAAAATCACGGCCGGCGCGGGGGCGGAGAATCGATGTTCCAGCAGGAAATCACGGCCGGCGCGGGGACGGAGAATCCATGTTCCAGCAGGAAATCACGGCCGGCGCGGGGGCGGAGAATCCATGTTCCAGCAGGAAATCACGGCCGGCGCGGGGACGGAGAATCCATGTTCCAGCAGGAAATAACTGCCGGCGCGGGGGCGGAGAATCGATGTTCCAGCAGGAAATCACGGCCGGCGCGGGGGCGGAGAATCGATGTTCCAGCAGGAAATCACGGCCGGCGCGGGGGCGGAGAATCCATGTTCCAGCAGGAAATCACGGCCGGCGCGGGGACGGAGAATCGATGTTCCAGCAGGAAATCACGGCCGGCGCGGGGGCGGAGAATCGATGTTCCAGCAGGAAATCACGGCCGGCGCGGGGGCGGAGAATCAATGTTCCAGCAGGAAATCACGGCCGGCGCGGGGGCGGAGAATCGATGTTCCAGCAGGAAATCACGGCCGGCGCGAGGGCGGAGAATCGATGTTCCAGCAGGAAATCACGGCCGGCGCGGGGACGGAGAATCGATGTTCCAGCAGGAAATCACGGCCGGCACGGGGGCGGAGAATCCATGTTCCAGCAGGAAATCACGGCCGGCGCGGGGGAGGAGAATCGATTGTCCAGCAGGAAATCACGGTCGGCGCGGGGACGGAGAATCGATGTTCCAGCAGGAAATCACGGCCGGCGCGGGGGCGGAGAATCGATGTTCCAGCAGGAAATCGCGGCCAGGGCGGGGGCGGAGAATCGATGTTCCAGCAGGAAATCACGGCCGGCGCGGGGGCGGAGAATCGATGTTCCAGCAGGAAATCGCGGCCGGCGCGGGGGCGGAGAATCGATGTTCCAGCAGGAAATCGCGGCCGGCGCGGGGGTGGCGAATCCATGTTCCAGCAGGAAATCACGGCCGGCGCGGGGGCGGAGAATCGGTGTTCCAGCAGGAAATCACGGCCGGCGCGGGGGAGGAGAATCAATGTTCCAGCAGGAAATCGCGGCCGGCGCGGGGACGGAGAATCGATGTTCCAGCAGGAAATCACGGCCGGCGCGGGGACGGAGAATCATGTTCCAGCAGGAAATCACGGCCGGCGCGGGGGGCGGAGAATCGATGTTCCAGCAGGAAATCGCGGCCGGCGCAGGGACGGAGAATCGATGTTCCAGCAGGAAATCACGGCCGGCGCGGGGGCGGAGAATCGATGTTCCAGCAGGAAATCACGGCCGGCGTGGGGGCGGAGAATCGATGTTCCAGCATGAAATCACGGCCGGCGCGGGGGCGGAGAATCGATGTTCCAGCAGGAAATCGCGGCCAGCGCGGGGGCAGAGAATCGATGTTCCAGTAGGAAATCGCGGCCGGCACGGGGGCGGAGAATCCATGTTCCAGCAGGAAATCACGGCCAGCGCGCGGGTGGAGAATCCATGTTCCAGCAGGAAATCGCGGCCGGCACGGGGGCGGAGAATCCATGTTCCAGCAGGAAATCACGGCCGGCGCGGGGGCGGAGAATCGATGTTCCAGCAGGAAATCACGGCCGGCGTGTGGGCGGAGAATCGATGTTCCAGCAGGAAATCACGTCCGGCGCGGGGACGGAGAATCGATGTTCCAGCAGGAAATCACGGCCGGCGCGGGGGCGGAGAATCGATGTTCCAGCAGGAAATCACGGCCGGCGCGGGGGCGGAGAATCGATGTTCCAGCAGGAAATCGCGGCCAGCGCGGGGGCGGAGAATCGATGTTCCAGCAGGAAATCGCGGCCGGCACGGGGGCGGAGAATCCATGTTCCAGCAGGAAATCACGGCCAGCGCGCGGGTGGAGAATCCATGTTCCAGCAGGAAATCGCGGCCGGCACGGGGGCGGAGAATCCATGTTCCAGCAGGAAATCACGGCCAGCGCGGGGGCGGAGAATCGATGTTCCAGCAGGAAATCACGGCCGGTGCGGGGGCGGAGAATCGATGTTCCAGCAGGAAATCACGGCCGGTGCGGGGACGGAGAATCCATGTTCCAGCAGGAAATCACGGCCGGCGCGGGGGCGGAGAATCGATGTTCCAGCAGGAAATCACGGCCGGCGCGGGGGCGGAGAATCCATGTTCCAGCAGGAAATCACGGCCGGCGCGAGGGCGGAGAATCGATGTTCCAGCAGGAAATCACGGCCGGCGCGGGGACGGAGAATCGATGTTCCAGCAGGAAATCACGGCCGGCGCGGGGGCGGAGAATCGATGTTCCAGCAGGAAATCACGGCCGGCGCGGGGGCGGAGAATCGATGTTCCAGCAGGAAATCACGGCCGGCGCGGGGGCGGAGATTCCATGTTCCAGCAGGAAATCACGGCCGGCGCGGGGGCGGAGAATCCATGTTCCAGCAGGAAATCACGGCCGGCGCGGGGGCGGAGAATCGATGTTCCAGCAGGAAATCACGGCCGGCGCGGGGGCGGAGAATCGATGTTCCAGCAGGAAATCACGGCCGGCGCGGGGGCGGAGAATCGATGTTCCAGCAGGAAATCACGGCCGGCGCGGGGGCGGAGATTCCATGTTCCAGCAGGAAATCACGGCCGGCGCGGGGGCGGAGAATCCATGTTCCAGCAGGAAATCACGGCCGGCGCGGGGGCGGAGAATCGATGTTCCAGCAGGAAATCATGGCCGGCGCAGGAGCGGAGATTCCATGTTCCAGCAGGAAATCACGGCCGGCGCGGGGGCGGAGAATCGATGTTCCAGCAGGAAATCACGGCCGGCGCGGGGGCGGAGAATCCATGTTCCAGCAGGAAATCACGGCCGGCGCGGGGGCGGAGAATCCATGTTCCAGCAGGAAATCACGGCCGGTGCGGGGGCGGAGAATCGATGTTCCAGCAGGAAATCACGGCCGGCGTGGGGGCGGAGAATCGATGTTCCAGCAGGAAATCACGGCCGGCGCGGGGGCGGAGAATCGATGTTCCAGCAGAAAATCACGGCCGGCGCGGGGGCGGAGAATCGATGTTCCAGCAGGAAATCACGGCCGGCGCGGGGGCGGAGAATCGATGTTCCAGCAGGAAATCGCGGCCAGTGCGGGGGCGGAGAATCGATGTTCCAGCAGGAAATCGCGGCCGGCGCGGGGGCGGAGAATCCATGTTCCAGCAGGAAATCACGGCCGACGCGAGGGCGGAGAATCGATGTTCCAGCAGGAAATCACGGCCGGCGCGGGGACGGAGAATCGATGTTCCAGCAGGAAATCACGGCCGGCGCGGGGGAGGAGAATCGATTGTCCAGCAGGAAATCACGGCCAGGGCGGGGGCGGAGAATCGATGTTCCAGCAGGAAATCACGGCCGGCGCGGGGGCGGAGAATCGATGTTCCAGCAGGAAATCACGGCCAGGGCGGGGGCGGAGAATCGATGTTCCAGCAGGAAATCACGGCCGGCGCGGGGGCGGAGAATCGATGTTCCAGCAGGAAATCGCGGCCGGCGCGGGGGCGGAGAATCGATGTTCCAGCAGGAAATCGCGGCCGGCGCGGGGGTGGCGAATCCATGTTCCAGCAGGAAATCACGGCCGGCGCGGGGGCGGAGAATCGGTGTTCCAGCAGGAAATCACGGCCGGCGCGGGGGAGGAGAATCAATGTTCCAGCAGGAAATCGCGGCCGGCGCGGGGACGGAGAATCGATGTTCCAGCAGGAAATCACGGCCGGCGCGGGGACGGAGAATCCATGTTCCAGCAGGAAATCACGGCCGGCGCGGGGACGGAGAATCCATGTTCCAGCAGGAAATCACGGCCGGCGCGGGGACGGAGAATCCATGTTCCAGCAGGAAATCGCGGCCGGCGCAGGGACGGAGAATCGATGTTCCAGCAGGAAATCACGGCCGGCGCGGGGGCGGAGAATCGATGTTCCAGCAGGAAATCACGGCCGGCGCGGGGGCGGAGAATCGATGTTCCAGCAGGAAATCACGGCCGGCGTGGGGGCGGAGAATCGATGTTCCAGCATGAAATCACGGCCGGCGCGGGGGCGGAGAATCGATGTTCCAGCAGGAAATCGCGGCCAGCGCGGGGGCAGAGAATCGATGTTCCAGTAGGAAATCGCGGCCGGCACGGGGGCGGAGAATCCATGTTCCAGCAGGAAATCACGGCCAGCGCGCGGGTGGAGAATCCATGTTCCAGCAGGAAATCGCGGCCGGCACGGGGGCGGAGAATCCATGTTCCAGCAGGAAATCACGGCCGGCGCGGGGGCGGAGAATCGATGTTCCAGCAGGAAATCACGGCCGGCGTGTGGGCGGAGAATCGATGTTCCAGCAGGAAATCACGTCCGGCGCGGGGACGGAGAATCGATGTTCCAGCAGGAAATCACGGCCGGCGCGGGGGCGGAGAATCGATGTTCCAGCAGGAAATCACGGCCGGCGCGGGGGCGGAGAATCGATGTTCCAGCAGGAAATCGCGGCCAGCGCGGGGGCGGAGAATCGATGTTCCAGCAGGAAATCGCGGCCGGCACGGGGGCGGAGAATCCATGTTCCAGCAGGAAATCACGGCCAGCGCGCGGGTGGAGAATCCATGTTCCAGCAGGAAATCGCGGCCGGCACGGGGGCGGAGAATCCATGTTCCAGCAGGAAATCACGGCCGGCGTGTGGGCGGAGAATCGATGTTCCAGCAGGAAATCACGGCCGGCGCGGGGGCGGAGAATCGATGTTCCAGCAGGAAATCGCGGCCGGCACGGGGGCGGAGAATCCATGTTCCAGCAGGAAATCACGGCCAGCGCGGGGGCGGAGAATCGATGTTCCAGCAGGAAATCACGGCCGGTGCGGGGGCGGAGAATCGATGTTCCAGCAGGAAATCACGGCCGGTGCGGGGACGGAGAATCCATGTTCCAGCAGGAAATCACGGCCGGCGCGGGGGCGGAGAATCGATGTTCCAGCAGGAAATCACGGCCGGCGCGGGGGCGGAGAATCCATGTTCCAGCAGGAAATCACGGCCGGCGCGAGGGCGGAGAATCGATGTTCCAGCAGGAAATCACGGCCGGCGCGGGGACGGAGAATCGATGTTCCAGCAGGAAATCACGGCCGGCGCGGGGGCGGAGAATCGATGTTCCAGCAGGAAATCACGGCCGGCGCGGGGGCGGAGAATCGATGTTCCAGCAGGAAATCACGGCCGGCGCGGGGGCGGAGAATCCATGTTCCAGCAGGAAATCACGGCCGGCGCGGGGGCGGAGAATCGATGTTCCAGCAGGAAATCACGGCCGGCGCGGGAGCGGAGATTCCATGTTCCAGCAGGAAATCACGGCCGGCGCGGGGGCGGAGAATCGATGTTCCAGCAGGAAATCACGGCCGGCGCGGGGGCGGAGAATCCATGTTCCAGCAGGAAATCACGGCCGGCGCGGGGGCGGAGAATCCATGTTCCAGCAGGAAATCACGGCCGGTGCGGGGGCGGAGAATCGATGTTCCAGCAGGAAATCACGGCCGGCGTGGGGGCGGAGAATCGATGTTCCAGCAGGAAATCACGGCCGGCGCGGGGGCGGAGAATCGATGTTCCAGCAGAAAATCACGGCCGGCGCGGGGGCGGAGAATCCATGTTCCAGCAGGAACATTCCAGACCTTAACCATTCGTAATGTGGAAAAATCTTTCCTCGTGTGCTCTTTCCAAGGGACGGTGCGGACGTGATGGGCCGAATGGCCTCCTTCTGTACGAATTATATGTCACTTTTTCTTCTTTTGCCAATTGCTTTAAATCTGTGCCCTCTCCTCGATCCTTTCACAAGTGGGAACAGTTTCTCCCTGTCTACTCTATCCAGACGCCTTATGATTTTGAACACCCCCATCAAACCTAATCAAATATGAGTCTTTTTTTCTTTTGGCAAGTGGCAGTTTTATAGGAAAGCCTCCTGAATGCTGTTATTAACTTGTGCGAAGCGCTATATAAATAAATACAAGTTCATTCTCATGGGCGGGTTCCGAGTGGAACTGTCTCTGATGCTCCATCTCCCACCACCTCCCTCATTTCCTGGAACAAGCAGAAGCATTTCCCCATCAATCACTTGTGTCTTTTATATAAACGGGACTGTGTTGAATGTAGTTCGTGTTTCTCTGTTTCAGGCTGAATTAACGTTTTGTGCTGGAGACATCATCAGTGTCTGGGGAGAACTGGATGAAGATGGATTTTATTACGTAGGTGGATCCTTCACAATATTTCAAATAAACTTAAAAGCTCTCATTGTTTTATTGAACTGAGTAAAAAAGTTAGCTTTCTCGCTGCCAAAGCCACTCACACAAATTTCCCCATGTTAACAGGAACAACACTTCAAAGGTTACAAATCAATTTGGGACATTAAAATTACCGTATGAAATATGTAACTTCTATCTTTCAGGTGTATTAGACCAGTATTTATCGCTAATTGTTCTTCAGAAGGTACTGATGCCACCGATTTGAACCGCTGCAGTCCTTACAGTGCTGTTAGGGAGGGAGTTCCAGGATTTTGACCCAGGGATTTTGAGGGAACAGTGATAGATTTCCTACTCGAGATTGTGTGTGACTTGCAGGCGTTCCCATGTATCTGCTGCCCTTGTCCTTCTAGATGGTGGTGGTCATGGGGTTGGAAGGTGCTGTGTGAGGAACCTTGGTGAGTTGCTGCAGTGCATCTTGTCGATGGTACACACGGCTGTGCATCGGTGTTGGAGGACATGAAAGTTCAGAAAAACTTTTTGTTGTTTCCCAAGATTACCCCAAAGTGCTTCAAATTCAATTATTAATGTTTTGAGTTGCAGTTGTTAAGTATTTCACTATCGGAACAGTACAATCCCACAAACAGCAAAATAGAACAAGTAATACATGTTGGGAAAGGAGCTGGTCACCTTCTTGTGAGCAGAGTATTGAGTTCGATGGGTTGACTGGGACAATGGTATCTGTCACCTGCAACCAATGGGAATTAAAGAGCAAATAACAGAAATGTTCTTCCTATGTTTTTGTCCCTTCCTTGATTTTCCGGTTAAAGGGAGGGGTGTTGAGGAGCACTAGGATTTGGGTGGAGGGTTTTCAGGCGTTTAGGGGTTGTATCATGTGGGTTTGGACAGATAGACCACTGTGAAATCAGCTCAATGGCCTGAGCTTCCTTCATCTGACTGTTGCTATAAACAACCCTCTACGATTCAAAGATAGCGTCAAAGTTTGAATAAATCAAAGCGAGTGGAATTCTTATAAATTCACAGCCTTTGTGTGTGTGTACTCGCTAAATGTTTTCAGAAACCACTAGTTGAGTTTAACTTTTACCCAAACTATCACTTTGATGTAGTTATTTTGATATGATTCATGGTTACAGTTCAATCAGATCTGGTTGGTCAATACCTCAACTTCATAGAATCATAGATCATAGAATTTACAGTGCAGAAGGAGGCCATTCGGCCCATTGAGTCTGCACCAGCCCTTGGAAAGAGCACCCTACCTAAGCGCACACCCCCACCCTATCCCCATAACCCAGTAACCCCATCTAACCTTTTTTTGGTCACTAAGGGCAATTCAACATGGCCAATCCACCTAACCTGCACATCTTTGGACTGTGGGAGGAAACCGGAGCACCCGGAGGAAACCCACGCACACACGGGGAGGACGCGCGGACTCCGCACAGACAGTGACCCAGGGGGGAATCGAACCTTGGACCCTGGAGCTGTGAAGCAACTGTGCTAACCACAGTGCTACCGTGCCCCCCAATTACCATCTTTTACTCCATCTCCATTAACAATCTGTGCATCTCAAATTTGACAATCTTAATTAATAAACCCCCACATCCAGAATACACACAACTCATTTCATTCTTCACAACAACCTTCTGCAGTTCTTCATGGGACCTGCACCTTGTAATGCACAGGTTGGTAAGAAAGGTTTTGCACAATTAGAAGGATTAGCACTTTTAAGGGAGTTGAGAATGTTAGTCTGTGAATTGTAGCGATGGAGAATGCACGGAGTGAAAGGGGCAGTGGAAGTGAATTCAGCAACTTCCAAAAGGGAACTGGATACAAAGCTGGAGGAGAAAGGTTTGCTGGGCTATCAGGGAAGAGCGAGCACCGGAATAGTCTCTGTGTGCTGTGAGGTCTGTGGGCTAACATTGTGTCATTAACCCGCAGGGGGACATCAACGGCCAGAAAGGTCTGGTACCTTCAAATTTCCTGGAAGAAGTGCCTGATGATGTTGAGGTCTATCTCTCTGATGTCCCAGCCAGATACCCTCACGATGCACCAGTGCGCGTGAAAGGAAAAAGGGCAAGTATTTTACTCAAGTGGATTTCAATAAATCATCGACTCATTGAGGGTTTGCTTAATTTCATGGCTGTTTTGTTAGATTTGTATTTTTGTTGCCTTTTTCAACATTATTTTTGATGTGAACATCAAACATTACCCCTTGAGATTTAAAAGTTAACCAGTTATGATCTTATTGCTTCACTCCGCAGTCACCTGTGTGATTTACAAATCACTAATTAATCTTTCGCTGGTGTTCCAGATCGCCCTGTCATGAAATGTAAAAGATTCTCCCCGTGACTATGTCGAAAGCTTTTCACCTCGCCTGCGGACTTTCTATTCACCTGCTGCGGGGTTTTTTATAATTATCTGGGCCAGAGGCTCGAGATTGGCTCTCAAGCCAGTTCCAAATGACACTCAGTCTCCGGTACAACCGCTCACCTGACCAGGGACAGCTGGTCCTTCGCAGAAACTGGCCTTCGAAACGCCAACAAATCTTTTTCGAACAACTCGCAGAGTACTTTCTCTGAAAATTCACTTTCAACTTCCAGTCACACACGTCTGTGAGGGGCCTGCACGTGGCAGAAACTGGAGCTGTAAGGGAATGAACCAAAAGCTTTGAGTGGCGATGGCGACGTAGTGGTAACGGCTCCTAACCTCCGGGTTCATCAGCGTCACAGTTAGGGGGTCACCCGAATGGTCCTCTCGGAGCTTCCCGCGTTTCCGGGTTTGGCTGGAAATTGCCCAGAAGCACTAACTTCCCCCGGAGAGCTGAGCTGAGAATTATCCAGCAGAAGCCATCAAAATCACTGACCTCCGATGGTTCTGCCAGTTTCATCCGATGGTTACTCTGAGAGGAACAAAATCACTTCTAACTTCAGAGTAACTATTTTTAAAAAAACAGACTCAGTCTCGCAGGAGACAGCCCCGACACACACAACCTTCCAGCAGCCCCCCTCTCCCCCCCCCCCCCCCCCCGCCCCCACACCAGCCCCACCCCAACCTGACCCCTCCCAGACTTCTCCTGGCTGGACCCACCCCAACTGGGTCACGAATGTCCTTCCGGGAAGGAAATCTGCCGTCCTGACCCGGTCTGGCCTACACGTGACTCCAGACCCACAGCAATGCGGGGGACTCTGAAATGCCCTCTGATGTGGCCGAGCGAGCACTTAGTTGTATCAATCCTCTACAAGAAGGAATGAAACTAGACCGACCAACCAGCATTGACCTACGCACCGGAAATGACAACGGAAAACCCAGCCCCATTGACCTTGTAAAGTCCTCCTTATTGATACCTTGGGAAATGTGTCAAAGTTGGGCGAGTGGTCCCAAATTCGAGTCAGGTAACAGCCTGACACAGTCACGTTCAGAGAATCAAATATTACAATGGAACAGACATTATGATCCCACTGGCAGGACAGACCCAGCAGAGGGGCCGGCACCGTGGGATACAGTCAGGAGGGTGTTGCCCTGGGAGTCCCCAACATCGACTCCGGACCCCATGAGGTCTCGTGGCTTCAGGTTAAACAGGGGCAAGGAAACCTGCTGGTTACCATCATCAAGCTCGGACCCGTCCAGCCCGGCCCCGCCCAGCCCGGCCCCATCCAGCCCGGCCCCGCCCAGCCCAGCCCCGCCCAGCCCGGCCCCGCCCAGCCCGGCCCCGTCCAGCCCGGCCCCGCCCAGCTCGGCCCCGTCCAGCCCCGTCCAGCCCGGCCCCGCCCAGCTCGGCCCCGTCCAGCTCGGCCCCGTCCAGCTCGGCCCCGTCCAGCCCGGCCCCGTCCAGCCCGGCCCCGTCCAGCCCCGTCCAGCCCGGCCCCGTCCAGCCCGGCCCCGTCCAGCCCCGTCCAGCCCGGCCCCGTCCAGCTCGGCCCCGTCCAGCCCCGTCCAGCTCGGCCCCGTCCAGCCCCGTCCAGCTCGGCCCCGTCCAGCCCCGCCCCGTCCGGCCCCGTCCAGCCCCGTCCAGCCCAGCCCCGTCCAGCCCAGCCCCGTCCAGCCCCGTCCAGCTCGGCCCCGTCCAGCCCGGCCCCGTCCAGCCCCGTCCAGCCCGGCCCCGTCCAGCTCGGCCCCGTCCAGCCCCGTCCAGCTCGGCCCCGTCCAGCCCCGTCCAGCTCGGCCCCGTCCAGCTCGGCCCCGTCCAGCCCCGTCCAGCCCGGCCCCGTCCAGCCCCGTCCAGCCCAGCCCCGTCCAGCTCGGCCCCGTCCAGCCCCGTCCAGCCCAGCCCCGTCCAGCCCCGTCCGGCCCGGCCCCGTCCAGCCCGGCCCCGTCCAGCCCCGTCCAGCCCGGCCCCGTCCAGCCCAGCCCCGTCCAGCCCCGTCCAGCCCAGCCCCGTCCAGCCCGGCCCCGTCCAGCCCCGTCCGGCCCGGCCCCGTCCAGCTCGGCCCCGCCCAGCCCGGCCCCGTCCAGCCCCGTCCAGCCCGGCCCCGTCCAGCCCAGCCCCGTCCAGCCCGGCCCCGTCCAGCCCGGCCCCGTCCAGCCCGGCCCCGTCCAGCCCGGCCCCGTCCAGCCCGACCCCGTCCAGCCCCGTCCAGCCCGGCCCCGTCCAGCCCCGTCCGGCCCGGCCCCGTCCAGCTCGGCCCCGCCCAGCCCGGCCCCGTCCAGCCCCGTCCAGCCCGGCCCCGTCCAGCCCAGCCCCGTCCAGCCCGGCCCCGTCCAGCCCGGCCCCGTCCAGCCCCGTCCAGCCCGGCCCCGTCCAGCCCCGTCCGGCCCGGCCCCGTCCAGCTCGGCCCCGCCCAGCCCGGCCCCGTCCAGCCCCGTCCAGCCCGGCCCCGTCCAGCCCGGCCCCGTCCAGCCCCGTCCAGCCCGGCCCCGTCCAGCCCCGTCCAGCCCGGCCCCGTCCAGCCCCGTCCAGCCCGGCCCCGTCCAGCCCCGTCCAGCCCGGCCCCGTCCAGCCCCGTCCGGCCCGGCCCCGTCCAGCTCGGCCCCGTCCAGCTCGGCCCCGCCCAGCCCGGCCCCGTCCAGCCCCGTCCAGCCCGGCCCCGTCCAGCCCGGCCCCGCCCGGCCCCGTCCAGCCCGGCCCCGTCCAGCCCGGCCCCGCCCAGCCCCGTCCAGCCCGGCCCCGTCCAGCTCGGCCCCGTCCAGCCCGGCCCCGTCCAGCCCCGTCCAGCCCGGCCCCGCCCAGCCCCGTCGAGCCCGGCCCCGCCCAGCCCCGTCGAGCCCGGCCCCGCCCAGCCCCGTCGAGCCCGGCCCCGCCCAGCCCCGTCGAGCCCGGCCCCGCCCAGCCCCGTCCAGCCCGGCCCCGTCCAGCTCAGCCCCGTCCAGCCCCGTCCAGCCCGGCCCCGTCCAGCCCCGTCCAGCCCGGCCCCGTCCAGCTCGGCCCCGTCCAGCCCGGCCCCGTCCAGCCCCGTCCAGCCCGGCCCCGTCCAGCCCCGTCCAGCCCGGCCCCGTCCAGCTCAGCCCCGTCCAGCCCCGTCCAGCCCGGCCCCGTCCAGCCCCGTCCAGCCCGGCCCCGTCCAGCCCCGTCCAGCCCGGCCCCGTCCAGCTCGGCCCCGTCGAGCCCGGCCCCGCCCAGCCCAGCCCCGCCCAGCCCGGCCCCGTCCAGCCCCGTCCAGCCCGGCCCCGTCCAGCCCGGCCCCGCCCGGCCCCGTCCAGCCCGGCCCCGTCCAGCCCGACCCCGTCCAGCCCCGTCCAGCCCGGCCCCGCCCAGCCCCGTCCAGCCCGGCCCCGTCCAGCCCGGCCCCGTCCAGCCCCGTCCAGCCCGGCCCCGCCCAGCCCCGTCGAGCCCGGCCCCGCCCAGCCCCGTCGAGCCCGGCCCCGCCCAGCCCCGTCGAGCCCGGCCCCGCCCAGCCCCGTCGAGCCCGGCCCCGCCCAGCCCCGTCCAGCCCGGCCCCGTCCAGCTCAGCCCCGTCCAGCCCCGTCCAGCCCGGCCCCGTCCAGCCCGACCCCGTCCAGCCCGGCCCCGCCCAGCCCCGTCCAGCCCGGCCCCGTCCAGCCCCGTCGAGCCCGGCCCCGCCCAGCCCATTCCAGCCCCGTCCAGCCCGGCCCCGTCCAGCCCGGCCCTGCCCCGCCCCGCCCGGCCCCGTCCAGCCCGGCCCCGTCCAGCCCATTCCAGCCCCGTCCAGCCCGGCCCCGTCCAGCCCCGTCCAGCCCGGCCCGGCCCTGCCCCGCCCCGCCCGGCCCCGTCCAGCCCGGCCCCGTCCAGCCCGGCCCCGGCCCCGCCCCGCCCGGCCCCGTCCAGCCCGGCCCCGTCCAGCCCGACCCCGTCCAGCCCGGCCCCCTCCAGCCCGGCCCCGCCCGGCCCCGTCCAGCTCGACCCCGTCCAGCCCCGTCCAGCCCGGCCCTGTCAAGCTCGACACCGTCCAGCCCCGTCCAGCCCGGCCCCCTCCAGCCCCGTCCAGCCCGGCCCCGTCCAGCCCCGTCCAGCCCGGCCCTGTCAAGCTCGACACCGTCCAGCCCGGCCCCCTCCAGCCCGACCCCGTCCAGCCCCGTCCAGCCCGGCCCCGTCCAGCCCCGTCCAGCCCAGCCCCGTCCAGCCCGGCCCCGTCCAGCCCGGCCCCGTCCAGCCCGACCCCGTCCAGCCCGGCCCCCTCCAGCCCGACCCCGTCCAGCCCCGTCCAGCCCGGCCCCGTCCAGCCCCGTCCAGCCCAGCCCCGTCCAGCCCGGCCCCGTCCAGCTCGGCCCCGTCGAGCCCGACCCCGTCCAGCCCGACCCCGTCCAGCCCGGCCCCGTCCAGCCCCGTCCAGCCCGACCCCGTCCAGCCCGGCCCCCTCCAGCCCCGTCAAGCCCGGCCCCGTCCAGCCCGGCCCCGTCCAGCTCGGCCCCGTCCAGCCCAACCCCGTCCAGCCCGGCCCCGTCCAGCCCGACCCCGTCCAGCCCGGCCCCGTCCAGCCCAGCCCCGTCCAGCCCGACCCCGTCCAGCCCGGCCCCCTCCTGCCCCGTCCAGCCCGGCCCCGTCCAGCTCGGCCCCGTCCAGCCCGGCCCCGTCCAGCTCGGCCCCGTCCAGCCCGGCACCGTCCAGCCCGGCCCCGTCCAGCCCGGCCCCGTCCAGCCCCGTCCAGCCCGGCCCCGTCCAGCCCGGCCCCGTCCAGCCCCGTCCAGCCCGGCCCCGTCCAGCCCGGCCCCGTCCAGCCCGGCCCCGTCCAGCCCCGTCCAGCCCGGCCCCGTCCAGCTCGGCCCCATCCAGCCCCGTCCAGCCCGGGCCCGTCCAGCCCGGCCCCGTCCAGCTCGGCCCCATCCAGCCCCGTCCAGCCCGACCCCGTCCAGCCCCGTCCAGCCCGGCCCCGTCCAGCTCGGCCCCGTCCAGCCCGACCCCGTCCAGCCCGGCCCCGTCCAGCTCGGCCCCGTCCAGCCCGGCCCCGTCCAGCTCGGCCCCGTCCAGCTCGGCCCCGTCCAGCCCGGCCCCGTCCAGCCCGGCCCCGTCCAGCCCGGCCCCGTCCAGCCCCGCCCCGTCCAGCCCGGCCCCGTCCGGCCCCGTCCAGCCCGGCCCCGTCCAGCTCGGCCCCAACTCGGCCCCGTCCAGTCCGGCCCCGTCCAGCCCGGCCCCGTCCGGCCCAGCTGATGAATCAATACTCAAAGAACAAAGAAAAATTACAGCACAGGAACAGGCCCTTCGGCCCTCCCAGCCTGCGCCGATCCAGATCCTTTTCTAAAACTGTTGCCTATTTTCTAAGGATCTGTATCCCTCTGCTCCCCGCCCGTTCATATATCTGTCTAGATGCATCTTAAATGATGCTATCGTGCCCGCCTCTACCACCTCCGCTGGCAAAGCATTCCAGGCACCCACCACCCTCTGTGTAAAAAACTTTCCACGTATATCTCCCTGAAACTTTTCCTCTCTCACCTTGAACTCGTGACCCTTAGTAATTGAGTCCCCCACTCTGGGAAAAAGTTTGTTGCTATCCACCCTGTCCATACCTCTCATGATTTTGTAGACCTCAATGAGGTCCCCCCTCAACCTCCGTCTTTCTACTGAAATTAATCCTAATCTACTCAACTTCTCTTCATAGCTAGCGCCCTCCATACCAGGGAACATCCTGGTGAACCTCCTCTGCACCCTCCCTAAAGCATCCACATCCTTTTGGTAATATGGCGACCAGAACTGCACACAGTATTCCAAATGTGGCCTAACCAAAGTCCTATACAACTGTAACATGACCCGCCGACTCTTGTACTCAATACCCCTTCTGATGAAGGCAAGCATGCTGTATGCCTTCTTGACCACTCTATCGACCTGCGTTGCCACCTTCAGGGTACAATGGATCTGAACTCCCAGATCTCTCTGTACATCAATTTCCCCCAGGACTCTTCCATTGACCGTATAGTCCGCTCTTGAATTGGATCTTCCAAAATGCATCACCTCGCATTTGCCTGGATTGAACTCCATCTGCCATTTCTCTGCCCAACTCTCCAATCTATTTATATTTTGCTGTATTCTCTGACAGTCCTCCTCGCTATCGGCAACTCCACCAATCTTAGTGTTATCTGCAAACTAGCTAATCATACCACCTATACCGTCATCCAGATCATTTATGTATATCACAAACAACAGTGGTCCGAGCACGGATCCCTGTGGAACACCACTCGTTACCTTTCTCCATTTTGAGAAACTCCTCCAGGTTGAACACCAAGTGGAGGAATCACGAAGAGTGGCCCAGTAGCACCATTCCAGACCAAGTCCCCAAAGGACAGAGCTGCTAGACTGGGTCTGCGGCAACTGGTGAGAGAACCAACAAGCGGAACACTTGCCCTCATCCTCGCCAATCTGCCTGCCGCAGATGTATCTGTCCCTGACAGTATCGATCTGAGTGACCACCACACAGTCCTTATGGAGACAAAGTCCCGTCTTCACGTTGAGGATACCCTCCATTGTGTTGTGTGGCACTACCACTGTGCTAAATGGAATAGACTTTGAACAGATCCAGCAGCTCAAGACTGAACCACCATGAAGCGCTGTGGGCATCAGCGTCAGACATATCTAAATATGACAGCTTAAGCAACAAGTAATAGAACAAAGCAATTCCACAACCAACAAATCAGATCTGAGCTCGCAGCCCTGCCACATCCAGTGGTGAATGGTGATGGAAAATTAAATAACAGGAAGAGGAGATTCCACAAATGTCCCCATCCTCAATGATGGAGGAGCCCAGCACATCTGTGCCAAAGACAAGGCTGAGGCATTTGCAACAATCCTCAGCCAGAAGTTCCGAGTGGATGATCCATTTCTGCCTCCCCCGGAGGTCCCCAGCATCACAGATGTCCGTCTTCAGCCAATACGATTCACTCCACATGATAAAGAAACAGCTGAAGACACTGGAAACTGTAAAGGCTCTGGGCCCTGACAATATCCCAGCAATAGTACTGAAGACTTGTGCTCCAGAACTTGCCGCACCCCGAGCCAAGTTGTTCCAGTACAGCTACAACACTGGCATCTACCCAGCAATGTGGAAAGTTGCCCAGGTGTGTCCTTTACACAAGAAACAGGACAAATCCAACCCAGCCAATTACCGCCCGATCAGTCTGCTCTCCATCATCAGCAAAGTGAGGGAAGGGGTCATCAACTGTGCTATCAAGCGGCACTTACTCGGCAATAACCTGCTCACGGACGCTCAGTTTGGGTTCCGCCAGGGTCACTCAGCTCCTGACCTCATTACAGCCTTGATTCAAACATGGACAAAAGAGCTGAATGCCAGAGGTGAGGTGGGAGTGACTGCCCTCGACAAGGCAACATTTGACCGAGTGTGGCATCAAGGAGCCCGAGCTAAACTGGAGTCAATGGGAATCAGGGGGGAAACTCTCCGCTGGTTGCAGTTATGCCCGGCACAAAGGAAGATAGTTGTGGTGGTTGGAGGTCAATCATCTCAGCTCCAGGACATCACTGCAGGAGTTCCTCAGAGTAGTGTCCTCGGCCCAACCATCTTCAGCTGCTTCATCAGTGACCTCCCTTCCATCATAGGGTCAGAATTGGGGATGTTCGCTGATGACTGCACAATGTTCAGCACCTTTTGCGACTCCTCAGATACTGAAGCAGTCCCTGTCCAAATGCAGCAAGACCTGGACAATATAATAATAATCTTTATTGTCACAAGTAGGCTTACAATTAAGTTACTGTGAAAATCCCCTAGTCGCCACATTCCGGCGCCTGTTCGGGGAGGCTGTTACGGGAATTGAACCGTGCTGCTGGCCTGCCTTGGTCTGTTTTAAAAGCCAGCGATTTAGCCCTGTGCTAAACCAGCTTCTTGAGTGTTGTCGGAGCTGCACTCATCCAGGCAAGTGGAGAGTATTCCATCACACTGCTGACTTGTGCCTTGTGGATGATGGACAGGCTTTGGGGAGGTCAGGAGGTGAGTTCCATCTCCAACTGAAATAATGCAACCATCTCTCTAGAAACTCAATGGCGTTGCTATCGCTGAATCGCCCACTATCGACATCCTGGGAGTTGCCAGTGACCAGAGACTGAATTGGACTCACTATATAAATACTGTGGTTACAAGAGCAGGTCAGAGGCTAGGACTCCTGCAGCCAGCAACTCACCCCCAACTCCCCAAAGCCAAGTGAGCCCCTCGTGCAGTGT
Source organism: Scyliorhinus torazame (assembly GCF_047496885.1). Classification (NCBI taxonomy): domain Eukaryota; kingdom Metazoa; phylum Chordata; class Chondrichthyes; order Carcharhiniformes; family Scyliorhinidae; genus Scyliorhinus; species Scyliorhinus torazame. The sequence goes on along the minus strand of NC_092707.1, from coordinate 6,497,989 downwards.
CTCAGTGACATATTCTACCAGTTTCACTCAATTCCTCTCTTTCTGTGAGACAATTAAATTAAGTTCAGCGCTGACCCTAATTTGGATCTCTGTTTTGGATCCATCGGATGAATTAGATGCTGCACTCGAAAGGGGCTAAAGGAATCAAGCGAAATGGGGGAAGGCGGGATCAGGGTGTTGAATTGGATAATCAGCCGTGATCATAATGAATGGCGGAGCGGGCTCGAGGGGCCGAATGTTTTGCGTGGCTCCCTCCTGTGAGATGGACTATGCTAGAGCCTTAAAGAAATCCAGGATGTTTAAAAAGGGCAATATGAAGCAGAGAAGAAGACAAAATAAATACATTAAATAATAAATAACCTGGATTTGGGGCAGGGGCAGAGAGCAGAACATCACACACACAACCAGCAATAGGAGAGCAGAACATCACACACACAACCAGCAATAGGAGAGCAGAACATCACACACACAACCAGCAATAGGAGAGCAGAACATCACACACACAACCAGCAATAGGAGAGCAGAACATCACACACACAACCAGCAATAGGATCGGAAACATTTTTTTAAATTATTAAGTTACTCCATATAAGTTGGTGTCAATGTACACATGGCTTTGCTGTGACACAAGACACAAGATGAAATATATTTAATATCCAGATCATTTTTCTATAATAACTAATTAACTAGTCCTAATATTTCAGTCAGTATTAATACAGTACTTATTGTGATGTGGCTGAATGTTGGTGGTTTTGATGTTATTGCTACGATGGGAGTTCTAGGAGTTCATTTAAACTCTTATTTTAACTGTTTGTAAAATTCTCACTCAACTGAAGGTGGAGAGGGTAATTCAGAGCCTTAGTTTGGTGAGGTCACTGCAGTGTCAGCCTCTTGTGGCATTCCCTACCTGCCAGTCCCACCTGGATCTGTAATTCTAGATTTCCCTGTCAATCAATTGACAGATTATTTTGCTTTCGGACATTTAGTTCATCGAATGCACGTGCTTTCCCTCCGGGAAGGGGAATATTCTGAGATCTTGAGGGCAACACGGTAGCACAGTGGTTAACACTGTTGCTTCACAGCTCCAGGGTCCCAGGTCCGATTCCCGGCTTGGGTCACTGTCTGTGCGGAGTCTGCACATTTTCCCCGTGTGTGCGTGGGTTTCCTCCGGGTGCTCCGGTTTCCTCCCACAGTCCAAAGATGTGCAGGTTAGGTGGATTGGCCATGATAAATTGCCCTTAGTGTCCAAAATTGCCCTTAGTGTCCAAAAAGGTGGGTTGGGGTTACTGGGCTATGGGGGTAGGGTGGAGGCGTGGGTTTGGGTGGGGAGCTCTTTCCAAGGGCCGGTGCAGACCTGATGGGCCGAATGGCCTCCCTCTGCACTGTAAATTCTATGACTCTATCTTCCACCAACCCCCCCCCCCCCCCGCTGACACGATCGGCAGAGAACCGCTCGCTGCTGCCCCCAGACAGGACAGCAGTGAGGGCAGGGGGCGGCTCTCTGCCGCTGTTCCCTTCCTGATCAGGCACCGAATGCATTTGATGGAGGGCCATCCACCGTCACCCCGGAAGTCCATGCTTGTATTGCTCCCTTCATGGCAGGGCACTAATGCCCACTTCACCGCCTCGACTGATGGCGCAGAATAGCCCACCCATGGGCTTGATTGGGTTGGAGGTGGCAAAGCCCCACCTGCGAACCTCTTGCCCAATTAAATCCCCCCCCCCCCCCCCGCCACCCAACTTGCCATGGCCAGGGCATCAAATTCTGCTCCGTATTTGCACCATCACCCCTGCTCCCCATGCCCAGCCCACAATATATCAGACCGAGCCACTCCGATAAATCAGGGGCAAGAACATTTCAGAATATTCCTCTGCCCTTCTGAAGGGTGATTAAGCAAAGTTGTGATTGGTCCATTGACCAGCCTCAGTCAGTCCGTCCACTGAGTGTGATTTATACAGTGGGCGGAATTCGTACAGAAATTAATGAAAATTCCCCCTTAATGTGGATATAATGAGATATATGTTCAGCAATCCCAATTTCTATTCCTTCTGTTTCTGAGGTCCGAAACTCTGGAATTTTCTCCCGAAACCTCTCCGGCTTTCTCCCATACTTTCCCCCTGCCCTTTCAGGCGCTGTCTAAAATCTGCCTCTTTCCACAAGCTTGTCCTAACCTCTCAACATGTGTTAAATTTTGTGAATTGCTTCTGTGACGTGATTGATATGTGTTACCGTGCTGAAGGTGCTATATAAATGCATGTTGTTGTTGTATTCAGTATTTTTCCTTCCGTGTTTGAAAGTCCCTTTTGAACAGAAACCTGCGAGCTGTTTTGTTCAAGCACTCAGTGCTTTAGATGTTGTTATCTTTGTGTGTTTGCATTTATTACGCCCAGCAGCATTATCTGACATGATCAATCGACAACAGAGATTTCCAAGGTGTAAAAGTGTGTATAAAAATGAACAAGACATGGAGAAGGTCTGTGTGCTTTCATTCAAGTGATGAGCAGAGTGTTGGAGCAGTAACGGATGTGTCCTGATAACTGAGAGACTCATCAATATGGAACAGGCAATTTGTCTTCATAAGTTGCAGTCCCCAAATTATTCCAGTCTTCTGGTGCAGTTTTTTCAAAACCTAATCACAAATAAATCTAAAACATTGCTTTCCTGGGAATATCCGTAGTGTCTCCATAGAAACCTCTCCAATTACTGATACAATCTAGTCAGCACACCATAATTCCACAAATCATTGTGGAAGGGAGGATAAGGAGGCCACTTATTCCCTGGAAAATGCATCTCTGAATGGGTAAGGAAGCAGAGGGGATTGGAGGATACAAATCTATGAATCAGGGGCCATTACAAAGAGGAGCTTGGCCTTGAGGTTCATTTCTAGACCGACAGAATTGAATTACAGAGGAGTTATGTCAAAGGTGTATTGAACCTTGTTTAGACCACACCTGTGCACAGTGCTGATGCCCGAGTTATAAAAAGGATATTGAGGGACTGAGAAGGAGAAAAGATTTTCAAGGATGATACCACAACCGAGAGGCCATAACTATCAGAAAAGATTAAACAGGCTGAGGCACTTTTCACTCAAAGAAAGACTTGGGGTGAGAGCTGATAGGAACACAGGGGTCCTTCTGAATGGAAGTGAGAATAAAGTTTTATTTACAAAGGGGTTCTTCGCCCTGGTTGGTGCTTTACTGGCCGACCGTATATACTGTAGGGGCGGGATTCTCCGGCCGAACCCACCCCCCCCCTCCCCCCGGCGATCGGAGAATCCCGCCCGAGGTCAATGGACTTTTCCATTGTCCGTGTCTAGCCCCTGCCGATCTTGCGGCGGGCGGGGCGGAAGAGTAACTGAGATACCCCGTCCCTTGCGGTGAGCTAGTACGCTGCAAAGGACACGGGGAAAACGAGCATTCCCATCCCGTGGACCCCGTGCGCGATATTACACATGTGATAGGCTAGATGTGGAAAGGGTGTTTTCACTTCTTGGGGGAGACCAACATCAAAGAAGCGGAAAGAAAAACGTCACGAAACGTGTTTACCCAGAGAGCAATTAGATTGTGAAATTTGCTTCCATCAATATAGCTGAAGTGGAAAACATAAATACCTTCAAGAGCAATCCAGGTAAAAACATGGGAGAGAGACGAGGAAAAGGACCCGGTGCTGGGGTTAAACGAAGAATAGAGCGAGGATGTTTGTGTGGAGTGTGAACAACAGTGTAAACCAGCGGGCTGAATGGACTGATTCGGCACTTTAAGTTTCACAAGAATGACTCCAGGGCTGAGGAACCTAATAACAGATTGGAGAAGAGAGAGTTGAGAGTGGTTAGGATCTGGGCTGCCTCCACCACACTCACAGACAGTGCATCCCAGATCCTAACCACTCGCTGTGTGAATCTGTCTCCACCACACTCACAGACAGTGCATCCCAGATCCTAACCACTCGCTGTGTGAATCTGCGCTGGGCTAGGATAGGGGCTGGTTAGCACACTGGGCTAAATCGCTGGCTTTTAAAGCAGACCAAGGCAGGCCAGCAGCACGGTTCAATTCCCATACCAGCCTCCCCGAACAGGCGCCGGAATGTGGCGACTAGGGGCTTTTCACAGTAACTTCATTTGAAGCCGACTTGTGACAATAAGCGATTTTCATTTCATTTTCATTTCACACAGCGAGTGGTTAGGATCTGGAATGTACTGTCTGTGAGTGTGGTGGAGGCAGATTCACACAGCGAGTGGTTAGGATCTAGAATGCACTGTCTGTGAGTGTGGTGGAGGCAGATTCACACAGCGAGTGGTTAGGATCTGGAATGTACTGTCTGTGAGTGTGGTGGAGACAGATTCACACAGCGAGTGGTTAGGATCTGGAATGTACTGTCTGTGAGTGTGGTGGAGGCAGATTCACACAGCGAGTGGTTAGGATCTAGAATGCACTGTCTGTGAGTGTGGTGGAGGCAGATTCACACAGCGAGTGGTTAGGATCTGGAATGTACTGTCTGTGAGTGTGGTGGAGACAGATTCACACAGCGAGTGGTTAGGATCTGGAATGCACTGTCTGTGAGTGTGGTGGAGGCAGATTCACACAGCGAGTGGTTAGGATCTGGAATGCACTGTCTGAGAGTGTGGTGGAGGCAGATTCACACAGCGAGTGGTTAGGATCTGGAATGTTCTGTCTGAGAATGTGGTGGAGACAGATTCACACAGCGAGTGGTTAGGATCTGGAATGTACTGTCTGTGAGTGTGGTGGAGGCAGATTCACACAGCGAGTGGTTAGGATCTGGACTGTACTGTCTGTGAGTGTGACGGAGACGGGGTCAGTCGAAGAATTCAAGTGGCAAATGGATTATTACTTGAAAAGGAAGATTCTGAAGGTTTGGAGGGGGTGAACTGGCAGTGGGTGAATTGCTCCTTCAGAACGTCAGTACAGACATGATGGGCTGAATGACCTCCTTGTGTGCCCTAACCATTAACTATTGTGTGAATCTATGTCGCTAAACATTCCTGAGAGATAAGGTGCATCCTGACTCAGTATAATCACCGACTGTCCTTTAAGTTAAAACATTTTTTTAAATCCCCCAAAATGGAGACTTGAAGCAGCCAGGAAGCGACAGTTTTTGGAACGTTACCATGGGAAAGAAACACTTCCAGTAGTTTGCTGTGTTGTGCCTAACATCGAAGTTAGGACGTAGGGATGAATACAGCTCTGTGGGTTTGGGGCAGGACGGTCTGTCGATTTCTTTTTTAATATGAGTAACAATGTTTGTTGGGGTTTTGATTTTTCCATTTCAGTATCATCATTGCAATTCTTTCTGTTTTGTTTCTTTGCTCATCTGCCGGGAACAGAAGAAGAGTGTTCATTTCACATCTTAATAAACGCACTGTAACCTTCACGTAAGTCAGCAGCTGAAGATACCTATAGCAGGAGCCCCCTGGAGGTCTGATGCAGCTGAGGCAGATTTAGAAATGATTGTGAAAGAAAAACACTCTTCCCCAAAAGTGATCTTGTAAATACTCTTCATTTGTCCAGCTCACTCAATCCACCTTAAACAATTTTTTTTTTTAAAAACAAAACATTTTCATTTGTCTGAGATCACAAGTTACTATTTTGGTCACTGTAGCAAACTATTAATTGGTCTCTTTTAGTGCAAAGTATAATCCAAGACTTTGGGGAACACTTTTTCTTTCAAGACTCCCTGTTTGTTTTCCTCGTGAAGCTAAGACAAGTAGACTTGTTCAATTTGAGCTGCTAGATGCATTAGACAAATCTCATCTATGGTATCTTCAGGTGTGTAATATTTTGGTGCTGTAATTGAGTCAGAGAGTACCCACGTGCGTTTTAAAATCCATGTGCATATTCTGGTTTTCATTTATCCTTTAACGCAATCCCTTTCTACATTAAAAAAAAACTAATCAAATCGTATGATGCACACTAGGTCCCCGGTGAAAACGCTCCAAGAAGGGCTCCGTCTCCAACTGTACATCCCCACCATCACCATCACCACTCTGGATCTGCTCCAGTAGTTGGGCCTGACAGCACAAGCTGGGCCAGAGATATGGCTTCAAAAAAGAAAAAGGGACTCTTATCAAAAGGGAAGAAACTGCTGAGGAAGCTTGGCGGAGTGAAGTGATTCTTGTGTATTCCGAACAATCATGCACTTCCACTGTCTTATTTCCACATGGTGTCATGGCTGCCCTTTTACAGTTTTGCCTTAGAGATACACAATGATCATTCTTTTTTTTTATAAAGCAGCTCATTGCCCAGTGATGGAGAAGGTATACGTTGTATGTGGTGTCTGTATCCTTTATCCATCTTCACACCAAAAGCCATGAGTTGAAAAACTGTGAAAGTCTTGTGTTTGCATCCCTGGGCACTGGGTGTTCTTCCCTGTCCTCTGGAATATGGCTGTACCGATCCATTTCACAGTGAAGTTTCATTGTCTTAGCACCATCAAACTGAAGAGTCAAACAGTGAGCAAGCCCCTATCTCTTTGTCACTGAATGCATTTCATTCCACATCCATGAAAATGCATGCTTTCCCCTCAAAATGTATACTTTATATCAGTTTTTGTGTCCTAAACTGGTTAAAATTGGTATATGTTCTTGATAAAATATTGGCATGCAAAATGTGCAAAAAGCCCAGCAGGTGCAAGATCAATGTTGAATAAAACATTAATGTGTTCACTGCTACAACCCAGAGTTTATATTCCATACTTCCTCGCCCCCGTGAAATTGCAGCTGATGGGTTGTTTTAAGAGCAACACAGCTTTGTAACAAAAAAAAATTGCTTGGCTGAATAATGTTTTTTTTTACATGCTGGACAGGAGTGATCTTTACACCCTATCAGGTATCGAAATGGAAGTATGCAAATAAACATTAACCAGCCAATGAAACAGATTTCGTACATACTTTTGATTTAGTACAATGACATTTAACTGATGTTTCTCTTTTGTACATTAGATCATTTGTAAATTCTTGTTTTTACTGTTTATACACATTATTTAAAAATTGCCTTCCTTTTTGTAAAATGTCCTCCCAATTAAATGATGCTCCTCCCTCCCCAGGTTGTGTCTGCAACAGTCAGACGACAGTGTAAAGTATTGTAAATTATTGCTGTATTCACATGCTATCCTTACTGAAGAGCTTATCGGCCTTTATTATGTTTGTGGTGCCAGGTGTGGGTGCATGCATGTGTAAATTTATTCATGTGTAAAAAGTTTTTATAAATAAATGATTTGATTTTTTCGTAGAATAACCTATTTCTCTATTGTATATGTTATGCCTTGAACGTTTATTGGCAAATGTATTCCTGAAGTTGGAAAATGATATCTGCAAACATTTCCGTGAGACGTCTTTGCTCGACACCTGCTTTCAAATGACAAATGATGCTCATTAAGCCACTGGAAATTAGAACTCAGGAGGCTATTCAGCCCTTGCACCTGTGCTGTTTGCTCAACTACAGTCACCTCTCTTAGCCTTACTTCCAAGCAAGGGTTTTTTTTTTCCTGTTCAAATCTTACATTTATTGACTGTCAACTACCACAGCCAGCAAAACATTACAGTAATTGATCAGAGTTTCTCATGAACAGTCTATACTCAAAGAATAATTAGCAAAATATGAGTCACGATGAATTAGCCCAATGGCAGGGTTATAATCGATCAATAAGGCAGGTGGGTAATCAGGGTGTTAGTATCAGGAATTAGCTACCCCTGGTCAATAAGCACTTAGTTGTTGGTGGTGTGATTCTGGTGAGAAGTACTATGTTCCCGTTTTGAGCAGCAATGACTGACCACTCGGTTTAACAGAACAGGAAACCAAACCAATCCAAAGCAATAAATCAGGAAGTAATGATAAGATGTTGCCAAGATGTTTGCACGGTTGTTGAACAGAGACTGAGGGAGTAGTAAATTCTTACATACCAGGAACTGGAGGATATTTCACTATGGAACCTTGACCCCACTCTGATTGCCCCGATAACCATTCATACACTACTCAACGGAGAGTTACTCAACAGAGGGTGTGTGAGTCAAGGAAGAAAGAATAAAGTAAATACTTATACAGCTAATTCCTGGCTCCTTCAGGAAGCATATTGCCGTTTATTCATTACTGAAATGTTGCATTGGAAAATCAAGGTCCAGTTCATCAATGTAACACGATTAACCCTTCATCTGCTTTCCATAATTCAAATAATTTTCAACTAAGGCACTTTTTTTTTTAAATCAACAATTACGTTTTGAGAATGTTCATGGAGTTGAGGACGTTTTGTTGACCTATTTTTAATCAGTTTTACTAATCCTGACTATTTTTTCACTTCAGGTGGATGGGACTGTCTAATAGGCAGGAATCAACTCGATCCAATTCGAAAAGGAGCAGCCTTGGAATGTCGACTGGTGGGCCAGACCTCGGCAGTAAACTCGAAGGAACAGTATTTTCTTTTTGCTTTCTTTTTCTAAATTAAAAAATTGGATCTGCAGCGAGGGCTTCTCCAGCCCCTCTGGAGGGTGCTATTTTTTTTTTTAAAGCAGTTTTTAAAAATATATATTTTTGTTACAAATTTCTTCAGCAACCTTCAAGACCGATTGTTGCCAACTCGAATGGAGCAGCGACTGGGTGATGAGATGGTCATGGTGATGTCATGATCCCAGCGTCAGTCCACATGCGGAGCAATGATATCTATCTTCCCTGCACTGAAGATGCTAGGAATTCATCGAGTGGAGCATTCGAAATGGGTACCGGCTGTGGAATTGCATTCTTCAATGAAAAATGAAATGAAAATCGCTTATTGTCACAAGTAGGCTTCAATGAAGTTACTGTGAAAAGCCCCTAGTCGCCACATTCCGGCGCCTGTTCGGGGAGGCTGCTACGGCTTTGGCTAGTTTCATCAAATAAGTGCACCTTTAGAAGGAGAAAGATAAATTTAGCAGTCAGCCAAATTTCAAACTGGTTTAGTGAAGGGGGTAACACAGTTTAAAAAAAAATGTTCCTCCTAATCCTGCATCATCATTTAGTGAGTATATAAATAGCCAGCACATAGTCTCGATCTCGACCTGTACTTCAATGAAGGCGATCACCGGAACCCGTGATACCTGGGTGTGCATGGTCAACAACAACAATTCAGAATCCCTGTGTTGGACTGACATCGCTCACAGCACACAAAGCTACCACCTCAATTTAAGGAGCCTGTGGTTTAAGCCCGTTGCCCCCATCCCCATTTTAGAACCTCCATGTCTCTTGGAGTCAAAAACGCTCATGAAAGATAAAACTTTAAAAAACTCCCCCTCCCTCCCCAAAGAACAAATTCCCATCCCAATGGAGAAACAGTCGAAGGAGTGAGTGACATTGGATAACTCTTTGAAAGAGCTGGAGTAGGCATGATGGACCGAGGTCCTTTGCTGTATGAGTCTACAAAAACATTATTGGTACTGATGTTCTGAGCGACAGAATACAAACTCATTCAGTACACTCACCCACTCCCATTCCAAACCCAACTTGGCTTGTCTTCCATCTTCCCCATACCCCCAATCTCTTCTAAATCTGTGTAGTTCCCTCCCGGATGTTTCCATTGACCAGCAACAAGTTTCCAAGAACGCTTTTTAAGTGTACAGTGAATCGTGCCAAGACAGAAACTCGCAGTGAACCTGTGCAAGTTATTCTAAATATCTCTCATTGTGACCGAATTTAAAGTCTGCCCAGACCATGGGCAGCAAACACGTTTTATGTTCATCGCCTCTTAGCAATGTACAAAAGGTAAAATGATCCCCCAATTAGCGCTGGGATTTACCACAGGTGGGGTGGAAAATTCCGCAAGACGGCCAAACCTCCATGACTTTGGGCTTGAATTTTCAGTCCTGCAACGGGTGGGACTGGAAAATCTGGGCCTTGGTTTTAAGTTTGGGGAAAGTCACCTTAATCTTAAAATAAAGAACTAATGTTCTAATTTTCGTTTCGAAAAAATGCTGGAAGATCACAGATGACAATGAAAATGGACTGTCATTTCATGGATTGAAGGTATGCTTCTGGTATCAAATACTTCCACTTGACAGTCTAAGCATTTAAAGCACAGGCTCCTTCTCATACAGGGACCATATCTGGGATTCTTTCTGAACTGCCAGGCCAGAAAGACCCAGTGGTCACAGTATTGAACTTAACCTTTTGTCTGCCTCGAGTGAGAGAGAGAGAGACTGCCTGCAGTACAGCTTCCATGGAGCTGGCCAGTACTGAACACTGAAGAAGTCCATGAACAAAAATCTGCTCCACCCAACAAATCATAAAGATTATCAGTCTGTTTCACCCCTCCCCCTTCTGTACAATCTACAAACAGCATTAAGGAGATAGTCCACACGCAATGACTGTCCATCCAGACATGGATTCGGTTAGCAACAATGCTCCAGAAGGCTGCAGGGTTCTGAAGATATCACAAGCATGCAACTGCCCAGAGTTGAACTCAATTGAAAACTCTTTAGGCAATGTACCCTAATTGGGGATTCCATTCAGAGGATATACCTTTCCATTTCTTGTCCATCCTTTGCAAGGCACAATTACTTCATATTGGTCAATCTGCTCAACACCAATATCCAATCTGTGACATGGGCCCCAAATGCATGAAATTACACTCAAAAGCTGGAAGACACTCTCTGATCCAATTTACAGGTAAGGTTACCGATTGGAAACAGCGCCCAGCTTGAACGTGCCCAAAAGAACAATCTAACTTGTATTTATTTTGCACCTTTCAAAACGTCTCGGTGTGCTTTGTACTCAAATTGCTGCTAAAAGCGAAGCCCCTGTCCCAAAGGGAAACACAGCCAGTCTGCACACGTACCACAGGTTCCCCAGGTGGCGAGATTAGTGGCCAGCTGATTGCTTTTTGTGATGGTGATTGAAGGATAAATATTGTCCCAGGACATTGGGAGAACGTTGCTGATCTTTGAATGATACAATGAGATCACTGACCCAGAACAGGCAGATTTCATCCTCACCTGTAACAATTCCTCAGTCCCACACTGACGTTTTACACACTCAAATCCTGCAGTGTGGCTTGACACAAGATCTACTGTCCACCCCCACCCCCCCCCCCCCCCCCCACCCCCAGAGGCAGAAGTGTGACACCGTCAGTGACAGTCAACCTGAGCTGTGATTAAGAATTTGTTGAAAACATCTCCTCTTGGAAATTACCTCCTTAAACAGCATCTTATACCTTCTAGCCATTCATCCTGAGAAATGGTGACCAAAGATACAGAGGAGGTGGAGGCCCTTGTAATAAAGAACACTTTGCTTTGGCTCATCTCGATTCAGGAGCAAGTGGCAATTATCTTTCATACGTGAGGATACTGAAAAATGATTAACCTACTGGATTATATTGGAGACATCCCACGTTGATGGGGGAAATTACAGTGTAGTTATTGAAATCCTCACTTCTGTCTAGATTCAACCTTGTTTAGAACATTAAAATTTGTCGAAGGATCATTGTTAAAAATTCAGCACTTGCCTGAATACCTGTGACATTCAAAGGCATCCATTGCTCAGACAATCTGAGCATCTGATACTCCCAACAATGGCACAGCAGCAAGTGAAGCTGAAGATTCTCTGCTGGAAGAGGGTTCAATTCTGAGCTGAGGTGGGATTGGAATCAAAAGGCTGGTAGGTGAAACAGTAAATGAGTAATGGGAGGATATATAACAGAAAAATCCCCACAGCGGGGGGGGCGGGGCGGGGGGGGGGGGGGGGGGGCGGGGGGGGGGGGGGGGGAGGAAGGGCACCTAAACCTAAAGAGAGATTAAAGTGAAACACAAAAAAGCAAGCAGGAGCATAAACAGAGCGATGGACGGACAGGCAAATGGCACCAAATTCAACTTAATCAAGTCATCCACTTTGGAAGAAACAGCAGAAACTGGTGCATGTTACAGGGTGCAGCAGAGACACGTTCACACGCACACATCTTCACAGGTGACAGGACACAGTAAGGGCTGTTAAATAGGGAGAAATGTGGTTCCCACGGACAGGAAGGTCAGTGACCGGATTACACCAATCCCAAGGTAATTGACAAAAGAACCAAAAAGGGAGATGAGTTTTTTTTCAAATGGGCTGATGCACGATCAATTACTATTAAAGACGAGGTAGTAACATAACTGAGGCTTTAATAGACTAGAACTGTTCCCCAGCAGCTTCGGTACAGAATGAGGGCTGCTGGGATGGCACCGGTTCTTATACCCCGCCTGTCAGGGCGGAGCTACATACCAAACAGCCAATGGTAATCTCCTAGGTTTAACCAATGGTCTTCAGCCTCTCGGGTACTGCAATACCTGATAATACCACATGGGTGATGATCTTGAATGAACGACAAGCCGCGATTTAACCAGAAAGAATTCTATTTGCGATTTTGGGTGTGTTTAGCGGGATGTTTATCAGCAGCTGCAGGGTTGAGGAACACCCCGCTATTCTATGGTACTCTTTCAATGGTTTTTGACCTGGGGGAGCCAAGGCTGCATTTGAGCCATTTCTGGCTGGCAGCTTCAGCAGGAAAGGCACCTCGCAGATTGGGACGCTATTTTGTCTGGTTGCCCCGATGCCCCCCCCCCCCCCCATTCCTTGGGGAGGCCCTTGGGAACACCCCCTCACCCACCCTCCACCTGGTAAAGCCCCCCCCCCCCCGGGCCTGTCCCTGGCAGTGCCAAACCGGCACCCTGGCAGTGTCAGGCTGGCAGTGGGAGTGCAGGGTGCTACCCTGCCTGGCTTCCGACCACCTGGGCACACTGGCAGTACAGCTTCAGCACTGGCAGTGCAGCTACAACACTGGCAGTGCAGCTACAACACTGGCAGTACAGCCACAACACTGGCAGTGCAGCTACAACACTGGCAGTACAGCTACAACACTGGCAGTACAGCCACAACACTGGCAGTACAGCTTCAACACTGGCAGTACAGCTACAACACTGGCAGTACAGCTACAACACTGGCAGTACAGCTTCAACACTGGCAGTACAGCTACAACACTGGCAGTACAGCTACAACACTGGCAGTACAGCTACAACACTGGCAGTACAGCTACAACACTGGCAGTACAGCTTCAACACTGGCAGTACAGCTACAACACTGGCAGTACAGCTACAACACTGGCAGTACAGCCACAACACTGGCAGTACAGCTTCAACACTTGCAGTACAGCTACAACACTGGCAGTACAGCTGCAACACTGGCAGTACAGCTACAACACTGGCAGTACAGCCACAACACTGGCAGTACAGCCACAACACTGGCAGTACAGCCACAACACTGGCAGTGCAGCTTCAACACTGGCAGTACAGCTTCAGCACTGGCAGTACAGCTTCAACACTGGCAGTGCAGCTGCAACACTGGCAGTACAGCTTCAACACTGGCAGTACAGCTGCAACACTGGCAGTGCAGCTTCAACACTGGCAGTACAGCTGCAACACTGGCAGTACAGCTTCAACACTGGCAGTACAGCTGCAACACTGGCAGTGCAGCCACGACACTGGCAGTACAGCTTCAACACTGGCAGTACAGCCGCAGTGCAGCTTCAACACTGGCAGTACAGCTGCAACACTGGCAGTACAGCTTCAACCCTGGCAGTACAGCTGCAACACTGGCAGTACAGCTTCAACACTGGCCGTGCAGCTGCAACACTGGCAGTACAGCCACGACACTGGCAGTACAGCTTCAACACTGGCAGTACAGCCGCAACACTGGCAGTGCAGCTTCAACACTGGCAGTACAGCTGCAACACTGGCAGTACAGCTGCAACACTGGCAGTACAGCTTCAACACTGGCAGTGCAGCTTCAACACTGGCAGTACAGCCACGACACTGGCAGTACAGCTTCAACACTGGCAGTACAGCCGCAACACTGGCAGTGCAGCTTCAACACTGGCAGTACAGCTGCAACACTGGCCGTACAGCCGCAACACTGGCAGTACAGCTACAACACTGGCAGTACAGCTGCAATACTGGCTGTACAGCTACAACACTGGCAGTACAGCTACAACACTGGCAGTACAGCTGTAACACTGGTAGTACAGCTTCAACACTAGCAGTACAGTTTCAACACTGGCAGTACAGCTGCAACACTGGCAGTACAGCTGCAACACTGGCAGTACAGCCTACAACACTGGCAGTACAGCCGCAACACTGGCAATAAAGCTGCAACACTGGCAGTAAAGCTTGAACACTGGCAGTACAGCTTCAACACTGGCAGTGCAGCTGCAACACTGGCAGTACAGCTGCAACACTGGCAGTACAGCTGGAACATTGGCAGTACAGCTACAACACTGGCAGTGCAGCTGCAACACTGGCAGTACAGCCGCAACACTGGCAGTACAGCTTCAACACTGGCAGTGCCGCTGCAACACTGGCAGTACAGCTTCAACACTGGCAGTACAGCTGCAACACTGGCAGTACAGCCACAACACTGGCAGTACAGCTGCAACACTGGCAGTACAGCCACAACACTGGCAGTACAGCCACAACACTGGCAGCACAGCTGAAAAACTGGCAGTGCAGCTACAACACTGGCAGTACAGCTTCAACACTGGCAGTACAGCTTCAACACTGGCAGTACAGCCACAACACTGGCAGTACAGCTGCAACACTGGCAGTGCAGCTTCAACACTGGCAGTACAGCTTGAACACTGGCAGTAGAGCTTCAACACTGGCAGTGAAGCTGCAACACTGGCAGTACAGCTACAACACTGGCAGTACAGCTGCAACACTGGCAGTTCAGCTGCAACATTGGCAGTGAGCTACAACACTGGCAGTGCAGCTGCAACACTGGCTGTACAGCCACAACACTGGCAGTACAGCTTCAGCACTGGCAGTGCAGCTACAACACTGGCAGTGCAGCTACAACACTGGCAGTACAGCCACAACACTGGCAGTGCAGCTACAACACTGGCAGTACAGCTACAACACTGGCAGTACAGCCACAACACTGGCAGTACAGCTTCAACACTGGCAGTACAGCTACAACACTGGCAGTACAGCTACAACACTGGCAGTACAGCTTCAACACTGGCAGTACAGCTACAACACTGGCAGTACAGCTACAACACTGGCAGTACAGCTACAACACTGGCAGTACAGCTACAACACTGGCAGTACAGCTTCAACACTGGCAGTACAGCTACAACACTGGCAGTACAGCTACAACACTGGCAGTACAGCCACAACACTGGCAGTACAGCTTCAACACTTGCAGTACAGCTACAACACTGGCAGTACAGCTGCAACACTGGCAGTACAGCTACAACACTGGCAGTACAGCCACAACACTGGCAGTACAGCCACAACACTGGCAGTACAGCCACAACACTGGCAGTGCAGCTTCAACACTGGCAGTACAGCTTCAGCACTGGCAGTACAGCTTCAACACTGGCAGTGCAGCTGCAACACTGGCAGTACAGCTTCAACACTGGCAGTACAGCTGCAACACTGGCAGTGCAGCTTCAACACTGGCAGTACAGCTGCAACACTGGCAGTACAGCTTCAACACTGGCAGTACAGCTGCAACACTGGCAGTGCAGCCACGACACTGGCAGTACAGCTTCAACACTGGCAGTACAGCCGCAGTGCAGCTTCAACACTGGCAGTACAGCTGCAACACTGGCAGTACAGCTTCAACCCTGGCAGTACAGCTGCAACACTGGCAGTACAGCTTCAACACTGGCCGTGCAGCTGCAACACTGGCAGTACAGCCACGACACTGGCAGTACAGCTTCAACACTGGCAGTACAGCCGCAACACTGGCAGTGCAGCTTCAACACTGGCAGTACAGCTGCAACACTGGCAGTACAGCTGCAACACTGGCAGTACAGCTTCAACACTGGCAGTGCAGCTTCAACACTGGCAGTACAGCCACGACACTGGCAGTACAGCTTCAACACTGGCAGTACAGCCGCAACACTGGCAGTGCAGCTTCAACACTGGCAGTACAGCTGCAACACTGGCCGTACAGCCGCAACACTGGCAGTACAGCTACAACACTGGCAGTACAGCTGCAATACTGGCTGTACAGCTACAACACTGGCAGTACAGCTACAACACTGGCAGTACAGCTGTAACACTGGTAGTACAGCTTCAACACTAGCAGTACAGTTTCAACACTGGCAGTACAGCTGCAACACTGGCAGTACAGCTGCAACACTGGCAGTACAGCCTACAACACTGGCAGTACAGCCGCAACACTGGCAATAAAGCTGCAACACTGGCAGTAAAGCTTGAACACTGGCAGTACAGCTTCAACACTGGCAGTGCAGCTGCAACACTGGCAGTACAGCTGCAACACTGGCAGTACAGCTGGAACATTGGCAGTACAGCTACAACACTGGCAGTGCAGCTGCAACACTGGCAGTACAGCCGCAACACTGGCAGTACAGCTTCAACACTGGCAGTGCCGCTGCAACACTGGCAGTACAGCTTCAACACTGGCAGTACAGCTGCAACACTGGCAGTACAGCCACAACACTGGCAGTACAGCTGCAACACTGGCAGTACAGCCACAACACTGGCAGTACAGCCACAACACTGGCAGTACAGCTGAAAAACTGGCAGTGCAGCTACAACACTGGCAGTACAGCTTCAACACTGGCAGTACAGCTTCAACACTGGCAGTACAGCCACAACACTGGCAGTACAGCTGCAACACTGGCAGTGCAGCTTCAACACTGGCAGTACAGCTTGAACACTGGCAGTAGAGCTTCAACACTGGCAGTGAAGCTGCAACACTGGCAGTACAGCTACAACACTGGCAGTACAGCTGCAACACTGGCAGTTCAGCTGCAACATTGGCAGTGAGCTACAACACTGGCAGTGCAGCTGCAACACTGGCTGTACAGCCACAACACTGGCAGTACAGCTTCAACACTGGCAGTGCAGCTGCAACACTGGCAGTACAGCTTCAACACTGGCAATGCAGCTGCAACACTGGCTGTACAGCCACAACACTGGCAGTACAGCTTCAACACTGGCAGTGCAGCTGCAACACTGGCAGTACAGCTGCAACACTGGCAGTACAGCCACAACACTGGCAGTACAGCTGCAACACTGGCAGTGCAGCTTCAACACTGGCAGTACAGCTTGAACACTGGCAGTGCAGCTGCAACACTGGCAGTACAGCTTCAACACTGGCAATGCAGCTGCAACACTGGCTGTACAGCCACAACACTGGCAGTACAGCTTCAACACTGGCAGTGCAGCTGCAACACTGGCAGTACAGCTGCAACACTGGCAGTACAGCTGCAACATTGGCAGTACAGCTTCAACACTGGCAGTACAGCTTCAACACTGGCAGTACAGCTTGAACACTGGCAGTACAGCTGCAACACTGGCAGTGCTGCTACAACACTGGCGGTACAGCTGCAACACTGGCAGTGCAGCTACAACACTGGCAGTGCAGCTACAACACTGGCAGTGCAGCTACAACACTGGCAGTGCAGCGACAACACTGGCAGTACAGCTACAACACTGGCAGTGCAGCTGCAACACTGGCAGTACAGCTGCAACACTGGCAGTGCAGCCGCAACACTGGCAGTACAGCCACAACACTGGCAGTGCAGCCGCAACACTGGCAGTGCAGCCGCAACACTGGCAGTGCAGCCGCAACACTGGCAGTACAGCCACAACACTGGCAGTACAGCTGCAACACTGGCAGGACAGCTACAACACTGGCAGTACAGCTACAACACTGGCAGTACAGCCACAACACTGGCAGCACAGCCTCAACACTGGCAGTACAGCTACAACACTGGCAGTACGGTTACAACACTGGCAGTACAGCTACAACACTGGCAGTACAGCTGCAACACTGGCAGTACAGCTACAACACTGGCAGTACAGCTACTACAACACTGGCAGTACAGCTACAACACTGGCAGTACAGCCACAACACTGGCAGTACAGCTACAACACTGGCAGTGCAGCTACAACACTGGCAGTACAGCTACAACACTGGCAGTGCTGCTACAACACTGGCATGTACCTGCAAAGGATCAGGTCCAAATTTTATAGAAACCCTATTGTGCAGAAGGTGGCCAATCAGCCCAGTGAGGCTGCACTGACCCTCCGAAAGAGCACCCCATCCAGGTCCACTCCCCTGCCCTACTCCCGTGACCTGACCTGGCCACCAAGGAGACCTTTATCATGGCCGATCCACCTCATCTGTGGACTGTGGGAGGAAGCCGGAGCACCCGGAGGAAACCCACGCAGACACGGGGTGAACGTGCAAACTCCACACAGAGTCACCCAAGCCGGGAATCGATCCTGGAGCTTGAGGCAGCAGTGCTAACCACTGTGCCACCATTCATGCGACCCCCACTCTTTGTCCCACTGTTGGAGGCAGAACGTTTCGGCGCCTAGGCCCTAAACTCCTTAAAGACCGCGTTAAACATCTGCACTACTCCATTTCTGTCTTTTAGAGATGTTCCTTCAAACCAATCTTTGACCAAACACCATCATCTTTCCTAATGCCTCCTTCAGCTCAATTACTGATTCTGCATCTATGAAGTATATTGGGAGTATTTTACAATGTTATAAATTCTATATAAATTCAAATCATGGGCCAATTTAGCAAAGTGATGGAAGTTGTCGCAAAGAATCCTATCAAGTGTCACATATTCATCAGTAACCCATTCACCAATGCTCAGTTTAGATGCTCCAATAACTGCTGACCCCATTACACAAATGAACACCAGAGGGGAGAGTGACTGCCCTTGACATCAAGGCTGCATTTGACTGAATATGGCATCAAGGAGCCCTCGCTAAACTGGAGTGCAAGGAAACCAGGTGAAAGCTCTCCACATACTCATACCTGGCACGATGGAACATAGCTGTAGTTAAAAGAGAAAAACAGAAAGTACTGGACAATCTCAGCATAGGTAGAGAGAGAACATAGAACATAACAGCGCAGTACAGGCCCTTTGGCCCTCAATGTTGCGCCGTTCCTTCTGCATTGTAAATTCTATGACCTGTGAAACCACTCTAAAGCCCATCTACACTATTCCCTTATCGTCCATGTCTATCCAATGACCATTTGAATGCCCTTAGTGTTGGCGAGTCCATTACTGTTGCAGGCAGGGCATTCCACGCCCTTACTACTCTGAGTAAAGAACCTACCTCTGACATCTGTCTTGTATCTATCTCCCCTCAATTTAAAGCTATGTCCCCTCGTGCTAGACATCACCATCCGAAAAGGCTCTCACTGTCCACCCTATCCAATCCTCTGATCATCTTGTATGCCTCAATTAAGTCACCTCTTAACCTTCTTCTCTCTAACGAAAACAGCCTCAAGTCCCTCAGCCTTTCCTCATAAGATCTTCCCTCCATACCAGGCAACATTCTGGTAAATCTCCTCTGCACCCTTTCCAATGCTTCCACATCCTTCATATAATGCGGCGACCAGAATTGCACGCAATACTCAAAATGCGGCCGCACCAGAGTTTTGTACAGCTGCAACATGACCTCATGGCTCCGAAACTCAATCCCTCTACCAATAAAAGCTAACACACCATAGGCCTTCTTAACAACCCTCTCAACCTGGGTGGCAACTTTCAGGGATCTATGTACGTGGACACCGAGATCTCTCTGCTGATCCACACTGCCAAGAATCTTACCATTAGCCCAGTACTCAGTCTTCCTGTTATTCCTTCCAAAAAGAGGGAAGGGAGTTAGCGCTTCCAGTCTGGATAACACTTTGCCAAAACTGGGATTTTTGTAGTTATTGGAGGCCAACAATCTCAGCCCAATGAGAGGCTGAGTTGTGTCCTAGGCCCAACCATCAATGACCATCCCTTCATCACAAGGTCAGGATTGGGATATTCATTGATACCTGCTGTGTTCAGCTCAATTCCTTACAGAACAAAGCAGTCCATGCCAATAGGTGGGTCATCATTGACCAGAAACCTAGCTGGAGCCACACATAAGTGACACGGTTACTGAAGCAGGAATGAGACTTGGTACTTTGCAGAAAACGTTCCACTTACACTTCCCAAACCCATTCCATCACCTAGGAATTGAAAAAATGAAATGAAAATCGCTTATTGTGACAAGTAGGCTTCAAATGAAGTTACTGTGAAAAGCCCCTAGTCGCCACATTCCGGCACCTGTTCGGGGAGGCTGGTACGGGAATAAGGCACAAGTCAGGAATGCAGTGGAATACTTTTCAATTGCCTGGATGGTTCACCTCTGAACACACAAGGAACTTGGCGATGTCCAGGACAAAGCAGTCCACTTGACTGTACTTCATCCACTGGCTTAAACATTCAACATCTTCACTGTGACTGCAGAGTGTGCTAAACGTTCCCTGCTCAAACGGCCAAACCCATCAGCACCGAGAAGGACGAGGGCGACAGGAGCACCATTTCCAAGGTGCATCCCACTCCCAGCTGGGCACATCTTCCTTCATCAACACATGGACTGCAGCAGTTCAAGAAGAACCTCACCAGCACCTTAGAGAAGTAAATACCACCTTGTCAACCTCAACATGTTTGTTTTTTTAACCTATAAAAAGCTGCTTTATTTCTGAGAGCCAGACATGCAGAACTTCTCGGATTGACTCATTTCCATCAATACAACTTTAGTGTGATAACAATAATGAATGCTGAATGTAAAACACCCTGGGCTAGGGCACAGTCAATGTTACAACACCCTGGGCTATGGCACGGTCAATGTTACAACACCCTGGGCTAGGGCACGGTCAATGTAAAACACCCTGGGCTAGGGCACGGTCAATGTAAAACACCCTGGGCTATGGCACGGTCAATGTTACAACACCCTGGGCTAGGGCACGGTCAATGTTACAACACCCTGGGCTAGGGCACGGTCAATGTAAAACACCCTGGGCTAGGGCACGGTCAATGTAAAACACCCTGGGCTAGGGCACAGTCAATGTTACAACACCCTGGGCTAGGGCACGGTCAATGTAAAACACCCTGGGCTAGGGCACAGTCAATGTAAAACACCCTGGGCTAGGGCACAGTCAATGTAAAACACCCTGGGCTAGGGCACAGTCAATGTAAAACACCCTGGGCTAGGGCACGGTCAATGTTACAACACCCTGGGCTAGGGCACGGTCAATGTAAAACACCCTGGGCTAGGGCACAGTCAATGTAAAACACCCTGGGCTAGGGCACGGTCAATGTAAAACACCCTGGGCTAGGGCACGGTCAATGTAAAACACCCTGGGCTAGGGCACGGTCAATGTAAAACACCCTGGGCTAGGGCACGGTCAAGGTAAAACACCCTGGGCTAGGGCACGGTCAATGTAAAACACCCTGGGCTATGGCACGGTCAATGTAAAACACCCTGGGTTAGGGCACGGTCAATGTTACAACACCCTGGGCTAGGGCACAGTCAATGTTACATCACCCTGGGCTAGGGCACGGTCAATGTTACAACACCCTGGGCTAGGGCACGGTCAATGTAAAACACCCTGGGCTAGGGCACGGTCAATGTAAAACACCCTGGGCTAGGGCACGGTCAATGTAAAACACCCTGGGCTAGGGCACAGTCAAT
The DNA here is from genome assembly GCF_047496885.1 of Scyliorhinus torazame. NCBI lineage: Eukaryota > Metazoa > Chordata > Chondrichthyes > Carcharhiniformes > Scyliorhinidae > Scyliorhinus > Scyliorhinus torazame. The sequence continues at coordinate 6,476,477 of NC_092707.1, read as the reverse complement.
GTAAAACACCCTGGGCTAGGGCACGGTCAATGTAAAACACCATGGGCTAGGGCACGGTCAATGTAAAACACCCTGGGCTAGGGCACAGTCAATGTTACAACACCCTGGGCTAGGGCACGGTCAATGTAAAACACCCTGGGCTAGGGCACGGTCAATGTAAAACACCCTGGGCTAGGGCACAGTCAATGTTACAACACCCTGGGCTAGGGCACAGTCAATGTTACAACACCCTGGGCTAGGGCACAGTCAATGTTACAACACCCTGGGCTAGGGCACGGTCAATGTAAAACACCCTGGGCTAGGGCACGGTCAATGTAAAACACCTTGGGCTAGGGCACGGTCAATGTTACAACACCCTGGGCTAGGGCACAGTCAATGTTACAACACCCTGGGCTAGGGCACGGTCAATGTAAAACACCCTGGGCTAGGGCACAGTCAATGTAAAACACCCTGGGCTAGGGCACGGTCAATGTTACAACACCCTGGGCTAGGGCACGGTCAATGTAAAACACCCTGGGCTAGGGCACAGTCAATGTTACAACACCCTGGGCTAGGGCACAGTCAATGTTACATCACCCTGGGCTAGGGCACGGTCAATGTAAAACACCCTGGGCTAGGGCACGGTCAATGTTACAACACCCTGGGCTAGGGCACAGTCAATGTAAAACACCCTGGGCTGGGGCACGGTCAATGTTACAACACCCTGGGCTAGGGCACAGTCAATGTTACAACACCCTGGGCTAGGGCACAGTCAATGTTACATCACCCTGGGCTAGGGCACAGTCAATGTTACAACACCCTGGGCTAGGGCACGGTCAATGTTACAACACCCTGGGCTAGGGCACAGTCAATGTTACAACACACTGGGCTAGGGCACGGTCAATGTTACAACACCCTGGGCTAGGGCACAGTCAATGTAAAACACCCTGGGCTGGGGCACGGTCAATGTTACAACACCCTGGGCTAGGGCACAGTCAATGTAAAACACCCTGGGCTGGGGCACGGTCAATGTTACAACACCCTGGGCTAGGGCACAGTCAATGTAAAACACCCTGGGCTAGGGCACGGTCAATGTAAAACACCCTGGGCTAGGGCACAGTCAATGTAAAACACCCTGGGCTAGGGCACAGTCAATGTAAAACACCCTGGGCTAGGGCACGGTCAATGTTACAACACCCTGGGCTAGGGCACGGTCAATGTAAAACACCCTGGGCTAGGGCACGGTCAATGTTACAACACCCTGGGCTAGGGCACAGTCAATGTAAAACACCCTGGGCTAGGGCACGGTCAATGTTACAACACCCTGGGCTAGGGCACGGTCAATGTTACAACACCATGGGCTAGGGCACGGTCAATGTTACAACACCCTGGGCTAGGGCACGGTCAATGTTACAACACCCTGGGCTAGGGCACAGTCAATGTAAAACACCCTGGGCTAGGGCACGGTCAATGTTACAACACCCTGGGCTAGGGCACAGTCAATGTAAAACACCCTGGGCTAGGGCACAGTCAATGTAAAACACCCTGGGCTAGAGCACGGTCAATGTAAAACACCCTGGGCTAGGGCACGGTCAATGTAAAACACCCTGGGCGAGGGCACGGTCAATGTAAAACACCCTGGGCTAGGGCACAGTCAATGTAAAACACCCTGGGCTAGGGCACAGTCAATGTAAAACACCCTGGGCTAGGGCACAGTCAATGTAAAACACCCTGGGCTAGGGCACGGTCAATGTTACAACACCCTGGGCTAGGGCACGGTCAATGTAAAACACCCTGGGCTAGGGCACGGTCAATGTTACAACACCCTGGGCTAGGGCACAGTCAATGTAAAACACCCTGGGCTGGGGCACGGTCAATGTTACAACACCCTGGGCTAGGGCACAGTCAATGTAAAACACCCTGGGCTAGGGCACAGTCAATGTAAAACACCCTGGGCTAGGGCACAGTCAATGTAAAACACCCTGGGCTAGGGCACGGTCAATGTAAAACACCCTGGGCTAGGGCACAGTCAATGTAAAACACCCTGGGCTAGGGCACAGTCAATGTAAAACACCCTGGGCTAGGGCACGGTCAATGTTACAACACCCTGGGCTAGGGCACGGTCAATGTAAAACACCCTGGGCTAGGGCACGGTCAATGTTACAACACCCTGGGCTAGGGCACAGTCAATGTAAAACACCCTGGGCTAGGGCACGGTCAATGTTACAACACCCTGGGCTAGGGCACGGTCAATGTTACAACACCCTGGGCTAGGGCACGGTCAATGTTACAACACCCTGGGCTAGGGCACGGTCAATGTTACAACACCCTGGGCTAGGGCACAGTCAATGTAAAACACCCTGGGCTAGGGCACGGTCAATGTTACAACACCCTGGGCTAGGGCACAGTCAATGTAAAACACCCTGGGCTAGGGCACAGTCAATGTAAAACACCCTGGGCTAGAGCACGGTCAATGTAAAACACCCTGGGCTAGGGCACGGTCAATGTAAAACACCCTGGGCGAGGGCACGGTCAATGTAAAACACCCTGGGCTAGGGCACAGTCAATGTAAAACACCCTGGGCTAGGGCACAGTCAATGTAAAACACCCTGGGCTAGGGCACAGTCAATGTAAAACACCCTGGGCTAGGGCACGGTCAATGTTACAACACCCTGGGCTAGGGCACGGTCAATGTAAAACACCCTGGGCTAGGGCACGGTCAATGTTACAACACCCTGGGCTAGGGCACAGTCAATGTAAAACACCCTGGGCTGGGGCACGGTCAATGTTACAACACCCTGGGCTAGGGCACAGTCAATGTAAAACACCCTGGGCTAGGGCACAGTCAATGTAAAACACCCTGGGCTAGGGCACAGTCAATGTAAAACACCCTGGGCTAGGGCACAGTCAATGTAAAACACCCTGGGCTAGGGCACAGTCAATGTAAAACACCCTGGGCTGGGGCACGGTCAATGTTACAACACCCTGGGCTAGGGCACGGTCAATGTAAAACACCCTGGGCCAGGGCACAGTCAATGTTACAACACCCTGGGCTAGGGCACGGTCAATGTAAAACACCCTGGGCTAGGGCACAGTCAATGTAAAACACCCTGGGCTAGGGCACAGTCAATGTAAAACACCCTGGGCTATGGCACAGTCAATGTTACAACACCCTGGGCTAGGGCACGGTTAATGTAAAACACCCTGGGCTAGGGCACAGTCAATGTAAAACACCCTGGGCTAGGGCACGGTCAATGTTACAACACCCTGGGCTAGGGCACGGTCAATGTAAAACACCCTGGGCTGGGGCACAGTCAATGTAAAACACCCTGGGCTGGGGCACAGTCAATGTAAAACACCCTGGGCTAGGGCACGGTCAATGTAAAACACCCTGGGCTAGGGCACAGTCAATGTAAAACACCCTGGGCTAGGGCACAGTCAATGTAAAACACCCTGGGCTAGGGCACAGTCAATGTAAAACACCCTGGGCTGGGGCACGGTCAATGTTACAACACCCTTGGCTAGGGCACGGTCAATGTAAAACACCCTGGGCTAGGGCACGGTCAATGTAAAACACCCTGGGCTAGGGCACGGTCAATGTTACAACACCCTGGGCTAGGGCACGGTCAATGTTACAACACCCTGGGCTATGGCACAGTCAATGTAAAACACCCTGGGCTAGGGCACGGTCAATGTTACAACACCCTGGGCTAGGGCACAGTCAATGTAAAACACCCTGGGCTATGGCACAGTCAATGTTACAACACCCTGGGCTATGGCACAGTCAATGTAAAACACCCTGGGCTATGGCACAGTCAATGTTACAACACCCTGGGCTAGGGCACGGTTAATGTAAAACACCCTGGGCTAGGGCACGGTCAATGTTACAACACCCTGGGCTAGGGCACAGTCAATGTAAAACACCCTGGGCTAGGGCACGGTCAATGTAAAACACCCTGGGCTATGGCACGGTCAATGTTACAACACCCTGGGCTATGGCACAGTCAATGTTACAACACCCTGGGCTAGGGCACAGTCAATTCCAGCAGCACTCGACCCGGAGTCGCAACACAATTGAATTAACCAATAATTCTTGGGAAAATACCCAAAGTCTTTGGCCCTTGGCTGGCCAATAATTACAGTCACCGGCTTTGTAAATGTAAAAACAATTACTTTTATTTATAACAAGGACTATAATGAAATATGCAGCAAATACAACTGGTTAACTAATATCTAATTCCCAGGTTTAATTTGCCCCGGCCCCCCCACAACCACCCTCGACAAATACACACAAGACAGACAAACACAGAGGGGAAGAAAGGAGTAAAGAAATAAGTAAAAGGGGGAAAAAAAGTCTTGGTTTCAGATGGTGGTTTTAGCTCCTTGCACCTCTTCAAACTCTTCCAGTTCGAGGCTGTTACTGTCGATTCATTCAAATTTCTGTAATTTCAGAAATACAGCACTCACAGCCTTTCTGGGGCGAGAGAGAGGGAGAGAGCAGGTTCTTGTCTTTGGTTGCTGCCTGTAATGGTTCCCTGTAGATTCATTCATTCAGGTTCTCTGCAGCTTCAGGAGTACAGCACTCACTGCGTTTCTGGAGGGGGGGGGGGGAAGCAGGTCCTCACTCAACTGCTCCCGCAGGTCTCTGAGAACCCCACTGGGATAGGATCCAACCACCATATGTTACAGGGCAGAGTACAGCCTTTCGGCCAATTCATTGGCCACCAGCCAATCAATCAAACTGAGTCCCTCCCTGTCTCTGGTGCCACAATATCTGAGGCCTCCTGGTCAAACTCGCAGAGAGTTCTCTCCTGTAACTTCTGAATTCTTCATTCTCTCAACTTAAAGACACATGTCCATTAATCATCCATGGATCAAAAATGGTGATGGCAAAATAAAATAAAGGGGAAATAAAGGAATAATCAGGAAGGACCCTTACACACCTCCCTCCCTAAAATAATGAAATGTCAGGGCATGGATATTTCATTTTGAGGGATGTAAGACATAAATCACAAACACATATCCATCCATTCCTATTATGAGTATGTAAGTTCCTTTCCCAGTCTTTACATTGGTAACTGGTGAGCCTTAACTCCATGACAAAGCATCCACAATCCCATTATCCTTTCCGGGAATGTGTACAATTTCAACATTGAACTGTTGTAATAATAAAATCCCACGGAATGACATTAGAGCTTAGAACATTACAGCGCATTACAGGCCCTTCGGCCCTCAATGTTGCGCCGACCTGTGAAACCACTCTAAAGCCCATCTACACTATTCCCTTATCGTCCATATGTCTATCCAATGACCATTTGAATGCCCTTAGTGTTGGCGAGTCCACTACTGTTGCAGGCAGGGCATTCCACGCCTTACTACTCTCTGAGTAAAGAACCTGCCTCTGACGTCTGTCTTATATCTATCTCCCCTCAATTTAAAGCTATTTCCCCTCGTGCTGGACATCACCATCCGAGGAAAAAGGCTCCCACTGTCCACCCTATCTAATCCTCTGATCATCTTGTCTGCCTCAATTAAGTCACCTCTTAACCTTCTTCTCTCTAACAAGAACAGCCTCAAGTCCCTCAGCCTCTCCTCATAAGATCTTCCCTCCATACCAGGCAACATTCTGGTAAATCTCCTCTGCACCCTTTCCAATGCTTCCACGTCCTTCCTATAATGCGGTGACCAGAATTGCACGCAATACTCCAAATGCGGCCGCACCAGAGTTCTGTACAGCTGCAATATAATTTAACAGTCCAATATATAATTATCTGTCACAACGACCTATACATATTATACAGTATATATTAACAACCCTGAGAGTCCTTCTGGTTCCTCCCCCCCCCCCCGATCCTGGGCTGCTGCTGCTGCCTTCTTTTTTCCATTCCATCTATCTTTCTGCGAGGTATTCGACGAACGGTTGCCACCGCCTGGTGAACCCTTGAGCCGACCCCCTTAGAACGAACTTAATCCGCTCTAGCTTTATAAACCCTGCCATGTCATTTATCCAGGTCTCCACCCCCGGGGGCTTGGCTTCTTTCCACATTAACAATATCCTGCGCCGGGCTACTAGGGACGCAAAGGCCAAAACATCGGCCTCTCTCGCCTCCTGCACTCCCGGCTCTTGTGCAACCCCAAATATAGCCAACCCCCAGCTTGGTTCGACCCGGACCCCCACTACTTTTGAAAGCACCTTTGTCACCCCCATCCAAAACCCCTGTAGTGCCGGGCATGACCAAAACATATGGGTATGATTCGCTGGGTTTCTCGAGCACCTCGCACACCTATCCTCCACCCAAAAAAATTTACTGAGCCGTGCTCCAGTCATATGCGCCCTGTGTAATACCTTAAACTGAATCAGGCTTAGCCTGGCACACGAGGACGACGAGTTTACCCTGCTTAGGGCATCTGCCCACAGCCCCTCCTCGATCTCCTCCCCCAGCTCTTCTTCCCATTTCCCTTTTAGTTCATCTACCATAGTCTCCCCTTCGTCCCTCATTTCCCTATATATATCTGACACCTTACCATCCCCCACCCATGTCTTTGAGATCACTCTGTCCTGCACCTCTTGTGTCGGGAGCTGCGGGAATTCCCTCACCTGTTGCCTCGCAAAAGCCCTCAGTTGCATATACCTGAATGCATTCCCTTGGGGCAACCCATATTTCTCGGTCAGCGCTCCCAGACTCGCGAACTTTCCATCCACAAACAGATCTTTCAGTTGCGTTATTCCTGCTCTTTGCCACATTCCATATCCCCCATCCATTCCCCCCGGGGCAAACCTCTGGTTGTTTCTTATCGGGGACCCCCCCAAGGCTCCAGTCTTTCCCCTATGCCGTCTCCACTGTCCCCAAATCTTCAGTGTAGCCACCACCACCGGGCTTGTGGTGTAGTTCCTCGGTGAGAACGGCAATGGGGCTGTCACGATAGCCTGTAGGCTAGTCCCCCTACAGGACGCCCTCTCTAATCTCTTCCACGCCGCTCCCTCCTCCTCTCCCATCCACTTACTCACCATTGAAATATTAGCGGCCCAATAATACTCACTTAGGCTCGGTAGTGCCAGCCCCCCCCCCTATCCCTGCTACGCTGTAAGAATCCCTTCCTCACTCTCGGGGTCTTCCCGGCCCACACAAAACCCATGATGCTCTTTTCAATCCTTTTAAAAAAAGCCTTCGTAATCACCACCGGGAGGCACTGAAACACAAATAGGAATCTCGGGAGGACCACCATCTTAACCGCCTGCACCCTCCCTGCCAGTGACAGGGATACCATATCCCATCTCTTGAAATCCTCCTCCATTTGTTCCACCAACCGCGTTAAATTTAACCTATGCAATGTGCCCCAATTCTTGGCTATCTGGATCCCCAGGTAACGAAAGTCCCTTGTTACCTTCCTCAACGGTAGGTCCTTTATTTCTCTACTCTGCTCCCCTGGATGCACCACAAACAACTCACTTTTCCCCATGATCAATTTATACCCTGAAAAATCCCCAAACTCCCCAAGTATCCGCATTATTTCTGGCATCCCCTCCGCCGGGTCTGCCACGTATAGTAGCAAATCGTCTGCATACAAAGATACCCGGTGCTCTTCTCCTCCTCTAAGTACTCCCCTCCACTTCTTGGAACACCTCAACGCTATCGCCAGGGGCTCAATCGCCAGTGCAAACAATAATGGGGACAGAGGGCATCCCTGCCTTGTCCCTCTATGGAGCCGAAAATATGCAGATCCCCGTCCATTCGTGACCACGCTCGCCATCGGGGCCCTATACAACAGCTGCACCCATCTAACATACCCCTCTTCAAAACCAAATCTCCTCAACACCTCCCACAAATAATCCCACTCCACTCTATCAAATGCTTTCTCGGCATCCATCGCCACTACTATCTCCGTTTCCCCCTCTGGTGGGGCCATCATCATTACCCCTAACAGCCTCCGTATATTCGTGTTCAGCTGTCTCCCCTTCACAAACTCAGTTTGGTCCTCGTGGACCACCCCCGGGACACATTCCTCTATTCTCATTGCCATTACCTTGGCCAGGATCTTGGCATCTACATTTAGGAGGGAAATAGGTCTATAGGACCCGCATTGTAGCGGGTCCTTTTCCTTCTTTAAGAGAAGCGATATCGTTGCTTCAGACATAGTCGGGGGCAGTTGTCCCCTTTCCTTTGCCTCATTAAAGGTCCTCGTCAATACCGGGGCGAGCAAGTCCACATATTTTCTATAGAATTCGACTGGGAATCCATCCGGTCCCGGGGCCTTTCCCGCCTGCATGCTCCTAATTCCTTTCACCACTTCTTCTACCTCGATCTGTGCTCCCAGTCCCACCCTTTCCTGCTCTTCCACCTTGGGAAATTCCAGCCGATCCAAGAAGCCCATCATTCTCTCCCTCCCATCCGGGGGTTGAGCTTCATATAATTTTTTATAAAATGTCTTGAACACTCCATTCACTCTCTCCGCTCCCCGCTCCATCTCTCCTTCCTCATCCCTCACTCCCCCTATTTCCCTCGCTGCTCCCCTTTTCCTCAATTGGTGTGCCAGCAACCTGCTCGCCTTCTCCCCATATTCGTACTGTACACCCTGTGCCTTCCTCCATTGTGCCTCTGCAGTGCCCGTAGTCAGCAAGTCAAATTCTACATGTAGCCTTTGCCTTTCCCTGTACAGCCCCTCCACTGGTGCTTCCGCATATTGTCTGTCCACCCTCAAATGTTCTTGCAGCAACCGCTCCCGTTCCTTACTCTCCTGCTTCCCTTTATGTGCCCTTATTGATATCAGCTCCCCTCTAACCACCGCCTTCAGCGCCTCCCAGACCACTCCCACCTGGACCTCCCCATTATCATTGAGTTCCAAGTACTTTTCAATGCACCCCCTCACCCTTAGACACACACCCTCATCTGCCATTAGTCCCATGTCCATTCTCCAGGGTGGGCGCCCTCCTGTTTCCTCCCCTATCTCCAAGTCTACCCAGTGTGGAGCGTGATCCGAAATGGCTATAGCCGTATACTCCGTTCCCCTCACCTTCGGGATCAACGCCCTTCCCAGCACAAAAAAGTATATTCGCGAGTAGACTTTATGGACATAGGAGAAAAACGAGAACTCCTTACTCCTAGGTCTGCTAAATCTCCACGGGTCTACACCTCCCATCTGCTCCATAAAATCTTTAAGTACCTTGGCTGCTGCCGGCCTCCTTCCAGTCCTGGACTTCGACCTATCCAGCCCTGGTTCCAACACCGTATTAAAATCTCCCCCCATTATCAGCTTTCCCATCTCTAGGTCCGGAATGCGTCCTAGCATCCGCCTCATAAAATTGGCATCATCCCAGTTCGGGGCATATACGTTTACCAAAACCACCGTCTCCCCCTGTAGTTTGCCACTCACCATCACGTATCTGCCCCCGTTATCCGCCACTATAATCTTTGCCTCGAACATTACCCGCTTCCCCACTAATATAGCCACCCCCCTGTTTTTCGCATCTAGCCCCGAATGGAACACCTGCCCCACCCATCCTTTGCGTAGTCTGACCTGGTCTATCAGTTTCAGGTGCGTTTCCTGTAACATAACCACATCTGCCTTAAGTTTCTTAAGGTGTGCGAGTACCCGTGCCCTCTTTATCGGCCCGTTCAGCCCTCTCACGTTCCACGTGATCAGCCGGGTTGGGGGGCTTCCTACCCCCCCCCCCCTTTGTCGATTAGCCATCCCCTTTTTCCAGCTCCTCACCCGGTTCCCACGCAGCTGTATCTCCCCCAGGCGGTGCCCCCCCGCCCATCCTCTCCCATACCAGCTCCCCCCTCTCCCCAGCAGCAGCAACCCAGTAATTCCCCCCTCCCACACCCCCCCACCAGATCCCCCGCTAGCTTAATTACTCCCCCCATGTTGCTCCCAGAAGTCAGCAAACTCTGGCCGACCTCGGCTTCCCCCCGTGACCTCGGCTCGCACCGTGCGACGCCCCCTCCTTCCTGCTTCTCTATTCCCGCCATGATTACCATAGCGCGGGAACCAAGCCCGCGCTTCTCCCTTGGCCCCGCCCCCAATGGCCAACGCCCCATCTCCTCCACCTCCCCTCCTCCCCCCATCACCACCTGTGGAAGAGAGAAAAGTTACCACATCGCAGGATTAGTACATAAAACTCCTCTTTCCCCCCTTTTTAACCCCCCTCTTCACCCCCCACATTCGCCCCACCACTTTGTTCAAACGTTCTTTTTAATAACCCGCTCATTCCAGTTTTTCTTGCACAATAAAAGTCCACGCTTCATGCGCCGTCTCAAAGTAGTGGTGCCTCCCTCGATATGTGACCCACAGTCTTGCCGGTTGCAGCATTCCAAATTTTATCTTCTTTTAATGAAGCACCGCCTTGGCCCGATTAAAGCTCGCCCTCCTTCTCCCACCTCCGCACTCCAGTCTTGATAAACGCGGATCACCGCGTTCTCCCATTTACTGCTCCGAGTTTTCTTCGCCCATCTAAGGACCATTTCTCTATCCTTAAAACGGAGGAATCTCACCACTATGGCTCTGGGAATTTCTCCTGCTCTCGGTCCTCGCGCCATCACTCGGTATGCTCCCTCCACCTCCAACGGACCCGCCGGGGCCTCCGCTCCCATTAACGAGTGCAGCATCGTGCTCACATATGCCCCGACGTCCGCTCCCTCCGCACCTTCAGGAAGACCAAGAATCCTCAGGTTGTTCCTCCTTGCGTTGTTTTCCAGTGCCTCCAACCTTTCCACACATCGTTTCTGATGTGCCTCCTGCGTCTCCGTCTTCACCACCAGGCCCTGTATGTCGTCCTCATTCTCGGCTGCCTTTGCCTTCACGACCCGAAGCTCCCGTTCCTGGGTCTTTTGTTCCTCCTTTAGCCCTTCGATCGCCTGTATTATCGGGGCCAACAGCTCTTTCTTCATTTCCTTTTTGAGCTCTTCCACACAGCATTTCAAGAACTCTTGTTGTTCAGGGCCCCATGTTAAACTGCCACCTTCCGACGCCATCTTGGTTTTTGCTTGCCTTCCTTGCCGCTGCTCTAAAGGATCCACTGCAATCCGGCCACTTTCTCCTCCTTTTTTCATCCGTATCCAGGGGGGATTCCCTTCTGGTTTACCGCACAGTGTTTTTAGACTCAAAATTGCCGTTGGGGCTCCTATCAAGAGCCCAAAAGTCCGTTTCACCGGGAGCTGCCGAAACGTGCGACTCAGCTGGTCATCGCCGCACCCGGAAGTCTCAGGTTTTACACTCTCTAACCACAAGTGAATTATAGTCTGTATAAACTTTTTGCTATTGTCATGTTGGACATATACGTCAAAGTGCTGAAGGACTGGTAGCACTGACCCTAACCCCCAGGTCACCTGTGGCCCCATTAAATGTTGTGAACACTCCCGGGCTGCCAGCACTGCTTAGCCCAGTACCACGGCCTTCAATCTCTCCAGTACCACGGCCTTCAACCTCTCCAGTACCACGGCCCTCAATCTCTCCAGTACCACGGCCTTCAACCTCTCCAGTACCACGGCCTTCAATATCTCCAGTACCTCGGCCTTCAATCTCTCCAGTACCTCGGCCCTCAATCTCTCCAGTACCTCGGCCTTCAATCTCTCCAGTACCTCGGCCCTCAATCTCTCCAGTACCTCGGCCTTCAATCTCTCCAGTACCTCGGCCTTCAATCTCTCCAGTACCTCGGCCCTCAACCTCTCCAGTACCTCGGCCTTCAACCTCTCCAGTACCTCGGCCCTCAATCTCTCCAGTACCTCGGCCTTCAATCTCTCCAGTACCTCGGCCTTCAATCTCTCCAGTACCACGGCCCTCAATCTCTCCAGTACCTCGGCCTTCAATCTCTCCAGTACCTCGGCCTTCAATCTCTCCAGTACATCGGCCTTCAATCTCTCCAGTACCACGGCCTTCAATCTCTCCAGTACCACGGCCTTCAATCTCTCCAGTACCTCGGCCCTCAATCTCTCCAGTACCACGGCCTTCAATCTCTCCAGTACCTCGGCCCTCAATCTCTCCAGTACCACGGCCTTCAATCTCTCCAGTACCTCGGCCTTCAATCTCTCCAGTACCTCGGCCCTCAATCTCTCCAGTACCTCGGCCCTCAATCTCTCCAGTACCACGGCCTTCAATCTCTCCAGTACCTCGGCCCTCAATCTCTCCAGTACCACGGCCCTCAATCTCTCCAGTACCTCGGCCCTCAATCTCTCCAGTACCACGGCCTTCAATCTCTCCAGTACCTCGGCCCTCAATCTCTCCAGTATCTCGGCCCTCAATCTCTCCAGTACCACGGCCCTCAATCTCTCCAGTACCACGGACCACGGCCTTCAATCTCTCCAGTACCACGGCCCTCAATCTCTCCAGTACCACGGCCTTCAATCTCTCCAGTACCTCGGCCTTCAATCTCCCCAGTACCACGGCCTTCAATCTCTCCAGTACCTCGGCCCTCAATCTCGCCAGTACCTCGGCCCTCAATCTCTCCAGTACCTCGGCCCTCAATCTCTCCAGTACCTCGGCCTTCAATCTCTCCAGTACCACGGCCTTCAATCTCTCCAGTACCTCGGCCCTCAATCTCTCCAGTATCTCGGCCCACAACCTCTCCAGTACCACGGCCCTCAATCTCTCCAGTACCACGGCCTTCAATCTCTCCAGTACCTCGGCCCTCAATCTCTCCAGTATCTCGGCCCACAATCTCTCCAGTACCACGGCCCTCAATCTCTCCAGTACCACGGACCACGGCCTTCAATCTCTCCAGTACCACGGCCCTCAATCTCTCCAGTACCACGGCCTTCAATCTCTCCAGTACCTCGGCCTTCAATCTCCCCAGTACCACGGCCTTCAATCTCTCCAGTACCTCGGCCCTCAATCTCTCCAGTACCTCGGCCCTCAATCTCTCCAGTACCACGGCCCTCAATCTCTCCAGTACCACGGCCCTCAATCTCTCCAGTACCACGGCCCTCAATCTCTCCAGTACCACGGCCTTCAATCTCTCCAGTACCACGGCCTTCAATCTCTCCAGTACCTCGGCCCTCAATCGCTCCAGTACCTCGGCCTTCAATCGCTCCAGTACCACGGCCCTCAATCGCTCCAGTACCACGGCCCTCAATCTCTCCAGTACTTCGGCCCTCAATCGCTCCAGTACCTCGGCCTTCAATCGCTCCAGTACCACGGCCCTCAATCGCTCCAGTACCACGGGCCTCAATCTCTCCAGTACCTCGGCCTTCAATCGCTCCAGTACCACGGCCTTCAATCTCTCCAGTACCACGGCCTTCAATCTCTCCAGTACTTCGGCCTTCAATCTCTCCAGTACCTCGGCCCTCAATCTCTCCAGTACCTCGGCCCTCAATTTCTCCAGTACCTCGGCCTTCAATCTCTCCAGTACCACGGCCCTCAATCTCTCCAGTACCACGGCCTTCAATCTCTCCAGTACCTCGGCCCTCAATCTCTCCAGTACCTCGGCCTTCAATCTCTCCAGTACCTCGGCCCTCAATCTCTCCAGTACCTCGGCCCTCAATCTCTCCAGTACCACGGCCCTCAATCTCTCCAGTACCACGACCCTCAATCTCTCCAGTACCACGGCCTTCAATCTCTCCAGTACCTCGGCCCTCAATCTCTCCAGTACCACGACCCTCAATCTCTCCAGTACAACGGCCCTCAATCTCTCCAGTACCACGGCCTTCAATCTCTCCAGTACCTCGGCCTTCAATCTCTCCAGTACCTCGGCCTTCAATCTCTCCAGTACCACGGCCTTCAATCCCTCCAGTACCTCAGCCTTCAATCTCTCCAGTACCTCGGCCTTCAATCTCTCCAGTACCATGGCCTTCAATCTCTCCAGTACCACGGCCCACAATCTCGCCAGTACCTCGGCCGTCAATCTCTCCAGTACCACGGCCCTCAATCTCTCCAGTACCTCGGCCCTCAATCTCTCCAGTACCTCGGCCTTCAATCTCTCCAGTACCTCGGCCCTCAATCTCTCCAGTACCTCGGCCTTCAATCTCTCCAGTACCACGGCCGTCAATCTCTCCAGTACCACGGCCCTCAATCTCTCCAGTACCTCGGCCTTCAATCTCTCCAGTACCTCGGCCTTCAATCTCTCCAGTAACACGGCCTTCAATCTCTCCAGTACCTCGCCCCTCAATCTCTCCAGTACCTCGGCCCTCAATCTCTCCAGTACCACGGCCCTCAATCTCTCCAGTACCTCGGCCTTCAATCTCTCCAGTACCACGGCCTTCAATCTCTCCAGTACCACGGACCACGGCCTTCAATCTCTCCAGTACCTCGGCCTTCAATCTCTCCAGTACCACGGCCCTCAATCTCTCCAGTACCTCGGCCTTCAATCTCTCCAGTACCTCGGCCTTCAATCTCTCCAGTACCTCGGCCCTCAATCTCTCCAGTACCTCGGCCTTCAATCTCTCCAGTACCACGGCCTTCAATCTCTCCAGTACCACGGACCACGGCCTTCAATCTCTCCAGTACCTCGGCCTTCAATCTCTCCAGTACCACGGCCCTCAATCTCTCCAGTACCTCGGCCTTCAATCTCTCCAGTACCTCGGCCCTCAATCTCTCCAGTACCTCGGCCCACAATCTCTCCAGTACCACGGCCCTCAATCTCTCCAGTACCTCGGCCCACAATCTCTCCAGTACCACGGCCCTCAATCTCTCCAGTACCACGGACCTCGGCCTTCAATCTCTCCAGTACCACGGCCTTCAATCTCTCCAGTACCACGGACCACGGCCCTCAATCTCTCCAGTACCTCGGCCTTCAATCTCTCCAGTACCTCGGCCCTCAATCTCTCCAGTACCACGGCCCTCAATCTCTCCAGTACCACGGCCCTCAATCTCTCCAGTACCTCGGCCTTCAATCTCTCCAGTACCACGGCCTTCAATCTCTCCAGTACCTCGGCCTTCAATCTCTCCAGTACCACGGCCCTCAATCTCTCCAATACCACGGACCACGGCCTTCAATCTCTCCAGTACCACGGCCTTCAATCTCTCCAGTACCTCAGCCCTCAATCTCTCCAGTACCACGGCCCTCAATCTCTCCAGTACCTCGGCCATCAATCTCTCCAGTACCACGGCCCTCAATCTCTCCAGTACCTCGGCCCTCAATCTCTCCAGTACCTCGGCCCTCAATCTCTCCAGTACCTCGGCCCTCAATCTCTCCAGTACCAAGGCCCTCAATCTCTCCAGTACCTCGGCCCTCAATCTCTCCAGTACCACGGCCCTCAATCTCTCCAGTACCTCGGCCTTCAATCTCTCCAGTACCTCGGCCTTCAATCTCTCCAGTACCACGGCCCTCAATCTCTCCAGTACCTCGGCCTTCAACCTCTCCAGTACCTTGGCCCTCAATCTCTCCAGTACCACGGCCCTCAATCTCTCCAGTACCACGGCCCTCAATCTCTCCAATACCACGGACCACGGCCTTCAATCTCTCCAGTACCATGGCCTTCAATCTCTCCAGTACCTCGGCCCTCAATCTCTCCAGTACCACGGCCCTCAATCTCTCCAGTACCTCGGCCTTCAATCTCTCCAGTACCACGGCCTTCAATCTCTCCAGTACCTCGGCCTTCAATCTCTCCAGTACCTCGGCCCTCAATCTCTCCAGCTCGACTTGATGAACTGTGGATCACAGCCTTTCCGCTTCTTTCTATGACATGTCCAACATGCACTACATTTCAGTCTCGGAACTGAGCCAATGCCTGTCGAGACGGATGTGGCTTTCACATTCAGAGATTCTTATGTGTACATCTTGATTAATTAACTGAATGCCCATGGTGTTTCCCCCCAGCTCAGTCTATACTCTTTCTCTACGTCTGTATTATATCTTCTCTTTGTTCTTCTGTCGATAACTTTGCCTCTTTGTTTTTAGAACTTCCTCTGATATCTTCAAACATGCCTTGTTTTCACTCTTCTTCAAAAACCGCCAGACAACGAGCGGGATTCTCCGATCCTGCGCCGGGTCGGAGCATCACCGGGGGGAAGGGTGCGAATCCCGGCACGCCGCTCCAACGCCAGGCTGCCGATTCTCTGCCGACCGGAGAATCAGCGCCAATGGCACCGGCACGGTTGCCGCGGCGCCGGTTTAGCGGCTCCCCCCACCCCCGGCGATTCTTCACGCTCGACGGGCCGTGCTCCGCCAAGTTCCCCCGGCCTCGTTCGAGTGCGGCCCTACCCGGTGGGACCTCGGCGTTCTGGCTGTGGGGGCCGTCCTGGTGGGGGTGAGGGGGGGATCCGACTCAAGGTGGGGGGGCCTCCACGGTGGCCAGGCCCGCGATCGGGGGCCACAGGCCGCCCCCCGACCTTCAACGTCGACATCCCACCGGCCCAGAGCAGGTTAGAACAGCGCCGGCGGGAATCCGGTTTTTTTAAACGGCCGCTCGGCCCATCAGGGCCGGAGAATCGTGAGGGGGGGGCGGGGGGGGGGGGGGTGGGTGGGGGGGGGGCGCGCATAGAGCGGCCCGCGAACGGAGCCGCGCCAACCACGCTCTGCGGAGAATCGCGTGGCCGGCGTCGGGGGCGGCGTGTCCCGGTCGCGGGGATTTTCCGGCCCGGCCCAGGGCTGGGAGAATCCTGCCCATAATCTCCAGCTTTCATTGAACTCTCTGGAGGGAAAACCAAACCATTCTCCAGTAAGAGAGTTTGGGTCGCACTTGTGTCCCTTCAAATAGTTATGGGTTTGGCTCCATCAGGTGATGAAAAGGGGGTGATAGTCTCCTTCGACAAAAACCCTGCGTATCTCTCCTCCACCTCATTCCTCACACCTGCTCCCACAGCAGTGTTTACCTCAGGCCTCCTCAGCCCAGTTACAGCTGCAGTCTGCCCAGTAGTATTCTCCACTTCAGTTCCCTTTTCAGAATTCCCCTTATGAACTCCCACCAGTCCCATGGGCTTTCCCTGCAACTTCCAACATGCTGAAGGAATGTGTCCCACCTTTTTACAACGGTAACACCTCGGTCCGCATCTCACCTCCACCCTCAGTACCTTCTTTCCTGGTCTGAGGAGGAAATCGCAGCACATTCCCAGCTATCCATTCTTTCCTGGTCTGAGGAGGAGATCGCAGGACATTCCCGGCTGTCCATTCTTTCATGGCCTGAGGAGGAGATCACAGCACATTCCCAGCTATCCATTCTTTCCTGGTCTGAGGAGGAGATCGCAGGACATTCCCGGCTGTCCATTCTTTACCGTGATTACCTGCCTTCCTTTCACTTTCCCATTTCCTATCCTTTTCAAAATTACGGTGATGGAACAAAGGTTTAAATTTAATGATGAGCTCATAATGGTCAACCATAATGTGGCCTGACTAGCAGTCTTCACCTCCTGGTCATCAACATGGGTTCTTATTGTCGAAGGTAGGGAATTCTTAAATTCCTTTATGAGAGGAACCTCGCTCCGAGCCTCCTAAGTATTTGCAATGCTCGTACCCACCTATCAAAAATGTTCTGCCAAACCCCTTTGAATTCCGCATTCGTCAGTCCCGGTTGTCTCCTTAGATTCCAAACCTTTTGCCTATGTGCCTCGGGAACCAATTCATATGCACCCAGAATAGCCCTTTTCATCTGATCATAATTTGTAGACATCCCTTCTGACAGGGAAGCCTGATCTTCCTGCGCCCACCCCATCAATTTACTCTGCATGGGTAACGTCCACTTTTCTTTTGGCCACGCCATTTTGGGTCGCTATTTTCTAAAAACCCTAAAAAAAAGGTTTCCAGCTCCTTCTCTTTGAATTTTGGGAGGGTCTGTATAAATTTAAATGCGTCACCACTGGGCACCGTTCGAAGATTAAGCTCCCCTCTCATTCCTGGAAGCTCCCGACTAATTTCCGGCCCCTTAAGCTGAAACTCTCCCTCTTTTGCTTTTTCCTCTCTCTCTGATTCCAACCTCCTCTTTTCCATTTCCCTTTTAATTCCCTTTCATGCTCGAACTGCAACTGAGTTCTCTCCAGCTCAATTTCCCCACCAGAAAATTTCCCGACTGCTACTCGACTTCATGGGCTCAACCCATCTCTTTCACATTTAAATGTGGAGCAATTGGGTCAGTTACCTCCGCCTTCCTCGGTCTAGCTGGTACCTCTATTTTTTACTTCCCTGCCAATTCAACTAGTTTGTCTTTTCGAAGCTCTTTTAAATAAACCAGAGCCAAGTTGTCCACCTGAAGAAAATCCTTAGCAGCCTCCAGAGCCCCCCCTGTTATATTGCTACAAAACCTGGTGTCTCTTTTTAATTCATATTGAAACCCAAAACTAGCCATCTACCTTTCCAAAGGTCCCCGCCCTGAGCCCCAAAATTATGTTATGACCCCCTAGGCTGAGGTAAGGTCAATTCCAGCCCCACTTCACCTGGAGTCATAAAAGTGAATTAACCAATAATTCTGAGAAAAATACCCAAGGTCTCTGGGGCTTGGCTAGCCAATAATTCCAGTCACCAGGTTTGTAAATGTAAACACAATTACTGTTTATTTATAACAAGAACTATAATGAAACATGCAGCAACTGGTTAACTGTTATCTAATTCCTAATACTCTGCTTTAACTTGTACCCCCCCCCCCCACTAACACAGACACACAAGACAGACACACACAGAGGCGAAGAAAAGGGGAAAAAAACATAAGTAAAAGGGGGAAAAAGTGTGTTTCAGGTGGTGGTTTTTAGCACCTTACTCCTCTTCAAACTTCGCTTTGAGGACACAGCTATTACTGTAGATTCGTTCAGGTCTCTGTAGTTTCAGAAATACAGCACTCACAGCCTCCCTGGAGAGATATAGAGAGAGCAGGTTTGTGTCTTTGGTTGCTGCCTGTAATGGTTCCCCTGTAGATTCATTCATTCAGGTTCTCTGCAGCTTCAGGGATACATCCTTTCTGGAAAGGGGAAGAAAGAAGGTTTCGGACTCGAGTGCTGCTTCAGGCCTCTGAGAACCAGCCCACTGGGATAGGATCCAACCACCACCTGTTACCAAGCGAAGTGCAGCCTTTTGACCAATTCATTGGCCACCAGCCAATCGATCAAACTGAGTCCCACCCCATCGCTCTCTGATGCCAAAAGGTCTGAGGCCTCCCGGTTAAAGTAGCAGAGAGTTCGCTCCTGTGACTTCTGAATTCCCCTTTCTCTCTACTACTCGGCTTAAAGACACATGCCCATTCATCACCCAAGATGATAACAGCAAAATATAAGAAAGGGGAACTAAAGGAATATTCAGGAAGGATCCTTACATATATTACAGTGTGCTGGTGGGTCCAAATTGATTTAAACTGATTTCTCAGGATCATACCTTACTTGGAGTCTGACTCCTTCAGTTTCATAAAACCAGCAATCTTTGATTTTCTAACTGTACACCCAGATTCATGAGTATGAGACATTTATCAATTATTATGACAAGGTTATGAATTGGCAATCATATGCATTCTGTAAGAATACAGCCATGCTCATCCATTAGCATCTTAACTAAATTCCATTTCAAATCCCTTTCTTTTACAGGGATATAATCGGCTTTAAAACTCAAAAGTTTAAAGGAAATGGACAAAGTCAAAGGGAGCGCATTGCCGTGATAATCTCAATGCTCAAATGTTACATTTCATACAGGATCAGCTGTTTAAATAAATGGCTTTCGAAAATGCTGTAAGAGTGTTTGGTACAGATGAAAATATCCCCAGTGAATAAAGTTGAGATTTCAGCCTCCCAAATGCCGTAATTTAAATGTTGTGCATTGTCACCACAAATAAACTCAAAATGCTAAAATAAAGAACTCAGTTCCTCCTTGTCTTTGTAAACAAGTAGGCAACAACATTGAAACGGTGCATTTATTGTTGGAAAACACGTTAATATGGTCCATATTTTTGCACCTTTGGGCTGTGTGCATTGGGGTTCGGTGCAACCTCCAATAAATGAGTTTTAAAAGTACCTCTTGCCCAACATGCATATTCTTCACCAGCAGCTCAAGGTGCTGACAACCCTTG
Source organism: Scyliorhinus torazame (assembly GCF_047496885.1). Taxonomy (NCBI): domain Eukaryota; kingdom Metazoa; phylum Chordata; class Chondrichthyes; order Carcharhiniformes; family Scyliorhinidae; genus Scyliorhinus; species Scyliorhinus torazame. Next base: position 6,456,585 of record NC_092707.1, on the reverse strand, counting down.
TCCGCTACAACCGCTCTTTGGGCAGTCTTTCTGCAGCCACTGCTTGCAAATGCACAAAGCCCCATCAATAATAAAGCCCTCCCAGGCTCTTCACGGAAACATTAACAAACGTGCAAGGGGAACCGATGGGGCAGGTTAGAGGAAAAGTGTTTCCAGTGATTCTGAACTCCCCATTGTATCTAAATTAGAGCCAGACATTTGAAGAGTAAAACTTAGGAAACACCCTGAGCAGAGCGCGTAAGAGAGGTTTGGAACTCCTCCATAAACAGCAATCGACACAAAGTCAAGTCAATGTTATAGAGTCAGAAAGGTTCACAGCAGGGAAACAGGCCCTTCGGCCTGGCTTGTCCATGCCGCCCAGTTTCTATCACTGAGCTAGTCCCAATTGCCCACATTTGGCCCATATCCCTCTATACCCACCCTGCCCATGTAACTGTCTAACTGCTTTTTAAAGGAAAAAATTGTACCCGCCTCTACCACTGCCTCTGGCAGCTCGTTCGAGATGCTCACCGCCCTCTGTGTGAAGAAATTTCCCCTCTGGTCTCTTTTGTATCTCTCCCCTCTCACCTTAAACCTGTGCCATCTAGTTCTAGACTCCTCTACCTCTGGGAAAAGATGTTGACTATCTACCTTATCTATGCCCCTCATTATTTTACAGACCTCTTATCAGTTCACCCCTAAGCCTCCTGCGCTCCAGGGAAAAAAGTCCCAACTACCCAGCCTCTCCTTATAGCTCAGACCATCAAGTCCTGGTAGCATCCTCGTAAATCTCTTCTGCACTCTTTCTAGTTTAACAATATCCTTTCTATAATAGGGTGACCAGAACTGAACACAGTATCCCATGTGTGGCCTTACCAATGTCTTGTACAACTTCAACAAGACGTCCCAACTCCTGTATCCAATATTCTGACCAATAAAACCGAGCATGCCGAATGCCTTCTTCACCACCCTGTCTATGGGGTACAGGTATCTGGCGCAGAGTCTGTCCCTGTTGCTCAGAAGGGAAGGGGGGAGAGGAGTAGTTGGTGTGTTGCGTCCCAGGTGCCAGGGTGCGTGATGTCTCGGATCGTGTTTTCGGGATCCTTAAGGGGGAGGGGGAGCAGCCCCAAGTAGTGGTCCACATAGGTACCAACGACATAGGTAGGAAAAGGGATAGGGATGTAAGGCAGGAATTCAGGGAGCTAGGGTGGAAACTTAGATCTAGGACAAACAGAGTTATTATCTCTGGGTTGTTACCCGTGCCACGTGATAGCGAGACGAGGAATAGGGAGAGAGAGGAGTTGAACACGTGGCTACAGGGATGGTGCAGGACGGAGGGTTTCAGATTTCTGGATAATTGGGGCTCATTCTGGGGTCGGTGGGACCTCTACAAATGGGATGGTCTACACCTGGACCAGAGGGGTACCAATATCCTGGGGGGGGAAATTTGCTAATGCTCTTCGGGAGGGTTTAAACTAGTTCAGCAGGGGATTGGGAACCTGAATTGTAGCTCCAGTATACAGGAGGTTGAGAGTAGTGAGGCCATGAGTAAGGTTTCAAAGTTGCAGGCGTGTACCGGCAGGCAGGAAGGTGGTTTAAAGTGTGTCTTCTTCAATGCCAGGAGTATCCGGAATAAGGTGGGTGAACTTGCAGCATGGGTTGGTACCTGGGACTTCGATGTTCTGGCCATTTTGGAGACATGGATAGAGCAGGGACAGGAATGGTTGTTGCAGGTGCCGGGGTTTAGATATTTCAGTATGCTCAGGGAAGGTGGTAAAAGAGGGGGAGGGGTGGCATTGTTAGTCAAAGACAGTATTACGGTGGCAGAAAGGACGTTTGATGAGGACTCGTCTACTGAGGTAGTATGGGCTGAGGTTAGAAACAGGAAAGGAGGGGTCACCCTGTTAGGGGTTTTCTATAGGTCTCCGAAAGGTTTCAAAGATGTAGAGAAAAGGATTGCAAAGATGATTCTGGATAGGAGCGAAAGCAACAGGGTAGTTGTTATGGGGGACTTTAACTTTCCAAATATTGACTGGAAACGCTATAGTTCGAGTACTTTAGATGGGTCTGTTTTTGTCCAATGTGTGCAGGAGGGTTTCCTGACACAGTATGTAGATAGGCCAACGAGAGGCAAGGCCATATTGGATTTGGTACTGAGTAATGAACCAGGACAGGTGTTACATTTGGAGGTAGGTGAGCACTTTGGTGATAATGACCACAATTCGATTACGTTTACTTTAGTGATGGAAAGGGATAGGTATATACCGCAGGGCAAGAGTTATATCTGAGGGAAAGGCAATTATGATGCGATGAGGCAAGACTTAGGATGCATCGGATGGAGAGGAAAACTGCAGGGGATAGGCACAATGGAAATGTGGAGCTTGTTCAAGGAACAGCTACTGCGTGTCCTTGATAAGTATGTACCTGTCAGGCAGGGGGGAAGTGGTCGAGCGAGGGAACCGTGCAATTCTGGTCGCCGCATTATAGGAAGGATGTGGAAGCATTGGAAAGGGTGCAGAGGAGATTTACCAGAATGATGCCTGGAATGGAGGGAAGATCTTATGAGGGAAGGCTGAGGGACTTGAGGCTGTTTTCGTTCGAGAGAAGTGTCGTGTTGGGTGTTCCGATATACAAACGAACCAACACGGTTGTAGATGGTACAACTCTGTTTTATTATTCTGTACAATAATAACTATTAACTTCTGGCTGTGGTTCGTGCTTCACCAGCTAACCTGTAGACCCAGCCCGAGCACTATCTTAGTGAGGCACTCAGCACATGGTGTATGTCTGAGTGGCACGCTGTGAGCTCTGTGCTCTGAGCTATCTCCTGCTGGAATGAGCAGGAACTGTTTTATAGTGCATGTGCTCTCACTGGTGATTGGCTGTGATGTTGTGTGTGTGTTGATTGGTCCGTCTACCTGTCCATCAGTGTGTGTGTGATTGCACCATGATATGTTAATATGGACATCATGACATCCCCCCCTTTTCATAAGGATATGTGCCTACATGGTAATAAATATTGGTGTGTACTGAGTGCGGCTGAGTATGTGTGTGCAATATTTACAACATGTACATGAGGCTAAACTATATACAGAGGAAGGTGTCAGGTGCAACAGAGCAACGAGGTTGTACCATAAACAAAACAAGTGCAATCATCAAATATCGAAAGAGAACTCCTGGAACGACAAGAAAGAAACACGTTAACATTATTGCACGACAAGTCAGTGAGTCCAATGTGCAAACAGGCTCATAAGTTCAGTCTATTAGGTGGGCGATGAATTCGGGTTGACCGCCTCAAGGGTGGGTCAGGATCCACCGGCTGAGGAATGGGCCTGGCCACAGGCGACAGAGGAACAGGCAGAGTGGCAGGAAGCTCCACGAAGTCGACATCAGGGACAACAGGAGGGCGTGGCACCGGTGCATGATCACGTAGCGAGCGCGGAAGCAGCCGAAGGGCCCGCTGATTACGCCGGCGAATGGAGCCATCAGGCATGCGAACCAGGAACGAGCGGGGAGCCACGCGGCGGAAAACCTCGGCAGTTGCCGACCAGCCGCCCTCTGGTAGGTGTATGCGGACATTGTCTCCAGGCGCCAGGGCAGGAAGATCAGTTGCCCGAGTGTCATGTGCCACCTTCTGCTGAGCATGCTGCTGTCGCATCCTTTGCATTACTGGAGCATGGTCGGGTTTAGGAACATGAATGGACGGCACAGTGGTCCTGAGGGCGCGACCCATCAACAGCTGGGCTGGTGAGAGGCCTGTGGACAGTGGGGCCGAGCGATAGGCCAGCAGGGCTAAACAGAAGTCAGATCCGGCATCAGCAGCCTTGCAGAGGAGCCGCTTCACGATATGGACGCCCTTTTCCACCTTGCCATTCGACTGGGGATGCAGGGGGCTGGGCGTCACGTGTGTGAAGCCATATGAAGCAGCAAAAGACCATTCTTAGCTCGCAAAACAGGGCCCATTGTCCGACATGACGGTGAGCGGAATGCCATGGCGAGCGAAGGTTTCTTTGCATGCTCTGATTACAGCTGATGATGTCAAGTCGTGCAGGCATATGACCTCTGGATAATTGGAAAAATAGTCAATTATAATGACGTAGTCCCTGCCGAGCGCATGAAAGAGGTCCACGCCCACCTTCGCCCAGGGGGACGTTACCAACTCATGGGGCTGAAGTGTCTCAGGGGGTTACGCCGGCTGAAACCTTTGGCAGGTGGGGCAGTTGAGCACCATGTTGGCGATGTCGTCGCTGATGCCCGGCCAGTACACAGCCTCTCGGGCCCTCCGCCTGCACTTTACAACCCCGAGATGGCCTCCGTGCAGTTGTTCGAGGACAAGCCGGTGAATGCTGTGTCGGATCACAATCCGGTCCAGCTTCAGGAGGACACCATCAATGACGGCCAAGTCGTCCCGGACATTGTAGAATTGTGGGCACTGCCCCTTGAGCCACCCTTCCGTCATGTGGCGCATCACACGTTGTACAAGGGGGTCAGCCGCAGTCTCATGGCGAATGTGGGCCAGACTTGCATCAATAGCTGGTAGATTGGCCGATGTGAAGGCTACATGTGCGTCGACCTGACAAACGAATCCCCCCGATTCGGGCGGTGTGCTCACTGCTCTGGACAGGGCATCCGCGATGATGAGGTCCTTTCCCGGGGTGTAGACAAGTTGGAAGTCGTACCTCCGGAGCTGGAGCAGAATGCGCTGGAGGCGAGGGGTCATCTCATTGAGGTCCTTTTGTATGATGCCGACCAGGAGGCGATGGTCGGTTTCCACGGTGAACTGAGGAAGACCATACACCTAGTCGTGGAATTTATCTATGCCGGTTACCAAACCCAGGCACTCCTTCTCAATCTGCGCATAGCGCTGTTCTGTGGGGGTCATGGCCCGCGAGGCATAGGCGACCGGGGCCCATGATGCAGTGTCGTCCCGTTGCAGGAGTACCGCCCCAATGCCGGACTGGCTGGCATCAGTCGAGATCTTTGTGTCTCGAGTAGTGACGAAGAACACCAATACCGGGGCAGTGGTGAGCTTGATCTTGAGCTCCTCCCATTCCTTCTGGTGTGCGGGCAGCCACTGGAACTCCGTGGACTTCTTGACGAGGTGGCGCAGAGCCGTTGTGTGGGAGGCAAGGTTGGGAATAAACTTCCCCAGGAAGTTGACCATCCCGAGAAAGCGCAACACTGCCTTCTTGCCTGCCGGCTGCGGCGTGGCTGCAATAGCTGCCACTTTGTCTGAATCCGGACGCACCCCTGACCGGGATATGTGGTCCCCCAGAAACTTTAGCTCAGTTTGGCCAAAAGAACACTTGGCTCGGTTGAGGCACAGGCCGTGTTCCCGTATCCGCTCGAAGACACGCTGGAGACGACTGATGTGCTCCTGTGGTGTGGTGGACCAGGTGATGACGTCGTCAACATAGACGCGCACCCCTTCGATGCCCTCCATCATCTGTTCCATGATTCGATGAAACACCTCGGATGCCGAGATGATGCCAAACGGCATCCTATTGTAGCAGTATCTGCCAAAGGGAGTGTTGAAGGTGCACAGCTTCCTGCTGGACTGATCCAGTTGGATCTGCCAAAAACCCTTTGAGGCATCAAGCTTGGTAAAAATTTTAGCCCGGGCCATTTCGCTCGTGATTTCTTCCCGTTTGGGTATGGGGGAGTGTTCCCTCATGATGTTATTGTTCAGGTCTTTTGGGTCGATGCAGATCCGGAGCTCGCCAGAGGGCTTTTTTACGCACACCATGGAGCTGACCCATGGCGTAGGCTCCGTGACCCGGGAAAGCACTCCTTGGTCCTGCAGCTGCTGCTTGAGTGGTGCTGGGACTCTACGAGGTGTGTGAATGACCGGGGTGGTGTCCAGTTTGAGCCGTATTCTGTAAGTGTAGGGCAATGTGCCTATGCCCTCGAATACCTCCTGGTTGTGGGCGAGGAGCGAGTGGAGCTGTGCCCTGAAGTCTGCATCCGGGAAATTGGACGTGCCTTTTGGAGACTGAGTGTGTACCCGCTGAACGAGGTGGAGAACCTTGCACGCCTGTGCGCCTAGCAGAGAGTCCTTCGAGGATCCAACTATCTCAAAAGACAGTGTGGCTGTGTATGAATTGTGTGCAACCTCGAGCTGGCAAGACCCCATGGCCGGGATAAACATTACCGTTGTAATCGACCAACTGACAGTGGGATGGCCGATTCGGTGGTTTAACCTTCAAGGTGTGGAAGGCTGACCATGCAATGAGATTGGCAGAGGCACCAGCGTCTAAGCGGAATGTGATTGGTGATCGGTTGACCGTTAGGGTGGCACACCATTCATCGCCCGGATTAACGCTGTGCACTGGCATCGGCTGGTGGGTCCTACTTGGGGACATCCGATTTCTGTCAATTACTGCAACGCGGAAGGGTTCCTGGTCGTCGGTATCACCGGTCTGTGCGTCGTCAGAGTATGACTCGGTGTATGGAGGCTGAATGGCCCGCACGTCCCTGCGAGGCTGGCGGAATTGCGGAGCGTTGGCAGGTTGAGCTGCTCGACAGCAGGCAGCGTAGTGGCCCATCCTGCCACAGCGGAGGCATTGTCGAGTTTTGGCTGGACATTGCCGCTTTAAATGTGCGGATCCACAGTTGCCGCACGTCGTGACGTCATGGTGTTCGTTGCGCCACCGCGCATGCGCGGTGCGGTCCTGCGTAGAGCGCGCCTGCGTGTCATGTCCCTCTGCGTCGACGTCCCCTCTTTTGGCGCATGGAAAGTGTGCAAAATGGCCGCCCTCGTCCAGGCCGTGGGCCGGGAGGAACTCGATCGACTGGACCCGCTCGGCCTCGTAGGACCCCTGCCATGCCGGTTCGGCCCCCTGGAATTGGGAGTACCGGCTGGTCGCGTTCTCGTGGAGGACGCAGGTTTCGATGGCGGTGGCTAGGGTGAGGCGCTTTATTTTGAGGAGCTGCTGGCGTAGGGTGCCCGAGGTGACCCCAAAAACTATCTGATCCCGAATCATGGAATCGGAGGTGGCCTAATAGCCGCAGGACTGCGCGAGGATACGGAGGTGTGTCAAAAAAGATTGAAAAGGCTCATCCTTACCCAGCAGGCGCTGCTGGAAGAGGTACCTCTCGAAACTCTCATTCACCTCGACGCTGAAGTGTTGCTCAAGTTTTAGAAGGACTGTCTTGTACTTCGTCTTGTCCTCGCCTTCCGCGAATGCCAGGGAGTTGTAGACGTGGATGATGTGTTGCCCCGCCGTGGAGAGGAGGAGGGCGATCTTCCTGGTGTCCGATGCATTCTCCCTGTCTGTGGCTTCTAGGAAGAGCTGGAAGCGCTGTTTAAACAGCTTCCAGTTTACGCCGAGATTTCCAGCGATTTGGAACGGCTGCGGTGGGTTGAAGGTGTCCATGGTGCAGGATGGCGGATCTCTGAAGAGGTGCAGGTAGGTCTCACAGTCGCTGGCGAGTTTCCAGTCCTGGTATCATGTCGTGTTGGGTGTTCCGCTATACAAACGAACCAACACGGGTGTAGATGGTACAACTCTGTTTTATTATTCTGTACAATAACAACTGTTAACTTTTGGCTGTGGTTCGTACTTCACCAGTTAACCTGTGGACCCAGCCCTGGCACTATCTTAGAGAGGCACTCAGCACATGGTGTATGTCTGAGTGGCACGCTGTGAGCTCTGTGCTCTGAGCTATCTCCTGCTGGAATGAGCAGGAACTGTTTTATAGTGCATGTGCTCTCACTGGTGATTGGCTGTGATGTTGTGTGTGTGTTGATTGGTCCGTCTACCTGTCCATCAGTGTGTGTGTGATTGCACCATGATATGTTAATATGGACATCATGACAAGAAGAAGGTTAAGAGGTGACTTAATTGAGGCATACAAGATGATCAGAGGATTGGATAGGGTGGACAGTGAGAGTCTCTTTCCTTGGATGGTGATGTCTAGCACGAGGGGACATAGCTTTAAATTGAGGGGAGATAGATATAAGACAGATGTCAGAGGCAGGTTCTTTACTCGGAGAGTAGTAAGGGTGTGGAACGCCCTGCCTGCAACAGTAGTGGACTCGCCAACACTAAGGGCATTCAAATGGTCATTGGATAGACATATGGACGATAAGGGAATAGTGTAGATGGGCTTTAGAGTGGTTTCACAGGTCGGCGCAACATCGAGGGCCGAAGGGCCTGTACTGCGCTGTTATGTTCTATGTTCTATGTCCACCTGTGACTCCACCTTCAAGGAGCTATGGACCTGTACCCTTAGATCTCTTTGTCTGTAACTTTCCCCAACTCCCTACCATTAACTGAGTAGGTCCTGCCCTGATTTGATCGACCAAAATGCATCACCTCACATTTATCCAGATAGATTTTTGTGAACCAAGGATAATAGAGCTGCCCCACCCACTCACATAACTGGTTGGCAGTTAAGTGTCAGTCAAATCTACCTTGATCTAAAAGCAGGTGGGGGAGGGGAGTCAATTCAGGGCAATTTAAAAAGAGCAACTTGTAAACTCACTCCCAGTGAGTTCTCCCAGTGAGCCAGAGAAGACAGAGCCAGGAGTGAGACACAGCTAAGAGTGAGTTTGGGAATTTGAATCTAGGTGGGAATTCGAAGCTGGGTGGGGAGGAAGTGCTTTTTATCCCTGGTAAGTGACTGGTAAGTAGTGTTTCGGTTTTCTTTTTCTTTTCATTGGTATATTTATTAATTTTTTTCTTCTTGTTTTTTTTTTTAAAAATTTTTTTTTGGGGGGACGGGTATTGTAATTGTTGAAGTTAACCGAAGGTTTAAGACATGGCAGGAGATCTCAGACCCGTGTCATGCTCCTCGTGTGCGATGTGGGAGCTCAGGGACACATCCATTGTCCCTGGCTCCTTCACGTGCAAGAAGTGTGTCCAGTAGCAGCTCCTGTTAGACCGCTTGACGGCTCTGGAGCTGCGGATGGACTCACTTTGGAGCATCCGCGATACTGAGGACATCGTGGATTGCACGTTTAGCGAGTTGGTCACACCGCAGGTGAAAGGTACTGTGGGAGATAGAAAATGGGTGACCAAAAGACAGAGCAAGAGTAGGAAGGCAGTGCAGGTGTCCTCTGCGGTCATCTCCCTGCAAAACAGATATACCGCTTTGGATACTGTTGAGGGAGATGGCTCACCAGGGGAAGGCAGCAGCAGCCAGGTTCATGGCACCGTGGCTGGCTCTGCTGCACAGCTGGGCAGGGAGAAGAATGGCAGGGCTATAGTGATAGGGGACTCAATCATAAGGGGAATAGACAGGCAGTTCTGCGGATGCAATCAAGACTCCAGGATGGTATGTTGCCTCCCTGGTGCAAGGGTCAAGGATGTCTCGGAGCGACTGTAGGACATTCTGGGGGGGAGGGTGAACAGCCAGCTGTCGTGGTGCACATAGGCACCAATGATAGAGCTAAAAAACGGGATGAGGTCCTACAAGCTGAATTCAGGGAGTTAGGAGTTAAACTAAACTTGGCAACATTGAATTCCATCTGCCAGACCCTAGCCCATTCACCTAACCTATCCAAATCCTTCTGCAGACTTCCGGTATCCTCTGCCCTTTTTGCTTTACCACTCATCTTAGTGTGGTCTGCAAACTTTGACACATTGCACTTGGTCCCCAACTCCAAATCGTCTATGTAAATTGTGAACAACTGCAGGCGCAACACTGATCCTTGAGGGACCCCACTAGTTACAGGTTGCCAACCAGAGAAACACCCATTTATCCCCACTCTCTGCTTTCTGTTAGTTAACCAATCCTCTACCCATGCTACCACTTTACCCTCAATGCCATGCATCTTTAGTTTATGCAGCAACCTTTTGTGTGGCACCTTGTCAAAAGCTTTCTGGAAATCCAGATATACCACATCCATTGGCTCCCCGTTATCTACTGCACTGGTAGCGTCCTCAAAAAATTCTACCAAATTAGTCAGACACAACCTACCCTTTGTGAACCCATGCTGCGTCTGCCCAATGGGGCAATTTCCCTCCAGGTGCCCCGCTATTTCCTCCTTAATGATAGATTCCAACACTTTCCCTACAACCGAAGTTAAGCTTACCGGCCTATAATTACCCGCTTTCTGCCGACCTCCTTTTTTAAACAGTGGTGTCACGTTTGCTACTTTCCAATCCTCTGGGACCACCCCAGAGTCTAGTGAATTTTGATAAATTATCACTAGTGCGTTTACAATTTCCCTAGCCATCTCTTTTAACACTCTGGGATGCATCCCATCAGGGCCAGGAGACTTGTCTACCTTTAGCCCCATTAGCTTGCCCAATACTGCCTCCTTAGTGATTACAATCATCTCAAGGTCCTCACCTATCATATCCTTATTTCCATCAGTCACTGGCATGTTATTTGTGTCCTCCACTGTGAAGACTGACCCAAAAAACCTGTTCAGCTCCTCAGCCATTTCCCCATCTCCTATTATTAAATCTCCTTTCTCATCTTCCAAAGGACCAATATTTACCTTAGCCACTCTTTTTTGTCTTATATATTTGTAGAAGCTTTTACTATCTGCTTTTATGTTCTGAGCCAGTTTACTTTCATAGTCTACCTTACTCTTCTTTATGGCTTTTTTTTTGATGAATGAAAAATGAAATGAAAATCGCTTATTGTCACAAGTAGGCTTCAAATGAAGTTACTGTGAAAAGCCCCTAGTCGCCACATTCCGGCGCCTGTTTGGGGAGGCTGGTACGGGAATTGAACCGTGCTGCTGGCCTGCCTTTGTCTGCTTTCAAGCCAGCGATTTAGCCCTGTGCTAAACCAGCCCCTTCAGGGGTAATGGGAAGAAGGCAGGAGAAAATTATCAGCCATGATTGAATGGCGGAGCGGACTCGATGGGCCGAGTGGCTTAATTCTGCTCCTATGTCCTATACTCCTATGGGGTATTCGTGGACATCTTCAACCTCTCTTTACAACAATCTGAGGTCCCTACCTGCTTCAAGAAGACGACCATCATCCCTGTCCCAAAGAAAAGCCAAGCAGCGTGCCTGAATGACTATCGTCCAGTGGCTCTGGCATCCATCATCATGAAGTGCTTCGAAATGTTAGTCATGGCACGAATCAACTCCAGCCTCCCGGATTGCCTTGATCCACTACAGTTCGCCTACCACTGCAACAGGTCCACAGCAGACGCCATCTCCATGGCCCTGCACTCTACCCTGGAACACCTAGATAACAAAGACACCTATGTCAGACTCCTATTTATCAACTACAGCTCAGCCTTCAACACCATCATTCCTACAAAACTCATCTCCAAACTCCGTGGCCTTGGACTCGGCTCCTCCCCCTGCGACTGGTTCCTGAACTTTCTCACCCACAGGCCACAATCAGTAAGGATAGGCAACAACACCTCCTCCACGATCATCCTCAACACCGGTGCCCCACGAGGCTGTGTCCTCAGCCCCCTACTATACTCCTTATACACCTATGACCGTGTGGCCAAATTCCCCTCCAACTCAATTTTCAAATTCGCTGATGACACCACCGTAGTGGGTCGGATTTCAAACAATGACGAGACAGAGTACAGGAATGAGATAGAGAATCTGGTGCGATGACAATAATCTCTTCCCCAATGTCAACAAAACGAAGGAGATTGTCATCGACTTCAGGAAGCGTAGTGGAGAACATGCCCCTGTCTATATCAATGGGAACAAAGTAGAAAGGGTCGAGAGCTTCAAGTTTTTAGGTGTCCAGATCACCAACAATCTGTCCTGGTCCCCCCCCCCCATGCCGACACTATAGTTAAGAAAGCCCACCAATGACTCTACTTTCTCAGAAGGCTAAGGAAATTTGACAAGTCACCTACGACCCTCACCAACTTTTACAGATGCACCATAGAAAGCATTCTTTCTGGTTGTATCACAGCTTGGTATGGAGCCTGCTCTGCCCAAGATCGCAGGAAACTACAAAAGGTCGTGAATGTAGCCCAGTCCATCACGCAAACCAGCCTCCCATCCATTGACTCTGTCTATAATTCCCGCTGCCTCGGAAAGGCCGCCAGCATAATTAAGGACCCCACGCACCCCGGACATACTCTCTTCCACCTTCTTCCGTCAGGAAAAGGATGCCAAAGTTTGAGGTCACGTACCAACTGACTCAAGAACAGCTTCTTCCCTACTGCCATCAGACTTTTGAATGGACCTACCTCGTACTAAGTTGACCTTTTCTCTACACCTTGCTATAACTGTAACATTATATTCTGCAGTCTCTCCTTCCTTCCCTATGTACGGTATGCATTGTTTGTACAGGATGCAAGAAACAATACTTTTCACTGTGTACTAATACATGTGACAATAAATCAAATCAAATGTCTTATGGGGAAGCTGAATTATCCAACTCTTTCCAATATTGATAACAAACTACAAGAAGTATATCAAAGCAGGTGACCAAAAGCTTTGTCAAAGAGGAGCATGTTGAAAGGAGTGGCTGAGAGACAGAGGGACTTACAGGGCTTCGGGCCTATGCAGGCGAGGGCACAACTGTAAATGGTAGCAACTAACATCGCAGACAGGCAAGAGGTCAGAGTGGGGGCACAGACATCTTGGAGAATTGTAGGTCTGGAGGAGATTGCAGTAGGGGGGGGGGGGGGGGGGGGGTTGGGGGAGGATAAAGACCCTTGAGGGATTTGAAATCAAGGATGAGAAATTTAAATGAAGCTTTTCCTGACCCGCTCCGGTCGTCGATGGGTCAGGCTTGATGGGTGAACAGAGAGCTTGAACACAAGCAGCACTGAGGTTTATGAAGGGTGCAAACTAGGAAGCCGGCCAGAAGATCCATTGTAAGAGTCAAGGCTAGCGGTAAGAGGCATAGATGGGTGATTCAGTTGCTGAGCTGCGGGTGCGGCTGAGGTAAGCAGTGTTATGACGGTGGAAGTAGGTTGTCTTTGTGACGGAGAGCATATGGTGTCAGAAGCTCAGTTCAGGGGGCCACGGTAACGACATGTTCCAGTGAAAGGGGTGGAGTTTGTGGCACTCTTTAGTCATCAATTTAGTCATCCTTAATTGGAGGAACATTTTGCTCAACAAATACAGATGTCAGACAAGCCCCATGTCAAAGCAAAGGCAATGGAGAAGTGGAGAGGAGTTGATGAGGTGAGCGACATTCCAGATCAGATAAGGTTAGATGAACTTATATGGTTACATGGACTTCAGTAAAGCCTTTGACAAGGTGCCTCATGGAAGACTGGTACAAAAGGTGAAGTCACACGGGATCAGAGGCGAGGTGGTAAGATGGATTCAGAACTGGCTCGGTCACAGAAGGCAAAGGGTAGCAGGATGTTTTTCTGAATGGAAGGTTGTGACTAGTGGTGTTCCACAGGGATCAGTGCTGGGGCCTCTGTTGTTTGTGGTGTAGATAAACGATTTCTAGGAAAATGTAGCCGGTCTGATTAGTAAGTTCGCGGATGACACCGAGGTTGGTGGAGTGGCAGATAGTGTTGAGGATTGTCAGAGGATACAGGAGGACATAGATAGGTTAGAGATTTGGGCAGAGAAATGGCAAATGGTGTTTAATCCGGAAAAATGTGAGGTAATGCATTTTGGTAGGTCTGACATAGAGGGGAAATATACCGTAATATAGAAAGTCAGAGAGATCTGGGCGTGCAGGTCCACAGATCTTTGAAAGTGGCAACACAAGTGGACAAGGTCGTCAAGAAGGCATACGGAATGCTTGCCTTCATTGGACGGGGCATCGAGTATAAAAATGGGCAAGTCATGCTGTAGTTGTATAAAACCTTGGTAAGGCCGCACTTGGAATATTGCGCACAACTCTGGTCGCCACACTACCAGAAGGATGGAGCCTTTGGAGAGAGTGCAGAGGAGGTTTACCAGGATGTTGCCTGGTATGGAGGGTGTTAGCTATGCGGAGAGGCTGAATAGACTCAGACTGTTTTCATTAGGAAGATGGAAGTTGAGGGATAACCTGATAGAGGTCTACAAGATTATGAAGGGTATGGATAGAGTGGATGGGCAGGCACTCTTTCCCAGGGTGGAGGGGTCAGTCACCAGGGGGCATTGGACAATAGAACATTGCAGAAGGAGGCCATTCGGCCCATTGAGTCTGCACCAACCCACTTAAGGCCTCACTTCCACCCTATCCCCGTAACCCAATAACCCCTCCGAACCTTTTTGGACACTAAGGGCAATTGAGCATGACCAATCCGCCTAACCTGTACAGGCTGTTTAGCACAGGGCTAAATCGCTGGCTTTGAAAGCAGACCAAGGCAGGCCAGCAGCATGGGTCGATTCCCGTAACAGCCTCCCTGAACAGGCGCCATGTGGCGACTAGGGGCTTTTCACAGTAACTTCATTTGAAGCCTACTTGTGACAATAAGCGATTTTCATTCTTTGGACTGTGGGAGGGAACTGGAGCACCCGGAGGAAACCCACATAGACACGGGGGAGAACGTGTAGACTCCGCACAGACAGTGACCCAGCAGGGAATCGAACCTGGGACCCTGGTTCTGTGAAGCCCAAGTGCTATCCACTTGTGCAACCATAGGTTTAAGGGCTGTGGGGCACCGTTTAGAGGAGATGTGTGAGGTGGGGTTTTTACACAGAGGGTGGTGAGTACCTGGAACGCGTTGCCAGAGGAGGTTGTGGAAGCAGATACATTAACGGTGTTCAAAAGGCATCTTGACAAACACATGGATAGGACGGGTATAGAGGGATACGGCACAAGGAAGTGCTGAGGGTTTTGGCCAAGGTTGGTATCATGACTGGTACAGGCTTGGAGGGCCGAAGGGCCTGTGCTGTATTGTTTGGAAGGGGTTTGTATGGAACATATAGTGCTGCAATTTTATCTAAACTATTCAGCCCATCATGACTGCACTGATTCTCCAAATGAGTATTCTCACCCTGCACAAATAATCTTATGCCCTCTTCACTGTCTCAGTGAAACTACCTCGGGAAAAGGTTTTTCTCACATCGCATATACTGATTTTGCAAATCTATTGGAATCTGTCCTCTTATTCTGGATCCTTTTACGAGCAGGAAGTTCCTCTCCGTCTACTTTGTCCAGATGATTTTGAGCATCTCTCTCAAATCTCCTCCTCCCCTTTGCTCCAAAGAGAACAATCCCAACTTTAAAAAAAAAATGTGTTCATGGGCTGTGGGTGTCGCTGGCTGTGCCAGCATTTATTGCCCATCCCTGAGGGCATTTAAGGGTCTGGAGTCACATGTAGGCCAGACCAGGTAAGGGCAGCAGATTTCCTTCCCTAAAGGACATTAGTGAACCAGATGGGTTTTTAAGACAATCGGCAATGGTTTCATGGTCTTCTAATGAACACAAATTTCACCAACAGCCCTGGTGGGATTTGAACCCGGATCCCCAGAACATTATCCCAGTGACATCACTACGCCACCCCATCGTCATAACGATGCTTCTCATTCCTGGAACCATTGGGTACCGCCTCCAATGTGTTCACCTCCTTCCTGTGGCATGTTGCTGCAGGGGCTGGTTTAGCACAGCGGGCTTGTAATGCAGAACAAGGCCAGCAGCGCGGGTTCAATTCCCGTACCAGCCTCCCCGAACAGGCGGCGGAATGTGGCGACTAGGGGCTTTTCACAGTAACTTCATTGAAGTCTACTTGTGACAATAAGCAATTTTCATTTCATTTCTTGGCTGTAGAGGTTGGGTCGTTATGGTCAAGGCTGAGATAGATTTTTAATCAGGAAGGGAATCAAGGGTTATGGGGATAAGGCAGGAAAGTGGAGTTGAAGATTGTAACAGATCAGCCATGATGTTATGGAATGGCACAGCAGGCAGGATGGGCCGAATGGCTTACTTCTTCTCCTATGTCGCATGGTCCTAAAACGGTTCATCGTATTCCTGGTGTGGTCCAACTATTACAATTAGTACAGTATAAGCCTTGTATTTTTATACTCCATTGCATGAAGTAAAGGCCAACATTCCAGTTGCCATCCCAATTACTTGTACTTGCGTGCTGGTACAAGGACCCCCAAATCACTCTGTGCTGAAACATTCCCCATTTAAACAATATGTGCATTTTCCTACATTATATTCCATCTGCCACGTTTATCCCACTCAACCGATCTATATTCCTCTGCAGACCGCCATCCTGATCACTTGCCTTCCCACCTATTGGCAATAGTGCATTCACTTCCCTCGTCCAAGTAACTTAATATATATTGTAAATAATTTCAGCCACAGCAAGTCTATCCTGCTCATTACTACCTCCGATTTTAATAAATTTGTCATGCATTAGTTCCCCTTCATGAAGCTATGCTGATTCTGCTTGATTATATTATGTATTCTTAAATACTCTGCTCTTATATCCTTTAGAAGACATGTGAAGCTAACTGGCAATAGTTACCAGAGTGTCTCCTTTTTAATTAAAGATGTTACATTGGCAGTTTTCTGGGACTTCTCCAGACTAAGGATTTTTGGAAGATTTGTACCAGTGCATCCAAAACCTCTGTAGTTACTTCCTTAAATATCCTAGGATGCAATCCATCAGGTGCAGTGGATTTAACTGCCTTTAGCCCCATTAGTTACCCTAGCACATTTTTGCGAGTAATTGTTATTCCTTTTTTATATATTTAAAGTTTACTGTCCGTCTGTTTTTATATCGTTTGCTAGCTTTCCCGGTTTAACTTCTCCCTTTTTTTTGTTGGCTTTTAAAATTTTCCCAATCCTCTGTATATTTTTTCTTTTGAAATGAAATGAAAATTGCTTACTGTCACAAGTCGGCTTCAAACGAAGTTACTGTGAAAAGCTCCTAGTCGCCACATTCCACCGCCTGTTCGGGGAGGCTGGTACGGGAATTGAACCGTGCTGCTGGCCTGCTTTCAAAACCAGCGATTTAGCCCAGTGTGCTAAACCAGCCCCGTTATTAACCATTATATAAACCATTAGTTTAATAACTTTCTTGGTTAACCAGGATTGATTTACCTCCTTCCTAGAATCCTTCTTCCTTACTGGATACATATTTGCTGGAAGTCATGAACTATTTTCAGAAACATCGGTCATTGCTGATCAACCATATTTTCTGCTAAACTTCTTTCCTAGTCCACTCCAGCCAACCTTGCCCTCATTCCTTTCCCAGTCCACTCCAGCCAACTCTGCCCTCATTCCTTTCCCAGTCCACTCCAGCCAACTCTGCCCTAATTCCTTTCCTAGTCCACTCCAGCCAACCTTGCCCTCATTCCTTTCCCAGTCCACTCCAGCCAACTCTGCCCTAATTCCTTTCCCAGTCCACTCCAGCCAACTCTGCCCTCATTCCTTTGCAATTTTAGTTAAGCAGCTGTTTCTGACTGAAGATTCTCACACACAAATAGAGGGCTATATTCAACCATGTTATGGTCACAATTTCCTAGGGGGATCCTTTACTCAAACCAGCCTCATTACACATTCCAAGGTCTAAAATAGCCTGATCCCTGGTTGGATTCACATCTTATTCGAGGAATCCTTCCTTTTGGCTACATCTGCTAATTTGATTTTCCCAATCCACAAGATTAAAATCACCCATGATTAATGTACTGCATTTTTTACATGCCTTCATTATCTCCTGATTTATTCTGACAGTATAACTACTGTTAGGTCTATAAACTACTCCCACCAGTGCCATTTCCCCCATATTATTTCTTAGCTCCACCCATATGGATTCTACATCTTCTGATCCAAAATCAGCCATGATCTGAAAGGGCTCAGTGCTGAATTGCTGACTTCTTCTCCCAATTCCTATCATTTCTCATTATTGTACTTATTCCATCTCCTACTAACAAAGCTACCCCACCACACGACACGGTCCTTATGAAAAGTCTAAGAACCCTGAATAGTTTCCGCTTCGTCACCATGGCCTGGGTAGCATTTGCTTCCTTGATAATGGCATTAGCAAAGCATTAATTTAGAACCTTCGCTATGGTCCTGCCTCCATGCATAAATCCCTTTTGGTCCCTCATCATCCCTACTCCTCCTTTTACCACCTTTTTACTATTTAAATGCCATTTGAAGTCTTTAGGATTGCCCTTTATGTTGGCTCAGTCTTTTCTCATGATTAGCGTAAACAGAACCTGTATTAGGATTAAAAGTGTAATAAACCAAAACGGTGTACAAAAAGGATATAGAAGCAATGGAAAGTGCAAAATGATTTACACAGGAACACAAAACTGAGAGTGTGCAACCATCAAAGATTAAACAGGCAGAGGTTCTTCTAAATTGAAGCAAGCCAGAAGGTGATCCGATAGAAGGTATTAATAGAGCGCTGGGTAGATTGTAATAACAACCTGGTTCATACCATAAGTGCAGGGTCACATATCCCCCAGCTACCAGGGTTGGACTGCGTAGTATCAAATCTTATAAACACGAGTGAAACACACACCCTGGTGCAACCTCAAGAAGTTAGACTGGTGCATAATTTGCAAACTGAATGTTAGAAACATGAAAGGAGAGGTCACACTGTTGGGAGTCTTCTATAGGCCTCCAAATAGTTCTAGGGATGTAGAGGAAAGGATGGCGAGGATGATCCTGGATAAGAGCGAAAGTAACAGGGTAGTTATTATGGAAGACTTTAACTTTCCAAATATTGACTGGAAAAGATATAGTTCGAGTACATTAGATGGGTCGTTTTTTGTACAGTGTGTGCAGGAGGGTTTCCTGACACAATATGTTGACAGGCCAAGAGGCGAGGCCACGTTGGATTTGGTTTTGGGTAATGAACCAGGCCAGGTGTTGGATTTGGAGGTAGGAGAGCACTTTGGGGACAGTGACCACAATTCGGTGACGTTTACGTTAATGATGGAAAGGGATAAGTATACACCACAGGGCAAGAGTTATAGCTGGGGGAAGGGCAATTATGATGCCATTAGACGTGACTTGGGGGGGGGGGGGGGGGGAGATAAGGTGGAGAAGTAGGCTGCAAGTGTTGGGCACACTGGATAAGTGGAGCTTGTTCAAGGATCAGCTACTGCGTGTTCTTGATAAGTATGTACCGGTCAGGCAGGGAGGAAGGCGTCGAGCGAGGGAACCGTGGTTTACCAAAGAAATGGAATCTCTTGTTAAGAGGAAGGAGGAGGCCTATGTGAAGATGAGGTGTGAAGTTTCAGTTGGGGCGATGGATAGTTACAAGGTAGCGAGGAAGGATCTAAAGAGAGAGCTAAGACGAGCAAGGAGGGGACATGAGAAGTATTTGGCAGGTAGGATCAAGGAAAACCCAAAAACTTTCTATAGGTATGTCAGGAATAAGCGAATGACTAGGGAAAGAGTAGGACCAGTCAAGGACAGGGATGGGAAGTTGTGTGTGGAGTCTGAAGAGATAGGCGAGATACTAAATGAATATTTTTCGTCAGTATTCACTCAGGAAAAAGATAATGTTGTGGAGGAGAATGCTGAGACCCAGGCTAATAGAAGATGGCATTGAGGTACGTAGGGAAGAGTTGTTGGCAATTCTGGACAGGCTGAAAATAGGTAAGTCCCCGGGTCCTGATGGGATTTATCCTAGGATTCTCTGGGAGGCCAGGGAAGAGATTGCTGGACCTTTGGCTTTGATTTTTATGTCATCATTGGCTACAGGAATAGTGCCAGAGGACTGGAGGATAGCAAATGTGGTCCCTTTGTTCAAAAAGGGGAGCAGAGACAACCCCGGCAACTATAGACCGGTGAGCCTCATGTCTGTAGTGGGTAAAGTCTTGGAGGGCATTATAAGAGACAAGATTTATAATCATCTAGATAGGAATATGATCAGGGATAGTCAGCATGGCTTTGTGAAGGGTAGGTCATGCCTCACAAACCTTATCGAGTTCTTTGAGGTGACTGAACAGGTAGACGAGGGTAGAGCAGTTGATGTGGTGTATGTGGATTTCAGCAAAGCGTTTGATAAGGTTCCCCACGGTAGGCTATTGCAGAAAATACGGAGGCTGCGGATGGAGGGTGATTTAGAGATGTGGATCAGAAATTGGCTAGCTGAAAGAAGACAGAGGGTGGTGGTTGATGGGAAATGTTCAGAATGGAGTTCTGTTACAAGTGGAGTACCACAAGGATCTGTTCTGGGGCCGTTGCTGTTTGTCATTTTTATCAATGACCTAGAGGAAGGCGCAGAAGGGTGGGTGAGTAAATTTGCAGACGATACTAAAGTCGGTGGTGTTGTCGATAATGTGGAAGGATGTAGCAGGTTACAGAGGGATATAGATAAGCTGCAGAGCTGGGCTGAGAGGTGGCAAATGGAGTTTAATGTAGAGAAGTGTGAGGTGATTCACTTTGGAAGGAATAACAGGAATGCAGAATATTTGGCTGATGGTAAAGTTCTTGGAAGTGTGGATGAGCAGAGGGATCTAGGTGTCCATGTACATAGATCCCTGAAAGTTGCCACCCAGGTTGATAGGGTTGTGAAGAAGGCCTATGGAGTGTTGGCCTTTATTGGTAGAGGGATTGAGTTCCGGAGTCAGGAGGTCATGTTGCAGCTGTACAGAACTCTGGTACGGCCGCATTTGGAGTATTGCATACAGTTTTGGTCACCGCATTATAGGAAGGACGTGGAGGCTTTGGAGCGGGTGCAGAGATTTACCAGGATGTTGCCTGGTATGGAGGGAAAATCTTATGAGGAAAGGCTGATGGACTTGAGGTTGTTTTCGTTGGAGAAGGTTAAGAGGAGACTTAATAGAGGCATACAAAATGATCAGAGGGTTGGATAGGGTGGACAGTGAGAGCCTTCTCCCGCGGATGGAAATGGCTGGCACGAGGGGACATAGCTTTAAACTGAGGTGTAATAGATATAGGACAGAGGTCAGAGGTAGGTTATTTACGCAAAGAGTAGTGAGGCCGTGGAATGCCCTACCTGCTACAGTAGTGAACTTGCCAACATTGAGGGCATTTAAAAGTTTATTGGATAAACATATGGATGATAATGGCATAGTGTAGATTAGAAGGCTTTTGTTTTGGTGCAACATCGTGGGCCGAAGGGCCTGTACTGCGCTGTATTGTTCTATGTTCTATGAATGCACATGTGAAGAAGCAGCAACCTTCACTTCACAACCTTCCAATGTTTTTATTTTGAACCAGCTATGAACTGATCCAATGCAGAAATATACAAATACAAGTAGGGTTACAGCTGCATAAACCAACAATTGAACATGGATCAAAATCCTGGAATTCCCTAACAGCACAGTGGGTGTACCTACACCACGGACTGCAGCGATTCAAGGCAGCTCACCACCACCTACTGACATTAGAGATGTGCCAGTCTTAGCTTAACCACATCCCATGAAGGAATTTAAAAAATGAAGACCATTTTGGTTGACCACCGTTACACATTTGGTATATTCATTCCAGCAGGAAACAGGACCCACCACGTTAAAGGCATCAGTCGTGCTCAGTGTTATGGAACTGACATGTCTTGGTGAAAGGATACGCACAGGAACAGGTGGTTCCCTCACAAACCACGTGCACAGAAAATTGATCACTCAAACTGATTTGCAGACCAGGTCTTCTGCGAACTGTTTCACCAAGTGAAATAAAACCAATACATCATCCAGGAGGCAGTAAGCACATTTCAACTCACCCAAAGTGCAACTCATCCTCAAAGGGAATTTAGTAATATTCATGACATGACTTATGCTGTTGACTGGCTGGTGTTTAAAACTTGTGTAGTTCAAAGCTGTACTGCACAGGAATTAACAAAAATAATGTAATCAAATAAATGTCCATTAATTGTTTATGAAATCAGCATTCAGGTCTCAGCAAACTGAGTTCTATTTTATCTGCATTAGGTCACAGCAGGTTCTTGTACACTGCAACCTTTATTGTGCATGTTGCTTACTGAGCCAGTCCTCCAGTTATTTCCCAACCGCTGACTTCAGTCACACTACTGAACATTTCTGCAAATTAATAAAATCACCTAACTAAAAAGAAAAGTAACCATTCTGGCTGAAGATTTGAAGCTCCTAATTTGCTACTGTGCAATACAGAGAATTAACAGAATTAACAATTTTGTCCATGTAACTCTCGTAACATTAACAAAAATATTTAGTTTACAACAATCCTGTCACATACCCACATTTCTCCAAAAACTAAAAATTGTAATCCAGAACAATTCAATGGTCCAAAACTTGCAATAGTCAAAAAGGAATCATTGCAAAATGTATACTTCAAATAACTAAATCATAGCTTTAACTATTACAGAAAGCAATATCCAATACAGGACGGTGGTTCAGTTAGTCTGCAAAATGGTTCAGAAATGTACTTTACACAGGAAAAATTCAAATTTATTCACAAGTAGTTTGTTCAACTGATGCCCACTTGGACAAGATACATAGAATCCCTACTGCAGAAGGAGGCCATTCAGCCCATCGAGTCTGTGCCGGTCCTTGGAAAGAGCACCCTACTTAAGCCCACGTCTCCACCCTATCCCCGTAACCCAACTTAACCTTTTGGTCACTAAGGGCAATTTCAGCATGGCCAATCCACCTAACCTACACATCTTTGGACTGTGGGAGGAAAGCGGAGCACCCGGAGGAAACCCACGCAGACACGGGGACAAAGTGCAACGCTACACAGTGTGGAGGCTGGAATTGAACCCTGGTCCCTGGAGCTGTGAGGGAGCAGTGTTAACCACACTACCATCCTTAAATTCAGCTGATTCCGGTAGTTAGCAAAATGCTAAAATGAACCTGACATAGCCCAGGCTCGACATCCAGAACCCACTCCCACCCCCAAAACAAAATTTGATTAAGATCCATACGCTTGGGTGCAATGCACTACATTATGGAGTGATGGGAACAGGGATCCTTACCCACAATCCCAACTCTACATCAGCTGCATCACTGTGGGTGGAAGGATACGGTCCCCTTGGTTGCAATTTGAATATATTATGCCAGAAAGAAAATAACCTGGGGGAAACAATGCGTTTATACCTCCAGTCCAACCTTGGAAAAAAACCATTTGATTTGATCCATAATTAACCCTGGATGACAATTGCAAAGCTGCCGCCGGCTGATCAGAACAAGGTGCTGCTGTGTACGGTCCAGATTAGATGGTCTAGTCTGTGTATGCTCTTGCTGTAATCAGCACCAACAGCTTCAGCAGCCCTCTAGTGGGGAATCGGAAATTCTCCCTCGATTCTCCTCTATATGATCCGGTGAGCACCAGGACCAGGCTCAGCTGCATGATTTCATGATCAAATATTCTGTAAATGTTCACCATCCATGATCACAGAAGAACTGCCACAGGTGAGAAACTAGAAGAGCCCAGGTGTCTGGGGAACATTCTGAAAGGATCATGAAATAAAAATCGCTTATTGTCACAAGTAGGCTTCAAATGAAGTTATTGTGAAAAGTCCCCATCATAAGTATATTCTGGGGCAAACTGCAGTTTACCTTGAGCAGTAAGTTGGTAAACAGTAGAGAAAGTGATCTAACTAATAGAGCGGATACACTAATCTTCAAATTGGAGAGAATGCTAGTAGAAAAGAGCATATAAAGTAAATGAGATTCTGCGTTCTACACATGGGGCAGTGTATATAAAGCTAGCATTACTGAACATATGCAAGCCATTACTTGCAACATAATAGGTACTGTTTGTATAATGGG
The DNA here is from genome assembly GCF_047496885.1 of Scyliorhinus torazame. NCBI lineage: Eukaryota > Metazoa > Chordata > Chondrichthyes > Carcharhiniformes > Scyliorhinidae > Scyliorhinus > Scyliorhinus torazame. The sequence goes on along the minus strand of NC_092707.1, from coordinate 6,433,081 downwards.
GCACTGCGTTAGAGGGAGGTGAAGGTGATACACTAGATTTGTATTAGGAATGGGTCAGAATCCTGGAACTCCCTAGCTAACAGCTTGTTAACTAGGACAATAAATGCCAGCACAGGATGCCCACATCCAGTGAATAGAAAAAGAATGTGAGGTCATATCTATAAAGACAAATTTAGAAATTTGAGTTCTACTCCTCCAATGGTATTCCTTATCTGAAACAATGAATCCATAATTAGCTTTCAAAAGAAAAATCAACAAAACGAAGTAGTTCTAGGCATAGGGTCAAAACAAAAAAGGACAACGTGGATGGATGCTTTGTAGAAAATAGATATAGATGAAGGCCAAACGGCCAGCTCTCCTGGTATAGAATTCGATGGTTGTAGCTCTGATAAGCCAGAAGTTACAATTTGAGGGTTATTAGAAGACGGAATGCAGTGACGAGGCACACTTAGTACGGAATGGGGTACACATTGGAAAAATTAAATTAAAAAGGATACTGGGAAAGGGGATTATAGAGCAGGCAGTCTTAATCGAACTAGTATCAGAAGCACACTGGACAGGGCTGACAATATGTCTATGACTCGAGGTTGCTTTAATTCGGAGAACATAAAACTTTTTTTGTAAATCCAAAGTTTGCTGCCGGCGTGTGGGGGAATTGGCATGCAAAACCTGAGCAACCTTTGCCTCGAATTCTGTGGTTGTAGAAAACAGAAGATTAAAAAAAGTTGCAAAAGAGTGAAAAAAAAAGTCAAAATCCAGATGGAATGAATGTACAAATAGGTCTGGTTTTCCATTTATAGATGTGTGCCCAAGCACTTGAAATTTGCCCTCGTCGAAAAAATATATCCTTGGTAAATGCCAGTTTATAAGGTTGCTTTGAGCAGTAGCCATGGCAGAAAATCATGATGTGTGTTCACAGGTAATAAAGTCGGTCTGCCAATGCCAGACTGGGCTCTCGATGAATACTTTGCCCCACCAGGAATGCTAGCTTGTGGGCATACTGGCAGGGGGCTGGTACACGGATGACACCCTGCAAAAAGACAGAACAAGATCAATTTACAAAGACTTTATGCATTTGCGAGCAGAAAACCTCCAGGTTAATTTTAGCATTTAAATATATTAATTTTGTTTTGTGGATAAAATGCAATTATTCCTTCTGAACTGCAACATACCCTCTTCAATTAACACCTGAAGCTTATTGAGGGTGCTAGGCCTTTTCTCATTAGAACGGAGAAGGATGAGGGGCGACTTGATAGAGGTTTATAAGATGATCAGGGGAATAGATAGAGTAGACAGAGACTTTTTCCCCAGGTGGAACACACCATTACAAGGGGACATAAATTTAAGGTGAAAGGTGAAAGATATAGGAGGGATATCAGAGGTTGGTTCTTTACCCAGAGAGTAGTGGGGGCATGGAACGCACTGCCTGTGGAAGTAGTTGAGTCGGAAACATTAGGGACCTTCAAGCAGCTATTGGATAGGTACATGGATTACGGTAAAATGATATAGTGTAGATTTATTTGTTCTTAAGGGCAGCACGGTAGCATTGTGGATAGCACAATTGCTTCACAGCTCCATGGTCCCAGGTTCGATTCCGGCTTGGGTCATTGTCTGTGCGGAGTCTGCACGTCCTCCCAGTGTCTGCGTGGGTTTCCTCCGGGTGCTCCGGTTTCCTCCCACAGTCCAAAGATGTGCGGGTTAGGTGAATTGGCCAATGATAAATTCCCCTTAATGTCCAAATTGCCCTTGGTGTTGGGTGGAGTTGTTGAGTTTGGGTGTGGTGCTCTTTCCAAGAGCCGGTGCAGACTCGGGGGGCCGAATGGCCTCCTTCTGCACTGTGAATTCAATGATAATCTATGATTAATCTAGGACAAAGGTTCGGCACAACATCGTGGGCCGAAGGGCCTGTTCTGTGCTGTATTTTCTATGTTCTATGTTCTATGTATGAAGCAAGAGAAAACAATGCACTGTTTCTTTAAAGCAAAGGGAAGCAGAAATATAATAAACTTCTGAAACCATTGTGCAAAAAACATGTCAAACATGATTCCAATGCATCAGACTTGGATTTTCTATTTGACAATGCTCCCCAATGAGATTCATTCAGCCAAACTTCATTCACATAAATCAGTTTAGCCCATCTTAGCATCATGCCATAGTTTGGGCCTCCACTTTACCTAGTATAATATTTGGAGCAGTAAATAAACTCACAACCTTAATTCATTTTTTATTAAATTCTCAATTGCACCCTCTCAACTCCCCCAAATTAGTTTGAAATAGGAATGATTTAACATCCATACATTTGAGTTTGAAGGTGAATTTCTCCCTCCCCATTTCCTCTTGCACTTCAAACAATCTTGCTGCTCTTCCCAGTAACCTCCAGATACATATAGAATTGGAATATATATTTCCCAACAAATGCCAACGAACAATATTTTAAGTGGCAGTCATGCAGTTTAGTTAGATGAATCCAAATGATTGAGAGCAAACAGGGGCTGCATTTGAGGTGCCCCCACTGGGTGTGTTTCTGTCAGGTGGATGGGTGAACATGTAATAGGGCAGGTGCCCACCATTAGCATCTGAGCTCACCAGCATAACATAGGGTGACCGAATGTTATAATGATGTCACAAGTAAGGTTACATTAACACTACAATGAAGTTACTGTGAAAATCCCCTAGTCACCACACTCCGGCGCCTGTTCGGGTACACAGAGGGAGAATTCAGAATGTCCAATTCACCGAACAGCACGTCTTTCAGGACTTGTGGGAGGAAACCGGAGCACCCGGAGTAAACCTACGCAGACACGGGGAGAACGTGCAGACTCCGCACAGACAGTGACCTAAGCCGGGAATTGATCCCAAGTCCCTGGCGCTGTGAAGCAACAGTGCAAACCATTGTGCTACCTGTCAAGTCATAAATAAATAATCATGGGTCAATTGGGCTGGTTACCAAGTCAACTGACCCAAGCTGCCCATGCCTCAAAACAGGACACTCGAGCAGGAGTGGGCAGCCTAATTTTTTAAATAAATGTTTCAAAGGGCAAGGGAGGTGTTCTTTTCAGGGAGTTGTGCTGCCCCGTTTGGGGGGCAGCTCCCTTAAGATAGCCCCACCACCTCTGCTCCATTAAATTCTGCCTCTATGGCCCCCTCCCCAAACTGTCCAAACCTGCCCGACCCCAGACTAACCTGATTCCACGATCCATGGGCCACCTTCTTCCTGGTTGCACTTCGGGAAGCACCCACTAATGTGCTCTTGGCACTGTCAGAACTGATGGAGCTGCTCCTGAGGGCAGGATTTCCACCTCATTGTAAGGTCTTCCACCTCAGTTGAGGGCAGAAGTCATACACTGCCCTAATTTAGCCCACCCACTTATGATTCAGGGTGGGCTGGTGTGGAGTAGGTTGGCTCCACACTGATTTTAACAATGTAGGGCTACTTATAAACATTGGAACATTCAAATCGCCAGCCTGATTATCTTTAGCAAATAAAGAGAGAGATCAGTTCACTCACCGGCCAGTTGTAATACATGTGGCATAGCTTGTAGGTTAGCCGCTGCATGTAATCTGGTTTCAAGTTGCTGCTGTCATACACTACATTATAGTGCGTTGGTGTAACTGTACCAACTTTCACTGACTGGCTGACTATATAGAAGTCGTACCTGACTCATAAAAACAAAGCATACATTTAAGAGTCTGATTTTTATTTGCAACAACTGATCAACTGAAATCCTTGAACCTTAAAAACTATACTTCACCATTCTGGTCTTGTGACGTCTGTATCAATGACTGTGCCAGGAGGTGGGTTCTGTAATCTTCCGCCAGATTGTGAAAAAAACCTTGCATTGACACGCTTCTTTACAACAATCACCGATAGCTTTGGACTGAAAAAGAAACATTTGCTATTTGTGCCAAAAAAAAAAAAAACCGTAATGGTCAGGCATTTGAAAATTTGCATAACTCACTTGTAGTCAGTCAGATATTTCAAACAATCTAGCAGTTGTGGAACCTCGTAATTTACAACAGTGTCCAGTTGCCCATCACCAACTCCATCGCGATACACGATGATACGACCAGGGAGGCATTTGTTGTATGCATGCCACGTCTTCAAAGCAGCTGAGGAAATCAAAATTTAGCAAAGTAAATAATGTTACTTAAGAACAGAAAACATCCCTTAGGATAATAAATGTACAACCTACATCCGTATCCTTTTATTATGAACTAGGCTCAAAACTGATTAAACTTTTAAAAATTCTACACCGCTTACTAGTAGAGAATCCAGACATTTGCATTCCGGCGATCTTCAAGCTGGTGTCCAAAGGTTTTTTGATGTCCAGATGTGTTTCATTTTAGATCCGGCTTCATTCATTTATCTTGTATTTTAATTATTTAATTGTACACAACCATCACTGGCAGTAGGCTATTTAATTGTCCATTCCTAATTGTCCTCGAGAAGGTGGTTGTGAGCTGCCTTCTTGAATAATGGGGTGTAGGTACACCCACAGTGCTGTTAGGCAGGGAGTTCCAGGATTTTAACCTAACGAGGTGAAGGAACGGTGATATATTTCCAAGTCCTGATGGTGTATGGTTGGAGTGGAACTTGCAGGCGGTGGTGTTTATATGTGACTGCTGCCCTTCTCCTCCTCAGTGGCAGAGGTTACCGGTTTGGAAGGTGCTGTTGAAAACGCCTTGATGAGTTGCTGCAATGCACGTTGTAGATGGCACACACTGCTGCTACTATAGGTCAGTGATGGAGAAAGAGAACGTTTAAGGTGGTAGATGGGGTGCCAAGCAAGCAGGCTGCTTAATACCTGGGATGGTATTAAGCTTCTTGAGTTGTTGGAACGACACTCATCCAGGTAAGTATGCTGTCACACTCCTGACTTGCATCTTGGTAGATGGTGTACAGGCTTCAGGGAATCAGGAGGCAAGTTATTCACCACAGAATTCCCAGCCTCTTAGAACATAAGAACTAAGAGCAGGAGTAGGCCACCTGGCCCCTCGAGCCTGCTCCGCCATTCAATGAGATAATGGCTGATCTTTTGCGGACTCAGCTCCACTTTCCGGCCCGAACACCATAACCCTTAATCCCTTTATTCTTCAAAAAACTATCTATCTTTATCTTAAAAACATTTAATGAAGGAGCCTCTACTGCTTCACTGGGCAAGGAATTCCATAGATTCACAACCCTTTGGGTGAAGAAGTTCCTCCTAAACTCAGTCCTAAATCTACTTCCCCTTATTTTGAGGCTATGCCCTCTAGTTCTGCTTTCACCCACCAGTGGAAACAACCTGCCCGCATCTATCCTATCTACTCCCTTCATAATTTTATATGTTTCTATAAGATCCCCCCTCATCCTTCCAAATTCCAACGAGTACAGTCCCAGTCTACTCAACCTCTCCTCGTAATCCAACCCCTTCAGCTCTGGGATTAACCTAGTGAATCTCCTCTGCACACCCTCCAGTGCCAGTATGTCCTTTCTCAAGTAAGGAGACCAAAACTGAACACAATACTCCAGGTGTGGCCTCACTAACACCGTATACAATTTCAGCATAACCTCCCTAGTCTTAAACTCCATCCCTCTAGCAATGAAGGACAAAATTCCATTCACCTTCTTAATCACCTGTTGCACCTGTAAACCAACTTTTTGCGACTCATGCACTAGCACACCCAGGTCTCTCTGCACAGCAGCATGTTTTAATATTTTATTTAAATAATAATCCCTTTTGCTGTTGTTCCTACCAAAATGGATAACCTCACATTTGTCAACATTGTATTCCATCTGCCAGACCCTAGCCCATTCACTTAGCCTATCCAAATCCCTCTGCAGACTTCCAGTATCCTCTGCACTTTTTGCTTTACCACTCATCTTAGTGTCGTCTGCAAACTTGGACACGTTGCCCTTGGTCCCCAACTCCAAATCATCTATGTAAATTGTGAACAATTGTGGGCCCAACACTGATCTCTGAGGGACACCACTAGCTACTGATTGCTAACTAGAGAAACACCCATTAATCCCCACTCTTTGCTTTCTATTAATTAACCAATCCTCTATCCATGCTACTACTTTTCCCTTAATGCCATGCATCTTTATCTTATGCAGCAACCTTTTGTGTGGCACCTCGTCAAAGGCTTTCTGGAAATCCAGATATACCACATCCATTGGCTCCCCGTTATCTACCGCACTGGTAATGTCCTCAAAAAATTCCACTGAATTAGTTAGGCACGACCTGCCCTTTATGAACCCATGCTGCGTCTGCCCAATGGGACAGTTTCCATCCAGATGCCTCGCTATTTCTTCCTTGATGATAGATTCCAGCATCTTCCCTACTACCGAAGTTAAGCTCACTGGCCTATAATTACCTGCTTTCTGCCTACCTCCTTTTTTAAACAGTGGTGTCACGTTTGCTAATTTCCAATCCGCCAGGACCACCCCAGAGTCTAGTGAATTTTGGTAAATTATCACTAGTGCATTTGCAATTTCCCTAGCCATCTCTTTTAGCACTCTGGGATGCATTCCATCAGGGCCAGGAGACTTGTCTCCCTTTAGCCCCATTAGCTTGCCCATCACTACCTCCTTAGTGATAACAATCCTCTCAAGGTCCTCACCTGTCATAGCCTCATTTCCATCAGTCACTGGCATGTTATTTGTGTCTTCCACTGTGACGACCGACCCAAAAAACCTGTTCAGTTCCTCAGCCATTTCCTTATCTCCCATTATTAAATCTCCCTTCTCACCCTCTAAAGGACCAATATTCACTTTAGCCACTCTTTTTTTTGTTTTATATATTTATAGAAACTTTTACATCTGTTTTTATATTCTGAGCAAGTTTACTCTCATAATCTATCATACTCTTCTGTATAGCTTTTTTGGTAGCTTTCTGTTGCCCCCTAAAGATTTCCCAGTCCTCTAGTCTCCCACTAATCTTGACCTGCTCTTGAGTCACAGAATTAATATGACAGGGCCCATTGTCTTTGCAGTACCCAGTGTCTTCAGCCATTTCTTGATATCATGAGGAGTGAATCGAATCGACTGAAAACTGACATCTGTAACGCCGACGACCTCAGGAGGAGGCCGAGATGGACCATTCACTCAGCAACTCTGGCTGAAGATGGTTGTGAATGCTTCAGCTTAGTCTTTTGCACTGATGTGCTGGGCTCACCTATAATGGAGGATGGGGACATTCATGGAGCCTTCTCCTCCAGTTAATTGTTTTAATTTCCCACCACCATTCACGGCTGGGCAGTGTGGCAGGACTTTGATCTGAGCTGTTGATTGTGGGATCACTTAGTCCTGGGTTATAGTTTCACCAGGCTTTGATTTTTAGGCATGCCTGGTGCTGCCCAGATCATGCCCTCCTGCAGCACTCATTGATTTAGCAGGACATCACACATCAGTGAAGCAACATCACTCGCTACGAACGTGCAAGAAAATTTCCCAGAAAGATCTTGTGATCTCTGACACACTTTGCCTGTTCTGTCACCAAGGGGACTGCCCAAGTGCCCAACACTAGTCATGTCATTAAGCAGGGTAAACAGCACAACATATAGGCAGCACGGTGGCAAGCAGTGCTGCTTCACAGCTCCAGGGACCCGGGTTTAACTGGCTGTGTGGAGTTTGCACGTTCTCCCCGTGTCTGCGCGAGTTTCATCTGGGGGTTCCAGTTTTCTCCCACAGCCCAAAGATGTGCAAGGTTAGCTGGATTGCCCATGCTAAATTGCCCCTTAGTGTCCAAAAATGTTAGGTGGGGTTACTGGGAGAGGATGGACGCATGGGGTACTCTTTCCAAGGGCTGGTGCACATTCAAGTGGGCTGAATGGCATCTTTCTCCACTATAAATTCTATATTTCAGTATTCTCAGAAAATCAGGTAACCAAAAAAAACAAATCCCTTTGCTTTGATTCTTTCTTTGGTATAAGATGACAAAAAAAAAAAATTGTTCATCATGGGACAAAGATAGAAAATAAAATATCAGAATTTTAAAAACTGGAATTTATGATGGAGAAATTTAACATTCAACAAATGGATTTGTGTGTTTAACTGCAAATGTACAGAGTCCTGAAGTTGCTATCAGTTTCAGAGTAATGATGGCCACTGCCAATTTCATATTACCATCACAAAATCTGGGTCATAAGATCCTCCAAGCATCATGACACCCAGACATGATCAATAGTGAGCCTATCAAACCAGCAGAGGAGCACATTGCAAGTGATGTCAAAGGGTTCACATCAGAGGGGGGTTCCTGCAGTTGGCATAACTTCAGCAGCGAAGCCATTCCCTGGGAGATTCGGTGATAATCCCACAATTGCTGCACCATGTTAGTTGGGAAATAAAATGGGACTTTTGTTAAATTGTTTCTCGACTTTTAAGAATATGATGAGTCAACATATTCTGGTTGTTTTTACTCCGAATACTAACATGCCAAGCTCACATAAAACCCTGGTCAAAAATCTTAAATCTCAGGCAGCACAGTGGTCAGCAAAGTTGCTTCACAGCTCCAGGGTCCCAAGTTCAATTCCCAGCTTGGGTCACTGTCTGTGCGGAGTCTGCACGCTCGGAGTCTGCGTGGATTTTCTCCGGGTGCTCCAGTTTCCGCCCACGGATGTGCAGGTTAGGTGGATTGGCCATGCTAAATTTCCCTCAGTGTCCAAAAAAGGTTAGGTGGGGTTACAGGGATGGGGTGGAGGTGTGAGCTTAGGTACGGTGCTCTTTCCAAGGGCCAGAGCAGACTCAATGGGCCGAATGCCCTCCTTTTGCACTGTAAATTCTATGATACCTGTAACCACATGCAAATTGTCAACATTAAGAAGGTTGTTTTTAATTCCAATGCATCATGAAATACAAACCACTATTCCTGTATTCATACTTCTGGCTCTTAAGTATACAACAGCTTTCATCCAATTCTGACATGAACCTACCTTGTAAGCAAACCTTTAATCCATCTACAAGTTCTTGTCCACGCTCTTGCAAGATGCAGCGAGAAAACCACCTAGTCACAAAGATCAATGAGTTATTTTTAAATTTGCAGTATAATGCTTCACAGATTTCAACCAGCAGAACTAAGAAAATTACAGCACAAGAACAGGCCCTTCGGCCCTCCACGCCTGCACCGACCATGCTTCCCGCCTGAACTAAAACCCCCTACCCTTCCGGGGACCATATCCCTCTATACCCATCATATGACTTTATCCCCATCCTATTCATGTATTTATCAAGACGTCCTTTAAAAGTCACTATCGTACCAGCTTCTACCACCTCCTCTGGCAGCGAGTCCCAGGTACCCACCACCCTCGGGTATAAAAAACGTGTCTCATACATCTCCTTTAAACCCATGCCCCCCCCCGTAACTCTTCACCTTGGTAAAAAACTTCTGACTATCCACTCTCTGTCCATGCCCCTCAATCTTGTAGACTTCTGTCAGGTCATCCTCAACCTCCATCGTTCCAGTGAGAAGAAATCAAAGTTTCTCCAACCTCTTTTCATAGCTAATGCTCTCCCATACCAGGCAACATCCTGGTAAATCTTTTCTGTACCCTCTCCAAATCCTCCACATCCTCCTGATAAGTGTGGCAACCAGAATTGAACACTATATTCCAAGTGCGGCCTAACTACAATTCTATAAAGCTACAACATGACTTGCTCATTTAAAACTCGATGCCCCAGCCGATGAAAGCAAGCATGCCGTACATCTTCTTGACTACCTTCTCCACCTGCGTTGCCACTTTCAGTGACCTGTACACCCAGATCAGTCTGCCTATCAATACTCCTAAGGGTTCTGCCGTTTACTGTATATTTTCTATCTGCATTAGACCTTCCAAAATGCATTACCTCACATTTGTCCGGATTAAACTCCATCTGCCATCTCCCCACCCAAGTCTCCAACTGGTCTATATGCTGCTGTATCCTCTGATGGTCCTCATCACTATCCGCAATTCCACCAACCTTTGTGTTGTCCACAAACTTATTAATCAAACCAGTTACATTTTCCTCCATATCATTTATATATACAAACGGCAAAGGTCCCAGCACAGATCCCTGAGGAAAGCCAATAGTCACAGCCCTCCATTCAGAAACGCACCCTTTCACTGCTACCCTCTTGTCTTCTGTGACCGAGCCAGATCTGCATCCATCTTGCCAGCTCAACTCTGATCCTGGTGCGACTTCACCTTCTAAATCAGTCTGCCATGAGGGACCTCGTCAAAGGTCTTACTGAAGTCCATGCAGACAACATCCACTATCCTACCCTTAATCACCTTCCTCAAACAATTCGACCAAGTAAGTGAGACACAACCTCCCCATTACAAAACCATGCTGCCTCTCGCTAACACATTAACTTATTTCCGACTGGGTATAAATCTTGTCTTAAAGAATCTTCTCCAATAATTTCCCAACTACTTACTTGAGACTCACCGGCCTGTAATTACCTGGAATCTCCATGCTACCCTTCTTAAACAAAGGAGCAACATTGGCTATTCTCCAGTCCTCTGGAACCTCACCTGTAGCGAGTGAGGATACAAAGATTTCTCTCAAGGCCCCAACAATTTCCTCTCTTGCCTCTGTATACTTTGATTTGATTTATTATGGGGTATATCCCATCAGGCCCTGGGGACTTGTCTACCTTATGCTTTTCAAGACCCCAAATACCTCCTTCCTTTTTGATCTCAACATGACCCAAACTACCTACACTTCCCAAAGACTCATCATCCACCAAATCCTTCTCTATTGAGAATACTGACACAAAGTCCTCATTTCATACCTTGCCCATTTCCTCTGGCTCGGGCCAACCCTCTCCCTGGCTACCCTCTTTATATATGTAGAAAAACCTTGGGATTTTCCTTAATCTTGCTGGCCAGTGACTTTTCGTGACCGCTTTTAGCCCTCCTGCCTCAAGTTTCTTTCTACTTTCTTTGTATTCCACACTTGCTTTGTGTGTTCCGAGCATCCTAGCCTTGACAAATGCTTCCGTTTTTTTTTTTGACTAGGCTCGCAATATCTCTCGTTATCCAAAGTTCCTGAAACTTGCCATACTTATCCTTCATCCTTACAGGAACGTGCCGGTCCCGAATTCCTATCAACCTACACTTTAAAGCTTCCCACATGCTAGTCATTTACCAGGCTGATTCCAGGGATGGCGGGACTGTCATATGAGGAGAGATTGACTAGGTTGGAATTGTTCTCGCTGGAGCTCAGAAGAATGAGGGGGGGGGGGGATCTCAGAGACTTATAAAATTCTAACAGGACTGGACAGGGTAGATGCAGGGAAAATGTTACCAATGATGGGTGTGTCCAGAATCAGGGGTCACAGTCTGAGGATTCAGGGTAAACCATTTTGGACAGAGATAAGGAGACATTTCTTCACCCAAAGAGTGGTGAGCCTGTGGAATTCATTGCTTTGAAGCATTGTACTTCTGAAGCTTTATAAAGCATTAGTTAGGCCCCATTTAGAATACTGTGAGCAATTTTGGGCCCCACACCTCAGGAAGGACATACTGGCACTGGAGCGGGTCCAGCGGTGATTCACACGGATGATCCCAGGAATGGTAGGCCTAACATACGATGAACGTCTGAGGATCCTGGGATTATATTCATTGGAGTTTAGGAGGTTGAGGTGAGATCTAATAGAAACTTACAAGATAATGAATGGCTTAGATAGGGTGGATGTAGGGAAGTTGTTTCCATTAGCAGGGGAGACTAGGACCCGGGGGCACAGCCTTAGAATAAAAGGGAGTCACTTTAGAACAGAGATGAGGAGAAATTTCTTCAGCCAGAGAGTGGTGGGTCTGTGGAATTCATTGCCACAGAGGGCGGTGGAGGCCAGGACGTTGAGTGTCTTTAAGACAGAAGTTGATAAATTCTTGATTTCTCGAGGAATTAAGGGCTATGGAGAGAGAGCGGGTAAATGGAGTTGAAATCAGCCATGATTGAATGGTGGAGTGGACTCGATGGGCTGAATGGCCTTACTTCCGCTCCTATGTCTTATGGCCACAGGAAGTAGTTGATGCTAAAACTTTGAATATATTCATGAGGCGGCTGGATGTAGCACTCGAGGAGAATGGGATCAAAGGCTATGGGGAGAAAGCAGGATTAAGTTATTGAGTTGGATGATCAGCCATGATCGTCATTCCCCAATATCAGGTCCAGCACGGCCCCTTCCCTAGTTGGACTATCTACATACTGTTCCAAGAAGCCCTCCTGGATGCTCCTTACAAACTGCCCCAGCCACGCCCT